>NC_073306.1:181050304-181350304 GCF_027595985.1 Sorex araneus | reverse complement strand
AATGTTTTTGCATTCATAAGGTAGATGCCCAAAAGTGGAATCGCTGGATTATATGGAAGTCCTATTCTTATTTTTTGAAGGATTCTTTATAGAGTTTTCTATAGAGTCTGAACCAAAGAATATCCCCACCAACAGTGAGTGAAATCTCCCTTTTCACCACATCCCTGCCAACACTAGATGGTCCCATTCTTTTTTGATAGATTCATTACAACTGTTGACTTACCTGATAACCAAAGAATAAAAGTGATGATGGACACATTCATGGCCGGTTGGCCACCTGCATGTCTTCTTTGAGAAAGTATCTCCTCAACTCCTTTCCCTATTTTTTTGATAGGGTTGTTTGTTTTCTGGTCATTCACCTTTTGTGGTTGCTTGATATTTCTTGGAAAATAGCCTTTTGTCTGATGTATGATGTGTGACTATTTTCTTCCATTCAGTAGAGTTCCTTTTCATCTTGACCAGATGTATCTTTTTATGGAAGACAGCAAGTGATTTCTTTTAGAATCTGAAGTACTGAAAAAAAAAATGATCGTGTAAAACAGACACTCAGACAAAATAATGTCCTTTTTCAATGTTATTAGGAACAAAATATTTACCTCCTATCTGTCAGAGGAGAGTTTCATCATAAATTTTTGCATCTTCGTAATCAAAAAATGTGAAAATAGGAGGCCTGGGGAGGGGTCTCTTCCATTCATTGTTTTGATGAACAGTACCTCTTTGCTTTGGGAATCGTTTTATTTGGTTTTCTATTTTATACAAGCAAATAAGTTCATTAGCTCTTTTTTTCCTTTTTTTCCTTAAGTTCATTAGCTCTTAAGAGGTCACCATTGTTTCAAAGCACCAACACAAAGGCAACATAAGAGTTTATTCTTCAGTTGTAAACATTTCATTGGTAGAGATGTGAGATGGTTCATGCCAGGAAGAGACAAACCCACACATTTTAGGATGAGCTACAAAATCTAAGTATACACACTGCAGGCCAAGACTGACTCAGCGCTGTCACCGTCGTCACCGTGCTGTCAGTCACAGACAAGGGACATCAGACCACTTGGAGAGGTGCATAGCTTTGCACTCCCAGGCCTTCCTGCATCAGCTACTGAGCCCGACCCTCAGATTGACGTGAGGAGTTGAGGTGACAACAAACACTCTCTCTTCTGATGCACATAGCACACAACACTTTGGTTAAGTAAAAGTGCTGAAGTGCAGTATTTTTTATAATTTCACATGCCCATTCCTTATTCTGTAACGCCTTGTTCTAATTTGTCCTTGGAAGTTCCTTTCAGTTTTTCCCTTCTTTCTGTTTCTTTCTTTCTTTTATCTGTCTTTCACCCCACTATCTGTACTAATGCATCTAATATGTACTGTGGGTATGGGTGTTTGCAAAATGACCCATGGACTTATGTACATATGCATTTTAATCTTTGCATGTGGCATTGTGCTTTCTGATCTTAAGCAACCTCAGCATTTAGTCATCTGTTGTCCCACAGATCACCTTCAACAAATCCACAAATAATACTGCAGTGAATTAATTCTTTTCTTTTACTAGTATTTGTAAGAGCACCTATTCTGTTCAAGTCATAGTTCTAGGAATTAAAGATATTTCAGAAACACAATTGATAAGAATTCATCGGCTTTGGCCATTAGCAAATCAGCAGAGGGAGATGGAAAATAAAAATACTAATTTAAAAAGAAAAATTTCATAGTATGTGAGGCAATCAAATCTGTGAGGTGGAAGAAAAGGCTAGGTCAGCACAATCCCAGTTTTTATTACAGAATAAGGTGGGCAACCTTTTGACAGTTTGTAGAGACAGTCAAATTAGCATAAATCTGAAGACAAAAAGATAATATCATAGAGACAGGAAGAGAGACCCAGCCAGAGGGAACAACCATTGAAAACCTGTAAGGCTAGGACATGCCTGATGGGTTCAAGGAGCAGCCAGCAGACTGCAGAGTGGAGCAGAGGTGTGAGGAAGGGAGAGAGCAATGCAACACGAGGGGACCCCACGTGAGATTTTTGAAGGAAAGAAAGTCTTAGAGAAATGTTATGAGCTCATGTACATTTTAAAATAATCACTCTTACCAGCATATTGAGAAGAGACTCGAAAAAAAATCTGGGGGAAAGGAGCAGGGATTCTGGTTCAACAACTTCTGTGATTATATCAGTGAACAGAAATGATAGGTGAAACCAGAGTAGAATGTGTATAAGTAGTGAAAAAATAAATGATAAGAGAACTTTAAAGATTTATTGCTTTAGCAACTTTCAGATACATTATATAGTATTAACTAACTATAACAACCATGTTAAACACTTCATCCTTGGACTTACTTACCTTATTATTATAAGTTTGTACCTTTCGTGTTAACCCTTCTCTGAAGCTCATGGTTAAGAAATAAGTCAGGCAACAGAAGCAGATCAGGGATGCTGGAATAACCATAAAGTGTCCTTAAAGTAACTCTTTAGCTATGAGAAGAGATGAAATCTTATACTTGACTTTAACTTGGAGAATGTAAGGTCAGAATGAAAAAGACAAATACCAGATGATCTCACTCATATATAAAAAAAAACACAAGCAAGGGATGACAATTAGACAATAACTAATATAACACCCCTCATAGAATAAGATCAACAGAACTGTGATCTGAAGAGGCTGAGGTGGGAGATATTGCTGGAGGGACCTCGGCACTCCTGGGCAAAGTGTAATAGCACTGCAAACAGTAAACAATAATTGCTACTACTGTCACTGTCACTGCCATCCCGTTGCTCATGGATTTGTTCAAGCGGGCATCAGTAATGTCTCTCATTGAGAGACTTATTGTTTCTGTTTTTGGCATATCTAATATGCACAGGTAGCTTGCCAGGCTCTGCCACGCAGGCTTGATACTCTCGGTAGCTTGCCGGGATCTCTGAGAGGGGCAGAGGAATCGAACACGGGTTGGCCGCATGAAAGGTGAAAGCCCAACCGCTGTGCTATTGCTCCAGCCTGACACTACTGTAAAAATAATAAATTTAAATAAATGTATAATAAAATTGCTGCTTATGTCAAAGGATCTACAGGAAAAGGCAAATGGCATATATGAGCAGATGGGAAATTAATCAGTCATGGATTCCTGGCCAAGGAGGGATGGGATTAGGATGAGACTTCAACCTTTACAGGCTGGTCCTTGTGGTGTATTTGTTATGGGGCTAGAGGGCAGGAACCCTTCATTTTACAAGCATAAATAGCCCAAAACTATTAAGATTATGCTAGCATAATCTATTAATAATAGATTGTTATGTAGGTTACCAGCAGCAACATTACAAGAGCAATTATCAGTCACAGAAATTACTATTCTTTATAGGAAAATTTTCATAGGCTTGAAGCAAACTATTTTTCCCACAACCTTCTAGATATGTGTGCATGCACTCTTCTGTGTGTGTTGTGTTTATGATTATGTGTCAAAGGTAGGGTAATTTAATAAGGGAATACCATAATGGTACCAATGCTTTATTACTGCTTTGCCAGGGCTGAGTCAGGTCTCATACTGTACTTGGAAATGCCTTAATTGACTCCAGGAAGAAACAAGGGTTGAGGGAAAACACATTCAAAAAAAAAAAAAAAAAAGGAAATGAAGTCAAGCAAAAGCACCAGATTGTCAAAAGAACCAGGACAAACAGAACTGACTGAGAGGAGAAATAAATGAAATGAGAGTATCACACAGGTTAATAAGGGGAAAAAATATGCAGCATAGAATTAACATTAATGTCAGTCTCTTGAAAGTTATAACAACTAGCATGACATTGCAAATAGCTGAAAGCTTTTCTACAAGTAACTACAATGATGTAGATTTTTTTTCTCACATAAAATGAAGATTGGAACTGACAGTTGCTAATAAAGTCAACAGCCAATGATACTAGGTTCAACAATTCAGACAGTAGCTGACATGGCTTCACCAGCTCCATGAGATTAAAGCTGATGTTACAAAATGGTTGCCACAGCACCAGTCTTCACATCTGAATTTCAGTCAAGAAGAAGAGTGAAGCTAAGTGATGCCAGCTTTATATGTCTTCTTTATCAGTAAAGCAAATCAAGTTCCAGAAGCACCCCTTTCCTTTAGTCTACTTCTCCTTGTGGTCACATAGTTATCTGTAGTAGCAAAAGAAGGTAGGAAAGTGTTTGTTTTTCTGGGTGCATTCCTTCTGCCAACAAAACCTAGATTCTCTAGACAAACAAGTAGAGAGTATATGATGGGTAGGCAATACCAGTCAGAGTCTGCTATACAATATTCACTGAGGGTGTATGCAAAATCAGCTAATGTGATATCTGGAACACAAGAAATGCATAATAAGTATGTTCTTAAAAGCACAGAAACAGTCTTTCTCTTCAAGTCCATGTCTACCTTGAACAGATATCTCAACTTATTGAGCTCGAAGTTTCTTTGTTGGCTTTTTCCACTATGGATAAGCCCTTCTCTCTTGAGCACATGCTTCCTTTCTTTCTATCCCCTCTATCTTCCTAAGTAAGTTTCATTCAATGGAAAAAAAACCTCACTTTGGGGCTGGAGCTATAGCACAGTGGGTAAGACGTTTGCCTTGCACGAGGCCAACCAGGGTTCGATTCCCAGCATCCCATATGGTCCCCTGAGCACCGCCAAGAGTAATTCCTGAGTGCATAAGCCAGGAATAACCCCTGTGCATTGCCGGGTGTGACCAAAAAGAAAAAAAAACCCAAAAGCAAAAAACCTCACTTCACTGAAAAAAAGCAAAACAGAGAAGCAAAAGTAAGACAACCCTTTTAGCATGAAAGGATAGAAGATTGTCTATCAGAGGTTCGTTTCCCACGCTACAGTACTAATAAATTGAAAGTGTATACTTTGTGAATCCTGAAAATACTTAGCAAAGACATCGCCATTCATTTGAAGAAAAGTGTTAACAGTTAAAAGGGGGTTGTTGTGCATATATCCTTAAGAGGCAGGATAATTATTGTAAATAGAAATAATACTGGACCAGATGTGAAGAAATAGCAAATGTCACAAGAAATAAGCAGTGTAGAGGTTGCCTCAAAATTCTGAAGAGGGTTATTTGATAGGTGGAAGACAAACAGTATCTAAAAACAGTACATGTGCTATATACACACACATGTGCACTGTGTAAATATCTCACAGGCTGCAGGCGATTTATCACGATCTTCAAGATCATGACATAGGAGAGTTTCCACTCGCAAAACCAATGATCTCAACATACCTCTTCTATCAACTTTGCAAAGTTATTTCAAGAATACTAACTTTGTTGCTTTTAAGAAGTTTTAAGGGATAACTTTTAGAGTCAGAGTCTAAGCAAAGAGAGA
The DNA here is from genome assembly GCF_027595985.1 of Sorex araneus. Lineage (NCBI taxonomy): Eukaryota > Metazoa > Chordata > Mammalia > Eulipotyphla > Soricidae > Sorex > Sorex araneus. The sequence continues at coordinate 181,344,980 of NC_073306.1, read as the reverse complement.
GAGGGATTTAAACCCTGAGCCCTTAAACAATCACCATAACTGTACTGATTATGGATTTCAGCTTACCACAAAATCCTCCCCATAATAATGTGGTCTCTTTGCTGATATTTTTGACAATAGTTGTCGGTCGTAATTTTATTCTCTGTTTAATTTCTTGAGGTTGCATGAGCCAACAAACAAGAAGTATCATAGATGCCAGTAGTGGGTAATTGTAACTTTTCTAGGTAGACACTCAAAATGCCCCTGTGATGTCCTATTTCAATCTAATACAAGAAGGAGGAGCAGGGAAGCTACAAAGAAGTATCAGACCATCCCTGTAACATGTCAATTTGGAGAATACATATTTATAGGTCATTGGCTTGGCTCAAATAACTATGTGCAGTCAATTTTCAATGAGGAAGCTTAATCAGGTTGATATATTTTTAAAAAGATTTGTTTGCAGATGAATTCCTTCACCATGATAATGAACTGATAATATCCTACAGTTAAGTTAAACAGTACAACTAATGACAAACATACAACATGGGAATGTTTCACTTTGACCACAAGTCCTTCTTAAGGAGGACAGTTACTGTATTTCTTGGATTATAAGCTTTGTTGCTAAAATAAAGACCCAGAGTAGCAGTAACCTTATCAACGTCTGTGTTCTCTTCTGTAGAAGGTACCATGGGTCAAGGTTGGTGGGGTAGTTTCCTAACCACCATGAATCAATGAACCCAGGCTTGTGGTTGAATCTTATCATTCGGTCACATTTGGCAGATGACTTTTATATTAACTCCTGTATAGTCTATTAAACTTCCAAAATACAATAACACAGACTGAGCGCACATAAATACATATATGTATCACTGTATCACTGTCATCCCGTTGCTCATCAATTTGCTCGAGCAGGCACCAGTAACGTCTCCATTGTGAGATTTGTGGTTATTGTTTTTGGCATATTGAATACACCACAGAGAGCTTGCCAGACTCTGCCATGCGTGCGAGATACTGTAGGTAGCTTGCAGGCTCTCCGAGAGGGACGGAGGAATCAAACCTGGGTCGGCCACCTGCAAGGCAAATGCCCTACCCACTATGCTATTGCTCCAGACAAGGCTATATATATACTTAAATATATATTTAAGGTCAAGGGTTTGTCATTGTTTGTTACTATCCATTCCCTCATTTTAGCTTTCTTTAATCCACAGATGAGTGAGATCATCTAGTACTTGTTCTTCTCTGACTGAGTCTGCGTAGCATGTGACCTCAAGTTCCATCCAAGTGACAGCCTAATATATGGTTTTATCATTTCTTTTCGAGGAACTTCAGGTGAGTTACTGTCTGCCTTAAACTTATTTTCAGTGGCTGGAGCGCTAGCACAAGACATAAAGCGCTTTCCTTGTGTGTGCTGACCCCAGCACTGCACATGGCTGCTGAACATCAATAGGACTGATCCCTGAGCACAGAGCCAAGAGGTGACCTTAAGCACTGCGAGGTATGGCCCAACTTGTAAAAACTATCTGCCAGATGGCGACCAGGGGAAGAGCCCCGGCAACTCTCCCTGTCGGCCACCCCCTGGGTTCAGGGTTCAGTCCCGGGCCACTCGCCCAGGCGGAGCGGCCCAGACCATGGGGTAGACGGAAGAAGAAATCAAGCCGGTTGATTGATCTGTTGCTGTTTATTCCATTCACTTGATCCTCCTTCACTCTGGATTCTACTGCTGGAACCTCCTTCACTAGTATCTTCCCCCTACTTGTCTCTCCCACCTTGCCCTCTAGGCTACATAGTCAGCTAGCAAAATCAACATAAGAAAGACCTTCCTGAGGGCCAGGCATTCCAAAGCCCTTCCTGACTGCCAGCAGGAAAAATACCTCTTAAGTTTTTTCTCCTTTCCTTAGTCCAAGAACTTATTCACATCTCAATGCTAGTTATTTTTGTATGGACACAGTTAAGAAATACAATGAGGATTGCAGGGCAGCTCTCCTGGCAACATTTTGCAGACTCAGACTATAGAGCTCAGGCCAGATAAATCATTCCTAACCATAGTAGGGTCCGAATCTAGTTATTTTTGGATCATGACAGCATTTGTCCATGACCAAGCTCTTAACTTATAGTTAAGCATTAGGCACTTTGGCCAGGCCCATCTTGATGCCAGGGTAGCACAGAACTCACCGCTTGCCCTGGATCCGTCCTGTCCCTCGTTGGGACCCTGCTTTTAGGGGTGCTAGGAAGTAAGGGCAGCTGAGGCTTAGGTCGAGAGAACAGATGCCCAGGAGAAAAATATCATGTAGAGTCAAATGACTCCAGATTACAAAAGCATAGCATTTGCTACAGTCTTCCTGTGTCCATACAAAAGGACATGGCTCTAAACAAACTATGGAAAGGACTCAGGGAGAATAGAAAAACAATATTTACAAGTCAACAGAACACAAAGAAAGAAGTTACAAATAAACACAGAGGAATGGGAGCACTGTGATGGGAGTAACCCAATAAGCCTAAACTACCTGAGGCTATATCATCCTACACCAACTCCCATCCCTGTCTGAACAAAAACAAAACAAAACAAAAACACCACCTTTCTTCAAAGACACCAGGTATGAGGAGATGACCAGCTGTTTCAGCCATGCTTGGTATTCATATACCCATATACATGAGCCTTGTTGAGGTTCATGTATCCATCTCATATTCGCCCCTTCTCTCTCCTGTTCATTTCCCTTAGTACCCCAATTTTGCAATTTTTCTCCTCCAGACTGTGGTGAAAAGGAGTGGGTTTTTACAAGGAAAGTCATCTTTAGGATTTGCACTGGAGATTTGGGGACACTCATACACTGAGACCCTTTTCTCTTTGGAGATGAGAGGACCAAAATGTGGGGAAGCACGGGACCACATAGCAGCCATAGGAGGACCAGGAGAGCGAAGTGAAGGTCATGGCCTAGCACTTGGATGTCAACATCAGCTTGCCCTGTCTGCTGGTGGGGTTGATCCCCTTTGTTCCATTTATCAGCATCCCCACCAGTATCAGGCCTTTGGGCTTGGCGAGAGAACACTGAGAGTCAGTGGGCTTCATCCATGATATCAGACTGAGCAATATCAGACTTTCCTCCTGTTTCATGTCTCTTGAAAGAAGAATGTTTCTTCCGTTAGCATTTTCAAGCTGGTTTCTACAAAATTGTGCAATTTCCTGCTATTTCTCCTACCACTATCTAGCCAACTTCTGCACTGGGGACTTTCCCTGGCTGCTTTAAGGTCTCCCCAAAACCTTCCATTAGTCTTAGGCATCCATGCTTTTGTGGGAACACTTCGTTCTGGCACCGAGTAAACAGTTTTGTAAAAGTGTATCTCTCCCATTACCTTGGCCCCATTTCAAGCAACAAGAATTTATTGAGTGCTTCTTTTGTTTCAACACCATTCTAGTGCCTGTAGAATACAGATTTAACATACTCTGAGGACTGGGCAGGCCTTAGAAATAACCCCTCTTTTCCAAATGAGGAAACTAAAGTCCAAAGATTGAACAACTCCCAGAACCGGGAGGCTGCTCAGAGGGTCAGGAAGAAGCTTTAGGGTTTTCCCACTTCTTATCCTCATTAAGATCTAAGCTTGAATGGGGAAGATGACCGAGTTTGTATAGAATTATCCACCAACGTCTCCAAATCACAGATCGAGATTTCAGTGTGCTATAGAAATTGGATCAGCCTCTAAAGAACTTAGTAAGATTACTCTGTAAAAATTCAACTTGGAAAACCGTAAGTTGGTTAAGTCACGCTCACCATTCCTTCAGACACTTCAGGGCCTGGACTGGACTTGGGACCAGGTCCAGGGACTTAAAGGTGCTATGGCTCAGGAATTCCTGGGAAAACAACCCACTTCCTGTCAAAGCTCCTGTCTCCTTCTTGATAGTGTTTCAGTCACGTGCATCTTGTTTGACCTCCCCTCTGGGAAATGGATCTCTCCATTCCCATTTCACAGACTTAAGAAGGATGACCAGGGAGGAACTCAGATCTGATGATCGCCACTTTCCACTGGAACGAAACCCAAGCCGTGCTGGTGCAACTGCTCATGCTCCAATGCTGAATCCGTCCTGATGCTACTGTTTAGAGCTTCTCCTGATGGAATGGAGCAGAGGCAAGAAGCGCCACAGGCAATGGCTGTTGAGCCTGGTGGTGAGAGGTGGCTTTCGTAGCTGATTACAGTGCAGCACTGGAGACTGGCAAGCTACCTGTGACGTATTCGATATGCCAAACACAGTAACAACAAGTCTCACGATGGAGATGTTACTGGTGCCCGCTCAAGCAAATCGATGAACAACAGGACAACAGTGTTACAGTGCTACTGAAGTCTGTGCTTCTGATACAGGAAGGCAGGGAGTGTTTCTCAGGAAGAGCCTGGCAAAGGCCTTGAACCTTCAGAATGCAGGGGCATGTCTGGGGCAGGGCCAGGGGCAGGGCTTGGAAAAGTCTGTGGCGACTGTGGAAGAGATGATGGGAATGTAATGAAAAGGTGCTCAGACCAGCTTGCTCTGTCTGATTTGGGTTGGTATATCAGCAGAGGAGACATTGGACCCCCTTGGATGTTCCTCTAGGATTGCTTTCTTAATGGAAATGGGTTTTGTCTTCTGAACCTTCCAGAAGCTGCAGGCCTAAGGATGGAGTTCTGCTGTTTTTGTCCTCACATTGAAAAGAACAACAACAAAATTCCTGGTTGTGATCATTGGATGTTCAGGATTTGGTGAATTTTACTTTCTCCTCTCTATGTTTTGTTATTATTATTTTTTTAAATAATGAGGGCAAGAGAGATAGTATAGAGGATGAGGTATTTGCCTTCCAGGTGGCCCACCCCAAACTGGGTTTTGCATCCCATAAACGGTCTCTCCTGGCTCTGTGAAGAGGATCTCTGAGTGCAGAGCCAGGAATAAGTCCTGAACACCATCAGGTATGACCCAAATCTCCCTGCCCTTCGATTATTTAAATAAAAGAAAATAATGATCTGTAATAAATTTTATCAGAAAAAAATTTAGATTAAGAAAAAAGTTTCATTGTCATTTGGAAAGCACAAATGACAATGGACACCTGTATCCACTGGCTTCCAATAGGACTAGGGGTGCTGAAAGGTGTCTGAATGACCCTGTGTGCAGTCTGGGTCACCCTACGTGTCTGAGAAGAGCCAGAAGGAAAGAAGACAGATCTGAGGACTATGTAATACCAGTCACAGATCATTCTTGTTCCAGCAACAGGCTGTCTGCAGGCTCCTGGCCCCATGCAGCAGTACCACTGCTATTCTAGCTGTTTGTTCACTGCCCAGAGGGCAGAGGAAGCAGCTCATGACTGGTGGTGATTGCCCAGGATCTAGCATGAGAGCGAACACAGCAATCGAGTGAGGTTTTTCAAAATCAAAAAGATGCTGGCCAGCTGTTCCCCCCGGAGCACCAGAGAACAGACAGCATAAAAATAAGCCCTGGAAAAATGCAACGTGTGATAGTTAGTCATTGAGCTGGGGTCCTAAGATAGTCAGGGGACTTCCTTCCTTGGAGCTCTTTCAGCAATAAATATGTGAGCGTCTATCAGAATTTATGTTATTGTTCTCATGAGGACAAAGAATAGACCCCAGTGATTTTCCAATACACAGTTACTAAGAGTTTATATTTTATTCTCTTCTAAGGGGGACATGGCAACTAATGACCCACCCAGTCTCCCCGGTCCTAACTTGCCACAAGTTGCATGTTCAAAACCCTCTCTAGGTTCCTTCCATTTTGGAGAACTGGGTCTTCCTTAGAGACAGGTGATATTTGCTAGTCCTGCACAATCCCATATGGCTTCTTCCAGCTGCGGAAAGCTGTGTAAATGGGCGTGATCTCCTCCTGCTTTAAATCTTTCTGAGATGTTTCAGCATGAAAACAACGTCTGGGTCACCTCAAGAATGTGACAGGGCTGGAGAGATAGTACAAAGGTTAAATCACTTGACTAAAACAAGGCTGTGACCTTGACTCTGGTTCAAATCCCAGCACTGTATATGGTCCCCCAAGTAGCACTAGCAGTGACCCCTGAGAGCAGAGCCAGGACTGGCCCCCTAAGAACTTCCAGGTGTGCCCCCCAAAAGAGTGTATGACTATAATTTTTCTTTTAAATAGTGTTGAGAAAGGCAGAGAGATAGAAAACAGGGGGATAAGGAGCTTTTCTTGTACACAATTGGCCTTGGCTCAATTCCCAGAACCACCCACATAAGGTTCCCTGACAACATAGCCAGAATCTGAGCACCACTGGGTATGCTTCACCAAAACATAGTTGAAGGGGCCATCATCATCATCATCCCTTTAATCATAGAATTTCTCCAGCGGTCTCAGTTACGTCTCCATTTGTCCTATCCCTGAGATTTTAGAAGCCTCTCTCTACTCGTTCTCCCCAACGATGCCGCATTGGAGGCTCTTTCAGGGTCAGGGGAATAGGACCCAGCTTGTTACTGGTTTTGGCATATGAATACACCATGGGGAGTTTGCGAGGCTCTCCCATGTGGGCAAGAAACTCTCGGTAGTTTGGCAGGTTCTCCTAAAGGGAGAAGTAGGCTATAAGATATAAGCAAGCTTCTGGGAGCTTGCTTTTAAGTCTCTGGATGCTGGCCGTTGATGAGATTACATGGCACCAGGGGCAGTCCCTGGGTGTGACCGCCTAGCTACTGGAAAATGGGAAATCTGGGTGGAGGAGGCCCAGTCCCGATCCGAGCAGGCTTGGAGGTCTCAGCCCCGGGTCCCACACGCCTGGGCCATAGGGATATATTAATGGAACTCAACGGTGCAGAACTGATCCCCAGTGCCCCCTGGCCCCCTGACCACCACTACTTGTGACCCCTAAGCACAGAGCTGGGAGTAGCCATTGAGCACCACTTGGTGGGGCTTCAAAACACATGGAGTTGAGGGTTGGGGAGATAGCTCAGAGAGTTGGCGTAGCCTCTGAGTCCTGAGTCTGACACCAGACCCACAACGTCCCTGCTGCCATAGCACCAACAGGTGTGTTTCTAGTGGTCCTCAAAGACTGATGGGCCTGAACAACAACACACTGCAGACCTGCATAGCCGAGCTGAGAGTTGTTGGGAGTGACCCAGGCTCCTCTAAGCACTGCTAGGGAGGCCCCAAATAATAAATAAGTACAGTTGATTCTTGAACAACATAGGTTTGAGTTTCACTGTTCCACTTGCGTGAGTTTTTTAAAATTTATTTTTTGTTTTTTCGTTGCTTTTTTGTTTGGGGGGGGTACATCCAACTATGTTCAGGATTAACTCCTGGTTCTGTGCTCCAGGATCACTCCTCCCAGGGCTCAGGAGCTCTATGTGGTCCAAGGATCAAACCCAGGTGGGACGCATATAAGGCAAGCACCTTGCCCATTGTAGGATTTTTTAAAATAGTAATGATACAGAAACATTTTTGGCTATTTCTAATAATTTGAAAAGACTCCAAAATCATATGGGCTAGAATTTCTTAAAAGATGAGGCAAAGTTAATTATGTCGTGAATGCATAAAATATAAATCAGCTATTTTATCATTTATTACCACAAAAATATGTAAGTCTATTATTAGAAGTTAAGTTTTAGAGGCCAAAATAATAGTACAGCAGGTAAGATGCTTACCTTGCATGCAGCTGACTTAAATTCCATCTCCAGCATCTCATATGGTCCCAGGAGTGATCCCTGGTGCAGAGCCAGGAGTAACCCATGAACGTCACTGGCTGTGGCCAAAATCCAAAAATGAATTTTTAATTTTTTATCAAAATTTTATCAAAAATCACTTACAGACCATATATGGTTCCAGTTGGAGTGGAGGAAACTATAAAAAAGAAAAAAATAGTAATACTCAGAAATATTCTGGTCCAGAGCAGGCATTAAGTTTGTGGGGAGTCAGTTATAACTGCATTGTCAGCTGTGGGGGTGGATAGAGGAGGAAAGATGAGGAAAGAGGAGGGAAGGGTGAGGATCAGCATCCCATCCCATGCCTTTTTCCAGACAACTGTGTCTCATTTTTTGTGTGGGTACAGAAAAATAGTTTAAGAAGAATATGTCCAGTGTGCAGCAAATGACTGGCTATGCGTGGGACGAGCATGAGATGGGACCTGCAAGGGGACTCAGAAGCATTCCAGAGCAAATGAATATGCAGAGGTGCAGGGGAGAGGGATTTGCCTCTTGTTCCTCTTCTGGATTGTGGAAACATCTTCTTCAACCAGGGTCCTTCCATTTTTCAGCTTGAAAAAACAAATAGATGTGAAAATAAATGATCAAAGAAACACGAAGATCCCAGAATCCAGCACTGTTCACTTTTCTCCTTTAGGAATAGAGATTGTGAAGCTGAATAAACAAGCTTGTCTGTTTCACATGCCATATGCTCGACTCAGCCCAGGACAGCTACTGAGGCAGGTGTTTGCATGACTTTGGTTAACATTGTGTCTGGACCCTGTGATTCTAAACATGGCAAGAGGAGAGCTGGAAACTTTCTCTGCCTTCACCTTCAGGTCTGGAAACTTTTTTTGAGGCCTTTGCTTTGCCTGGTGACTTTCCACTAGAAGTTAGAGCTTTCTAGTGTTCAAGGACCATCTCTTAATCTTGGGTTCGAGGGTATTGAGGTCAAATTCACAGAGATGCTGAATTTGCTCTGAAAAAAAAAAACCCAAAAATTTATAATGATAAGCCTGGTCAAGTTGGATGGGTCGGTCTTTCTGCCTACAAGAACTGAGCACAAATTTCTAGCTAAATGTGAAGAAGTTTTATCAATCCTTTGGTCAAGTGGCCAATGTTCTATTCTTATTTCAGTGAAATCCATGACATCATTCAACTCAAAGAATATTTTCTGAGGCGTTTTCTCAGTTATGTTCCCCTTCCAATTGCATTAGGTTTTTGATGAATTATAATGCTCCATATCAAGTAATTGGAAAACTTTCCAACTTTTGATTTTGTTTTTGGTCCACATCCAACAGTACTCAGGGCTTACTCTGGGTTCCGAGCTCAGGGAATCCTAGCAGATTCAGGTGACCATATGGGATGGTAGGGACAACCACCTACATGGCAAGCACCCTACTCACTGTACTATCTCTCCAGCATAATTTCAACTTCTTTACCAATAAAAAAAAAGATTTAACAATCTCCACAAAGCTCTTTGTTGTTGTCATTGGTGGTGGTGATGGTGTAGGGACTGCACGTAGGACTCCACAAGCCAGGCTTGTACCACCACTGGGCGTTCCTGGCCAGTCAAACTGTTCTAATACCTTCTAATACCACCAATATGTTGAGTGCTGAACGTCATGAGTGTTTGCACATTTAGAGCCACGGAGGGTCTCCTGGGGCCTGTGGTTTAACCAAATGCTCTGACTTAGAAAATCCACTGACAACTTAGATTGAAGGTCTTCCTGTTATTTTTATGAGACTCTAACCACTATTGTTATCTCTAACACTTCTAGTCTAATGCTTATTATCCGGATAATTTTTTAAAATTAAATCACCATAAGATAGACCATTACAAAGTTGTTCATGATTGGGTGTTCCAACAGTGTACATTTCCCAGCACCAATGCCCCCAGTTTCTCTACCATCCCCCCAACTCCCTCTCCCCAGACTGCCTCTATGACAGGCACTTTTCTTCTTTTCTTTCCTTCTCTCTCTCTTACTCTCTCTCTCTCTCTCTCCTTTCCGACATTTTGGTTTGCAATACAGGTACTGAAAGTTTATCATATATATCCTTTTACCTGTTTTCAACACTCTAGTTCTTGTGCAGCGTGATCATTTCCAACTCTTATTGTCACACTGGCCCCTTCTCTATCTTACCTTCCCTCTGCTTGGGATAATTTTGAAAGCTTTCAGTAGGTAACCTTATCTATTAGAGTTACTTCCAGAAAAAAAGAGTTGTCAGCAATTGAAACAGTGTGTTTGGGTACTATGAGATGTACCCCCTCTGCTGGGACTCCACTGAGCCCTCTTGAGAGCCTCCTTAGGCACTTTAACATCACATTCCTAGTGTGTTCTGGCAGTAGCAATAGAGAAGTGCTGACCCCACATGGGCCTCTGCCCCATCTCAGTTCAGTCTCCCGGTTCCCAAGCTTCCAACAAAGGCAAACCCAGAAAAAGACCATAAATGCACTATTAGAACTTTCCTTTAGTATCTGTTCCATATTGTTTAAATCGAAATTCCTGAAACTATCCTCAATGCATTTAAGCACAAGTATTTAAAGCATAGTTCCATTGACCTTAAAGTTGTACTTCTATGAATATAATCATTAAAGTTCATAAAACAATACTTGCATTAGCAAAATGTTGTTAACCTAATGTTTGTTAATAGTAAAATCGTTAAATATATGGTTTTTCTATAGCATATCTTTTTTGGGGGGCGATTGGGGTGGTTGTTTCTCACTTACTTGATGGTTCTTGGAGGGATTGTTCCCCAGTGACACTTGGGGGACCATGTGGTGCCTGGGATCGAACTTGGGTGTTCTGCATTCTAAGAAGTCACTCCAGCATGTTGATCCATCTCTCTGGAACCCTGCTGGCACATCTTTAAAACATGGGGAATATTCATACATAGTAACGTGAGAGGATACCTACAATATATGCTGAGATTAAAATAACAAACTGTAGGGTCTGGAGATGTGTGTGTGTGTGTGTGTGTGTGTGTGTGTGTGTGTGTGAGAGAGAGAGAGAGAGAGAGAGAGAGAGAACCTGGATTCGATCACTGGTATATGTGGCCCAAGCACTGCAAAAACAATGAAAATGAAAGCTTTCCTCTATTGGATTAGTCCTCTATTGTTGCTTAACAAACCATCTTACAAGCTTTGGTTCCTTCACACAGGCATGATTCTTCGGCCTGACAGTTTGCTTGGACTCAGCTAGGACAGTCTATACCAGCAATAGCTGTGGCATTGACTCAGTTCATACACACACACACACACATATATATATGTGTATATATACATATATATACATATATATATATATATATATATATATATATTCACCTGGGGCCCAAGTTAGGCAAACCGAGATGTTTCTCCAGACTGGCCTCCCACCCTTCCTCTCTCATCCTCATGGAGAAGAGCCTTGTCTGGGTTTTAACCAAGAGGATATGAGTAGAAAAGGTATATTTGGCATCTTTGACTTCATATGTCCAGGTTGTCCTTTCTCTTGATTTCAGCTGGAGCAATTTCTAGAGAACAATCAAGAGTGGGAGAGCAGATGCCAGCTGGGAGTTGATGCCTGAGCTACCGTCCCCGAAGCCCATTGTGGTGCCTGCCTCAGATCTTGAATCTGTGTTGATGTGTGTGACTGACATGACAGAATCGACGGCAGGTGAGGCTGCAGTACAGACATCATTTTGTCTTCCGCTCCATTCTCCTTGATTGCTTCCTATCCCTTGAGGAAGTTCAAGCAGCCTATGGAGAGGCTGATAGGAAGTGAAACAGAATCCTCCTGTCAAAGGACACCCTGATACACTCACAATAAAGCAATCTACCTTAGAAGCATCCTCTTCAGCCCTAGACAAATCTTCAAATTTGTCTGAACATCTTCCCACACCCTCATGGGAGCCCCTAACATCCCAGAACCCAGAATCACTCAATCAAACCACTTTCTAACTCCTGATTCATTAATGTTCTTTTAAACCACTAAACCTTAGAATATAGCATTGGAACATGAATTAAAGATGCAAATAATTTGTGATCTCTGTGTATGGTGCTTATATCTATACAGACACATAAACATACAAATACATTATATATTAATATATATGAATGCATATACAATGAGTATATAAATATATATATGCAAGATATAGAATGATTTTTACATAGGTGAGACTAAGCGCATGTGTGAGTATGTGTATGTGTATGTACCAATATGTTTGTGTTGTTGATGTTGGCACTAAGGTCACTCAGAATTATGCTTATTACACTTGGTTTTTTTTTAAATGTACTTGTTGGAGTTTATTCGCTAGGCATGTTTTGTTTTTATAACTTTTGAAAGCACAGCAAATTTCTCTTGGTATTTCACAGTTTTTGTCTGTCCACGTGTACATGAGCAACTGGCGGGGGAAGGAGGGAAGAGACACGTGAGAGACCATCTGGCAAGACTGTTCTGAAAAATGAAGTTCTGAGGACAACAGGTCCCCAGCAGGTCAGTGAAGGCTTGCTGGCCAAAACGAACACTTTCGACAGAGTATGACATTGAGACCCCAGTACTAACACAGTAAGAGCCAAATTCAAGCAGTCGTTTTCCTTTGTAAGTGTCATGTCCCCCCAAAGACAATATCCAACCTAGATACTGAAAAGCAATTTGTACCTACAGCTGGATCTGGTTTAGAACACTGAAAATCTGTTTGAAAAAAAGAAACATAAAATGGGGTCCAGCTGTCTGAACTAGCTTGGAAATCTCCTCATTTAAAAAGAAAACACTCCTCTAGGTTTTCTGACTGCTCTTCTTGATAGTTCTGCAGTTTGAATAGCCAATTGACCTGATCAATTAGTGTGATTGAGCAGACCCTCTTAATGTCAGGAATCTATAGACTTTGGGTCCCCCAAATTAAGATGAGTGCCACAGTGTCTTGGGGATTTTAATTCCATGAATTTCTCCTTGGATGGTGAGAAATTATATTGTTACCTCCACTCACAATATTGATTGTTACTGTTTTATGTAGTAACCGGCAGAGTCTCCTGCCCTTGCGCCTGGCTGTCTTCACCAGGGCCCCTCAGAAGGGTGCGGGTTGAGTTTCCCTCCATGCTCCAAACAGAGCCCTGGCAGCTGAAGACCTCCAGAACCTAGTCACAGCCATGCTTAAGGCCCCTCTCCGCACGTTCAGACAAACCTCACGCATGAAGGAATCGACAGAGGAACACAAGTATGCAGGACCTGGGGCTGAGATTTCCAAGCCTGCTCGGATCAGGACTGGGCCTCCTCCATCCAGATTTCCCCTTTTCTAGTAGCTAGGCAGTCATACCCACAAACTGTCCCTGGTGCCATGTAATCCCACCAACAGCCAAGATCAGAGACTATAACACAAACCTCCTGGAAGTGCACAGCCATATTCAAGGCCACGTGACTTCTTATTGTCTAGTTCTCCCTCTCGAATAACCTGGCAAGCTACCAAGAGTATCCTGCCCACTCGGCAGGGCATGGCAAGCTCCCATAGCATATTTGATGTGCCAAAAACAGTAACAATAATGGGTATCATTCCCCTGACCCTGAAAGAGCCTCCAATGTGGCACCGTTGGGAAGGATGAGTAAAGAGAGGCTGCTAAAATCTCAGGGCTAGGATGACTGGAGATATTACTGGTGCCTGCTCGAGCAAATCAATGAACAACTGAACAACAAGATGACAGTGATACAATGATACAGTGATGTAACCATTGATGCTACCTTCAGGGACAGAAACAGAATCCTAGAGGAGTCTGTTTGTCTTTGTCTAAGATAAGACAGTTTGGTTTTCTTCTGTTCCAGAAAGCATGATATTCGCTTTCGTAGCTTTTCAGGAGACTTTGTTTCACTGCAATGGGAACAGCCCTCATTTTTGCAAAGTTATGAAATAAATATGTCAAGATAACCCCCTTCTAACTCCTGGGGATCCCAAGAAGATAGATTGCTTTTCTAACACTAGTGATTCCATTTTAGGCTAGATGCTCTTCCTACCCTGATTAAAAACTATAGAGACATTGCAAGTTACATTTGACTTGTCTCAAGGCAACCATTTACTTTATTTATCCTTGCAGCTTTTTGTGCCACCCTGTACAAAAATTCCTTTCAAGAACAGGGGCACCCAAGTAGTTGAAGAATATTAAAAATGAATATGGCATTCTTAGACACCTCCAGACATTTCCCTGGGGACCAGTGGGAAGGAACTGCAGAGTGACTTAGAACTGAGGAAGCACAGGTTTAAGAGCTGGCCATCTGCCCAGATTCAAGACTTGCTGTGATTTTGAACCAGTCCCCTGCCTTGCTCTAGGTCTGGTTCTCTTGAATGATATAAAAAAGTACTACTTGTGAGCTGAAAGTACTGTGAAACTACTATAAGGATGGCAGGAGTATCGAACAGAAATCCCAACAAATTTGATTGTTTGACTCAATGGCCAAGTTGATTCATCATAAAATACCTTAGGTAGTTTGCCTAGATTTTTTTTGCCACACCCAGATGTTCTTGGAGCTTACTCATGGTTCAGCACTCAGGAATCACTTCTGGAGGGGATTGGGAGGCCATATTTATTTTCAGGAATAGAATCCAGGTCAGATACATGCAGCATCTTACTCATTGTACTACCTCTCCAGATTCAGGTTGCCTAGATTTTGTTAAAGTATTTATAAAATAGAAAAACTTTATTTAAAAATTTTATTTATTTGTGGGTTACACTCTGCAGTGTTTATTTTGTTTTTGTTTTTGTTTTTTTGCTTTTTGGGTCACACCTGGCGATGCTTAGGAGTTACTCCTGGCTTTGCACTCAGGAATTACTCCTGGCGGTGTTCGAGGGACCATATGGGATTCTGGGAATTGAGCCCAGGTCAACTGTGTGCAAGGCAAATGCCCTACCCACTGTGCTATCACTCTAGCCATGCTCAAGGCCCCTCTCCACACGTTCAGACGAGCCTCAAGCATGAAGATGCCAGCAGAGGAACCCAGGTGTTTGGGACCCAGGGCTGAGACCTCCAAGTCTGCTTGGATTGGGACTGGGCCTCCTCCGCCCAGATTTCCCATTTCCCAGTAGCTAGGCGGTCACACCCAGGGACTGCCCCCCACACCGTGGAATCCCATCAACAGCCAGCATCCAGAGACTTAAAAACAAGCTTCAGGAAGTTCGCGGCTGCAAAGTGATACCTTAAAGCCTTACTTCTCCCTCAGGGAGAACCTGGCAAACTACCGGGAGTTTCCTGCCCACATGGGAGAGCCTCGAAAGGGCCCCATGGTGTATTAATATGCCAAAACCAGTAACAAGTTGGGTCTCATTCCCCTGACCCTGAAAGAGTCTCCAATGCGGCATCATTGGGAAAGACGAGTAGAGAGAGGCTTCTAAAATCTCAGGGCTAGGATGAATGGAGATGTTACTGAGACCGCTGGAGAAATTCGACGATCAACAGGATGATGACTCTGCAGTGCTTGAGAAACTATGTAGTATCAGGGATGAAACTTAGGGTTTCCACAAGCAAATCACTTGAGTTATCTCTGCAATCCTAGAAAGACTTCATCTTAACACTGATTTTGGAGATTTGGCAAATGCACAATAGATACACTTTCCAGTTTTAGTGTGATATTCACTTTCCTATGCATCTTATACAGAGATATAGAAAATACTGATGAAAGAAGCCAATTTAAAGTGTAAACAAAATTACTGAAGTTGAGCAGCAGTGAATAGCTGATCTGAAGGCAAAAATATCCATCTGAATGGGATCTCATTATATCTGTTTCCTGGAACTAGAAGAGACTGGACTGAGATCCATGTAGAGCTTCATGCTATCTCCCTGAACTCTGAATCCCATCTGAGTGGGACTAACCAATGAGAAGAAAAGAAATTAAACCAAGAGGGCAAAACCCTGTGTTGATTGGATTGGTGTCAGTTCTGCATTAAACATGTCTCAAAACTGTAAAGGTACCCAATTCTTATCCTCATTTTACTTCTCCAGTCCATGAGGCAGGAGAATGATGTCCTAGCTTTTTGAAAAGCATCTGTGTATCTGGTAGGCAAGGCAAATGCACTCCCTGTCTCACCAAGCAGAGCATATGATACGATTTACAATTGAGAGAATACAGTTGGACTCAATGTAACTGGACGTCTGTTCCATATTTCTCCTTACCAGAGACTGAATCAACAATATGGATTCTCCTCTGAAATATGTATAAGAAAGTGTTTCCTCTGCCTCATCTAAATAAATATATATGATCTGCTTAATCCAAATAAATATAAACCCCTGTGTGAATAAATTATCTTGTAGGCACTCCCAGTGTGGTCCCAAATATGCTACTCAGGAGCTAAGTGAAGGTAAGGAAGGATGTGGCTGCTGATGAGTTACTATATATTTGCAAGTTCATGTAAAACTCCAAATAGGCAGACCCACTAACAGGTTTATTTGTTTTGTTTTGCTTTGCTTTGCTTTTCTGATTTTGTTGTTGTTGTTGTTGTTGTCTGTTTTTTTTTGGGGGGTGTTGATATGTCATTTGATTATAATTTAGAACACATTGTTTCCCCAAACCAATGTTCTAAACTGAAATGGTGCATGGTTTACCAAAGATGGCCACTAGTTTTTATAAGAGTGCAGTTTTTATTGTACCCTATTGTTTTCATGGGAAATGAATTAGCAAATCCCACATGGAAAGAAGCACATTAGTTTCCAGTCTATACAGGCCCACCCTCCATTTACCTCCCCACCCATTTGGCAGGTGAAAACAATATTCCCAGAAGTAACAGAAAGTGGTTCCTGGAAGCACAATCTTGCTTGGATTCTCAAAGACATGACCACAGGACTTACTTGTTCTCTATATCTTTGAAGGGGTAACTATAGCTGCATCTGAAAAAGATGAGTAATGAGGCTAGAGAAATAGTACAGAAGTTAACGCACTTACTTGCCTTGCACATCGCTGGTCCCAGTTCAGCCCCTGGCACCACATATAATCCCTTGAAAACTTTCAGGAGTGATCCCTAAGCACAGAGCCATGAATAAGTGCTAAGCATCACTGTGTGTTTCTTCCCACCAAACACACACACACACACACACACACACACACACACACACAGGAGGGCAAAGAATTTCTCAACAACTATTTAAGAAAATTTATCTCAGTCACTTAAGAGGAAAGAAAAAAGGTTTTCTCATTCAATAGCACTTTTCTCTATTCAGCTATATTCTTTTTTTCTAAAAAAAAAAAATCTATTATGCACCATACTCTGAATATGCAGTTGTGACCACAAGACAAAGCTTTTGCCTTCATGGAAGGTTTGTATCCAGGACAATGTAAGGATAATGATATTTGTCAAATGATATTTGAGTTGAGACCGAATGAGAAAGGGGCAGGAAGAAAAGCACATAGAGTGTGTGTGCTAGAACAGAGGAGGGTGGGGTCTCAGCATAAGCCATGCTGAGACATGGGATCATGCTGAGCTCAAATCATGAACAATCAGCAATTTACTAATAAAATTGACTTATTCAGAAACAAGTAAAGAAAAACGTCTTGAAAAACAGTCTCAGAGCATGACAAAAAAACACAGCATGACAACTCCCCAGAACTGAAACCAGCACCATCTTATATAACCTTCGCGGGGAGCGGGGGTGGGGGGCTCTTACCATTTAAAGAGGTTCCTTCCTCCCCCCCCCCACCCCGATGGGATGCCAAGATGGTGCCACATCTGCCTACCATCTACTTAAGCTCCCACATGGCCACAATCCAGAGACACACTAATGAATCTCGAACCCGAGCAACTTGCTACAGAGATGGCCTGGGACTTTGCAATAGGCCTTCTCTGCTGGGCTGCTCCAGAAGGGGGCAGGTGTTGTACGTCACGGTGGGCTGGAGCGATAGCATAGTGGTAGGGCTTTTGCCTTGCACACGCCGACCGGGTTTGATTCCTCCACTCCTCTCGGAGAGCCTGGCAAGTTACCGAGAGTATCTCGCCCACAGGGCAGAGCCTGGCAAGCTACTTATGGCGTATCCGATATGCCAAACACATTAACAACAAATCTCACAATGGAGATGTTACTGGTGCCCGCTCGAGCAAATCGATGAGCAATGGGATGACAGTGACAGTGACCTCACGGTGAATTAATAGAAAATAATAATAATAATAATAATAATTATTATTATTATTATTATATAACATAATTTTATATTATATAAACTCTTTATTATTATTATATAACATAATAATAATAATAAAGAGTTTCCTTCCTTTCACTGGACAGTAGAAGCAACATCACTTCCTGTTAGAGGTGCAAGGTAAGTAGTACAAACCCATCCTGTAGTTTGCTGATTGTACACACATGGAAACTCTTGTAGTCTTTCAACTTTACATAAATCTTCAGTCTATAGGTTTAGTTTTACAAACAGCAAAGTTGGGCAATGGGGAAATGTTTGGTTTGTTCAAGAAACCAACAGCATACCAGTGTTACTAGAAAGTATTTAAGCTAATAAGGAGGCAGGGGGTGCTGGTGCCATTGGTGCATAAGTGGAAAACAAACCCAGTGGGCTACATTTTGGGTTTTATACTTCTTCCTTAGAACAGTGAAAAATCCAGAGGCTTTAAGACAGACAAATGGCATCACCTGAACTACTCTTAAAATATCTAATCTAGCTGCTATGTGCAATATAGACCAGACAGAGGTTGAGGGCAAAGTGAGACAGAAAGACCAGCCAGGAGCTTCTTATAAGAATTCTGGTGGAACTCCTCTTCAATATAGTACTGGAAGTACTTGCGATAGCTATTAGACAAGAAAAAGAGATT
This sequence comes from Sorex araneus, assembly GCF_027595985.1. Classification (NCBI taxonomy): domain Eukaryota; kingdom Metazoa; phylum Chordata; class Mammalia; order Eulipotyphla; family Soricidae; genus Sorex; species Sorex araneus. The sequence goes on along the minus strand of NC_073306.1, from coordinate 181,326,571 downwards.
AAGGGCATCCAGATAGGAAGGGAAGAAATCAAACTCTCACTATTTGCAGACGACATGATACTATATCTAGAGAAGCCTAAAACCTCTACTAAGAAACTCTTAGAAACAATAGACTTATACAGTAAAGTTGCAGGCTACAAAATCAATACCCAAAAATCCATGGCCTTCATATATGCAAACAATGAGGCAGAGGAAAGGGACATGAAAAAAGCAATCCCATTCACAATCGTGCCCCAGAAAATCAGGTACCTCGGAATCAGCTTAACCAAGGAAGTAAAAGACCTTTACAAAGAAAACTACATAACGCTACTCCATGAAATCAAAGAGGACATGAGGAAATGGAAACATATACCCTGCTCGTGGATAGGGAGAATCAATGTTGTCAAAATGGCAATACTCCCTAAAGCATTATACAGATTCAATGCGATCCCTATAAATATACCCATGACATTCTTCAAAGAAATGGATCAAGCAATCCTAAAATTCATATGGAATAACAAACGTCCAAGGATAGCTAAAACAATTCTTGGGAAAAAGATGATGGGAGGCATCACCATCCCCAACCTCAAACTTTACTACAAAGCAGTAACAATTAAAACAGCATGGTACTGGAACAAAGGCAGAGCCGTAGACCAATGGAACAGGGTGGAATATCCCTACACACAACCCCAAATGTATGACCATCTAATCTTTGATAAGGGAGCAAGAGATGTGAAGTGGAGCAAGGAAAGCCTCTTTAACAAATGGTGCTGGCACAACTGGACAATCACATGCAAAAAAATGGGTTTAGACCTTGACCTGACACCATGCACAAAAGTCAGATCAAAATGGATTAAAGACCTCAACATTAGACCACAAACCATAAGGTACATTGAAGACAAGGTTGGCGAAACCCTCCACGATATTGAAGATAAAGGTATCTTCAAAGGTGACACGGAACTAAGCAATCTAGTAAAAACAGAGATCAACAAATGGGACTACATTAAACTAAAAAGCTTCTGCACCGCAAGAGATACAGTGACCAGAATACAAAGACTATCCACAGAATGGGAAAGGATATTTACACAATACCCATCAGATAAGGGGTTGATATCAATGGTATATAAAGCACTGGTTGAGCTCTACAAGAAGAAAACATCCAACCCCATCAAAAAATGGGGCAAAGAAATGAACAGAAACTTTACCAAGGAAGAAATACGAATGGCCAAAAGGCACATGAAAAAGTGCTCTACATCACTAATCATCAGAGAGATGCAGATCAAAACAACCATGAGATACCACCTCACACCACAGAGACTAGCACACATCCAAAAGAACAAAAGCAACCGCTGTTGGAGAGGATGTGGGGAGAAAGGGACCCTTCTTCACTGCTGGTGGGAATGCCGACTGGTTCAGCCCTTCTGGAAAACAATTTGGACGACTCTCAAAAAATTAGATATTGAATTCCCACTTGACCCAGCAATACCACTGCTGGGAATATATCCCAGAGAGGCAAAAAAGTACAATCGAAACAACATCTGCACATGTATGTTCATCGCAGCACTGTTTACAATAGCCAGAATCTGGAAAAAACCCGAATGCCCCAGAACGGATGACTGGTTGAGGAAACTTTGGTACATCTATACAATGGAATACTATGCAGCTGTTAGAAAAAAGGAGGTCAAGAATTTTGTAGTTAAGTGGATGGGCATGAAAAGTTTCATGCTGAGTGAAATGAGTCAGAAAGAGAGAGACAGACATAGAAAGATTGCACTCATCTATGGTATATAGAATAACAGAGTGGGAGACTAACACCCAAGAACTGTAGAAATAAGTACCAGGAGGTTGACTCCATGGCTTCGAGGCTGGCCTCACGTTCCGGGGAAAGGTCAACTCAGAGAAGCGATCACCAACTACATTGTAGTCGAAGGTCATGTGGGGGAAGAGAGTTGCGGGCTGAATGAGGGCTAGAGACTGAGCACAGCGGCCACTCAACACCTTTATTGCAAACCACAACAGCTAATTAGAGAGAGAAAACAGAAGGGAATGCCTTGCCACAGTGGCAGGGTGGGGTGGGGGGGAGATGGGATTGGGGAGGGTGGGAGGGACACTGGGTTTACGGGTGGTGGAGAATGGGCACTGGTGAAGGGATGGGTTCCCGAACTTTGTATGAGGGAAATATAAGCACAAAAGTGTATAAATCTGTAACTGTACCCTCACGGTGATTCTCTAATTAAAAATAAATAAATTAAAAAAAAAATAAAAAAAAATAAAAAAAAAAAAAAGAATTCTGGTGGAAGCCAGCAGAAGGTCAGACAGTCATACTGAAAAATAGAGGGCAGAGGATTCATTTAGGAGAAATTGTGGAGTGGGATTGACAACACTCATGGGTCAAAGGGGGAACCTGAGGCCGAGATAGGCTCACTCCCCACATACCTGAAAGGTCCATCTGCTTAAACGGAAACAGGAGAAACAAGAAGGTGAAGAGTTGGCTTGGGAGGGTATGTGGCATCTGAGAGGGCTGGAGACAATGAGAACACCAGGAGAAGCTCAGAAGGGTGGTCTAAGTTGGAATTACAGGTATAGGAATTGTTGACCCAGGTGATATTTATAGTTCCAGAGTGGGGCTCTGGACTCACTGGTCATCCCTATCTCCCCAATTTGTAGATATAAGTAGATAGATTATAAATTTTCTGCTTGGAGGCAGAAAAGAAAATTAGTCCATCAAGGTTCAAAGAAGCTGTTTTCTACCTCCTCTTGTCACTGTCACTGTCACTGTCATCCCGTTGCTCATCGATTTGCTCGAGCAGGCACCAGTAACATCTCCATTGTGAGACTTGTTGTTACTGTTTTTGGCATATCGAATACGCCATAGGGAGCTTGCCAGGCTCTGCCGTGCAGGCGAGATATTCTCAGTAGCTTGCCGGGCCCTCCCAGAGGGCCGGAGGAATTGAACCTGGGTCAGCCGTATGCAAGGCAAACGCCCTACCTGCTGTGCTATCGCTCCAGCCCCTCCTCTTATGAATGATAAACCTGTGTTCACCCTGAGCAGCGTGTGACACTAGTGAAGCTAGGTCAATTCTGATTGCTTTGTCACAGAATACTGAAATGCCTCCTCTGGCATTTTAACACCTTCCAGATTTAATATTCCTTCAGTAAAATGTACCAAAAATGAGGACATTTTCTCAGCACGTAAGTAAACATCTTTCTTTTCTTGAACACTCTGAAAAGGAGCTACTTTATTTAATGGGGAGGGGAAGATATGCATAGCAGAACTTAGGACTTACTCTAAGTGTTTGGGGTTGATCAGGGGTTTGTACGTGCAGAGACTCAAACCCAGACCTCCCATTTGCACAAATCATGCACTCCAAACCTTTTTTTTAAATTATCTCCATTTTTTAAACCTTGTCTGTGGAAGCTGCTTGCTTCCTCATGATGAATAGGATTTTCGTAACATCTGGGAACTCGGAGCCTGTCACTCACCTGGAATGTCCCATACCAATGGAAAGGACATTCTCAGGCTCTTGAGTTTAAGTAGACCCAGGTCTCCATGCTGTTAGCTGCCAGGGAGTGAGTAATTCTGGCTTTGGAAAGGGCACATTTGTAAAGCTAAATTAATACATCCTGTCTTTCATTCGTGATTTTTCTGTATTTCCAGTTTTAAACCATCAGCTGCTTTGGTTACATGATCATGCCAAAAAAATAAAAACAACAACAACAAAAAAAATCTTTTAGAGGTGTGTGTGCTCATTGTCCATCCCAGGACGGATCAGCTCTTGGCACCAAATCAGTCAGTACTGATCCAGAGGCCATGGGAGAGGAAGGAGAAATAAAATCCGTCTACCTTACTTTTCTGAATGGAAAACCCCAAAGTTTCTGACAGTCCCCAATCTGCAATCTCCACTCCCTGGTGGTGAAAAGCTGTGGGGGAGATGAGAAACAGCAGAGGCCAGGACCTCGCTCCTTTCCAACTTTTTGGTTTTCCATTTTATATGATAAGGTTGAAAAATACCCATTTGGCTCTTACAAACTACCTTTGCTCATTGAGAAACTCTAGGCCCAGAATCTATAAACATATCTGGACAGTGTGTTTCATTTGTAAATCACAGGGAAATAAAAATGAAATGATGTCTGCGTGCCCAGCTCCTACTCAGTCTTCATCTTGATCGCCATCATTTCAGGAAATAAGTCTTTGGTTGCCACTAAGAGCAAAATCTGATGAACCTTGAGTTTAAAGGCTTGTGTGGTCCCAGAACAAAATACCCAAAGCTCCACCATACCAAACACAAGGGAAATAAGGGTAAGCGGTTGCCCTGATGTTGTAACTGTGGCAATTACAAAAGGAGCCATTGGACCCCGCTGGGAGGCATCTCCTTGTCTTCTAATTAACGGTTTTACTTTCTTTCACTGGTGGCCTGCTGCCCAGACTAACTGTCATGGCAGCAGAGAGCTAATTGCTAACCATTGGAAGTAAAAATGAGGACAATAAAACCAAAAGAAGGGGAAAAAATTACAATGTGACCTGAGAACTACAAACACATGTACTGATATCTTCTCATGAAGCCGAAGTTTCCTGGCTGGGAAATTAGTGCTATTCATTTCCATGGGTTATTGATTAAAAGACACTTGTAACAGTTGAACTTACAGTTCACAGTCAGAGCCTGATCAAAGCACACGGAGGAACCGAAGGATTAAGAGTGAATGCACTTCCTTGTTGGTCAGTCAGAACCAGTGGGGAGTTCTGTTAGCATAGCACTTGGATTCCAGGGGACAGAGAAAGGGCAAGTTATATGTGCCCTTCCCCCCACAGACATATACACTCTGCATAATGACAAAGGGCTCCAGCGATAGCACAGTGGGTGGACCTGAGTTTGATTCCTCCACCCCTCTCGGAGAGCCCGGCAAGCTACCGAAAGTATCGAGCCCGTGCGGCAGAGCCTGGCAAGCTACCCGTGCGTATTGGATATGCCAAAAACAGTAACAATAAGTCTCTCAATGAGAGACGTTACTGGTGCCCGCTCAAACAAATCTATGAGCAACGGGATGACAGTGACAGTGACATAATGACAAAAGATAGCACCCATTGAGAGTTCTGTTATGTGGCTCAGTTGTAGGGGGCATCCCTTCTAGCATGAGATAGACAGGCAGACAGACAGACAGAGCACATCCAATCACAGTTCTGAAGAGAAACCACTGAAACAGCAGATGATCCATGCTTCTGTTCCAAAACCTATCATTCAAGTTCTGGGAAGACAGTACAGGTGGTAAGGCACTTGCCTTGCACGCAGCTACAGTGGTTGAGGTCCTGGTTCGAGTCCCCAGCACTGTATGTGGCTAGAGTACCTCCTGTTGCCAGAGCTAAGAGTTTGTCTAAGAGAGTGGCTATTGTCAGATCTGTCAGACCACAGACCTACTTACCTCGTAAGTAGGTGGGAACTTAGAAAACCTCCTGTCCCAAAAGGCACGTTTTCACCGTTGTAAATGTTAGCTGGATCGCTCGACTGGAGTAACTTCATCTCTGTCATCTGCAGCTTCTTCATTCATAAAATGGGAATGAGAAGTTTAAGACGGGTAGAGAGGGAAGTGAAATAATGCGGGAGGGACTGGGATCATTAGAACTGGGCCTGACCGAGTAAGTTCCATGCATGGTAGCCTGGATGCCATTGAGGCTGCCGGACCTGGTTACGGGAAGAAGAAAAAATCCTCACTTAACATGAGCCTTAAAAGTCTTGACTAGCATCGGCCACAAACATGCTCCGTCTCTTTGTCTGCAAACATTAGTCAGTGTTCAGTTATGAGAAACTCTGCCTATGGAAAAAAAGTCTTTGAACGTTTTAGCCAAGCAGATGGCCTGATATGTTGCATGCAGACTTCAGTGCATGCACTTCTTTGCATGTTTAAGAGAACAAAAAGATGCCCTAGGTTCTGAGAACTGTGCAGATACCAGCTAAGGAAACTGGCGGTCTAGGAACTGGTCCCAGCTTGATGGTGTCCCAGGTCTAAGGATGACCCGAAGGGGCAGTGACCCTGTTTATTTCCTTGTTGATTTCCCTTCCCTGGCTCCAAGCTCTTTTTCCCATTGCCTGCAGGAAAACAACATGCAGGGGTGCGGTAAGCCTGACTTGGCAGCCCTAAAGGTGAACAAAAGGATCCTGCCTTTTGGCACCAGCAGAGGGAAGTTGCAGGACGTCTCAGTCCCATCCGAGGCAGAACGAGTCTCTCACTGATGCCAAAGCTCAGGGGCAGCTGCTCTCCCTGCAAACTGCCCCTGGGTGCTCTCGGGGTAGTGGAGCTGCTCCAGCCCTGCAGGAGGGGTTGGGAGGTGAGTTAATTAACCCCTGAGTGTATAGGGGGAGTGACTTGCATGGAGCTCTGGAAGACAGGACACAAGGCAGCAAAGAAAAATTTCCTGGGCTACAGCTAAATCAGAACAGCTCAACTCCTCAAAGGGCCAGCCTCTCTGCAGCCTTGCTCAGCGGAGAGCTGCATGCAATCAGTGCAAAAAGGTAAGCCGGCTGGGCTCCGCCCCCAGACCAGCCTCCCAGCCTACCTCCTTCCTCCTCCTCCTCCTCCTCCTCCTCCTCCTCCTCCTCCTCCTCCTCTAAAAATATCTGTTTATGTTGATTTCAAAACATTATAGAAAGCCTCCTCCAATCATTCACTCTTTTTTTTGGTGGGGGGTCACACACACAGCGATGTACAGGGGTTATTCCTGGCTCATGCATTCAGGAATTACTCCTGGTAGTGCTGGGGGACCATATGGGATGCTGGGAATTGAACCTGGGTCGGTCGGCCGTGTGCAAGGCAAACGCCCTACCCACTGTGCTACTGCTTCAGCCCCTCATTTGCTCTTTTTAAGTTTGATTATTTTTTTCTGCACTAGTCTTCATAGATAACTTGTTTACTTTTTAAAAACAAAACTGCTTTCTTAATTGTATTCTGTACTGGTCAAACAGGTCAGTGAAAAGTGTTCAGTTCTACTAAGGGTTGCTGGAATACTATAACATTGTCTTCCACGGGCATTTCAAGCACACTGCTGCCTTTTAACTCATATCTGTGTTCTATGACAAGAACAGGCATTCCTGTCTGCAGATTTGCCCATGGAGTCAGCGAGGTCTACAGAAATTGTGATTTGTCCAAGAGCTTGTGGATAGATGAGTAATGAATAAACTCACCTCACCACCCCTGCCTCTTTTCAGTCGTATGGCAGGTGACTCTACTTTCTGAATGAAGTACCAAACCACATTTTCTGTTATATATTCTGAGGAATGGTAATGAGAAGATGATAAGAGAATGAAACTTTAGAAGCTAAACTTTGCTGGAAAATCCAGGAACAGACATCGTGGTCACCAGCACAATATGCCTCTATTTACTTATTCTTGTTGCTTGCATCCCTGGGTATGGAACCCAGTGCAACAAATGCTGAGAAACTATGTCTCAGGGTCCAACTCTAAGTCACGTGTCAGGTAGTGCCATAAACTATAAGGCCACAGCCCTGAAGGCATAAAAAGCAAGAATGGGGAGGCGGGGAGCCAGTACATAGGTCTTATATATGAGAAGATGCTCTAAACACTAGGATAGTTGTCATGTATCTGGTTCCATGGCAGATGCTGGGATTACAGGTAAGAAAAGTACTGCTCTCAGTTTGATCAGACATAGGGAAATAGTTGTGTATAAACTAATGCCAAGAGGATCCTGGGGCACTCTGGGAACTAGTAAAATAAAGAAGGTAAATAAGCAAGATAGTTGTTCTGTAGAATGTTCCTCAATTTGGGTTTGTCTGAATATCTTCATTTTTATATTAAAGTTATATAATTTTGTCAAGAATGTCACAGTAATGATGCCACATTGATCATTTCATTCTATGGTGCTTTTTTCTTTTGGAAGCAAGAAAGTTTTTATTTAAACTTGGTTGGAAAAATTTGAGGGGAAAGAAAGGGAGAAGTACATGTTCAAGAAAAAACATAGGCTTTTCCAGAGTGGAAAAGGCAAGCACAGAGACAGAGAGCAGCAGCAAGATCTGTGTTCAAGAGAGAATATTAGCTTGAAGAACGAGCCCAGGATGATTTTAAATCTCCCTGAATCATCTGATTAGACTCGTCTCCAGGGCTCTCACCATAAAATTACTCTCCTTCCTTTCCATTTCATTTTTGTTTGGTTTTGGAGTCAAACCTGATTGTTTTCAACGTCTACTCTTGGCTCTGTGCTCAGAGATCACTTCTGCCAGACTTGGGAGACCAAATGAGGTGCTGGGAATTGAATCCAGGTGGGCAGTGTGCAAGGCAAACACCCTGCCCTCTGTACTATCACTCTAGCTCCTCCTTCCTTTCTTAAAAAAAGTTAATTTGGAGGGACGGGAGGGGGGGTTCAGGATCACACCTACAAGTGCTCAGGGCTTACTCCTGGTTCTGTACTCAGCGGGTCTTTTTTAGTTCTGGGGATTGAACTGGGTCAACAGTATGCAAGGCCTTAGCCCCATATTATTTCTTCAGCCCTCCCTTTCCTTAGCAACTATTATTAGTAGATATTCTGTAGAAGAGTACTTTAAAATTATGTAACTAACTCTTATAACTTTCAATGTGCTTTTTGACATTTTCATAGTCCATAGAGCACTTTCTTAACTTCCTGGTAGAAGGAGATACTCCACTCTTGCAATCTGCTTCTTCTCTAGGGGGCTCTAGTATTCTCATGGAGCATTATGGAGAATCCCAAATCTGACTGCTGAATTAACATAAACTCAGTGCAATTTGGATGTCTCTGTTCCCTTGAGTAAACACCTGGGACATGTGTGTGTGTGTGTGAGTGTGTGTGTGTGTGTGTGAGAGAGAGAGACAGAGACAGAGACAGAGAGAGTCTACAGCCATACCACCCTGAACACTCCCAATCTCGTCTGATCTCGGAAGTTAAGCAGGGTCGGGCCTGGTGAGTGCTTGGATTGGGGAGGAAGAGAGAGAGAAAGAGAAAGAGAAAGAGAGAGAGAACACATATGTGGGTGTGTGAGAATGTATATGTGTGTGAGTATACACAACATATATGTAGGTATGTGAGAACGTATACATGTGTGAGCATACACCCCATGTTTATTAATCTATGTGTATTGTATGTATGTGTGGGTATGCATATGTATGTGAGCGAGTGTATATGTGGGTATGTATGTGTTTGAGATAATGCATATGTGTGTGTGTTTACAGCTCATGCTTACTCATCCGTATGTATTGAGAACTATAAAGCACACCCGTACTTCCTGTTCCCATCTCATGCTCCAGGCTTCATTATGCTTTTCTCCCTTCCCATAGCTCTAAGTCGCTTCTTGCTCATTCATCAGAGCCTGCCCCCATTACACTGCATACATTGTCCAGTCCTCTGAACTAAGCCACCTCCTCTCACTACCACTTCGCCTTCTCACTGGTGTCTTCCTCATCTTGCTCATTCCAGTGCTTCACACCAGACTGCCCCTCCCTGGCAGTACCAGTCTCTGCCCTCGAGCTCTGACACCTGGGCTGGGCAGCCTTTCTCTGAGGTCAACCTCCTGCCCTATCTGGGCTGCCTTATCTCCTCCACCCTAACACGGTGACTCCATTCCTCGGCCCCACCTAATTAGACTTTAGGACCAAAGGATTCAGGAAAGAAGGGAAAGGGAAGACAACATTCAGTCCATTTGGACATTTTTGAAAAGCTCAAAGTCACACTGCTCCGTGGTACACATCTGCACACCTGTGTATGTTGTCACTGTCTTTGCTTATGAGGAACAGACCGAAGGGGGCAAGGGTCTCCTTCTGATCTTACTCCATTCACTTCTACTCTGTCTAGTGCACCTGGGCTGCTCCCTGCCTGCCCAGGTGACTTACAACATTTCCAGGGTGAACACCACAGTGAGAGTAATCACTGCTGCGTTTCCTAGTGTGAGTCTAGACTCAACTTTATTGACTCCAGAGCAGAGAGTAAGCGAGCACTCACTAGGACCTGTATACTTGGCTAAGTTCAGGTCTTGGTCTCTGCAGACACAAGTCAGACAGTTACTTTCCAGTGGCAAGATGTAGCACTGGAATCTCTGTAGCCTGCCTTATACGGGCACCTAAGCCCCAATGGGAGGGCAGAAAGGGGAAGAACCCTGACCCAGATGGAGGTCATCAAGGGAAGGATGGAGCCAAGGAGAGCGGGGTGTGGGCAGGCCAGGCATGTAGAGGGGCTGCAAGGGCATATGCAGGGCAATATGGCTAGATGATAAACTAGAGGCAAAGAGGATTTTAGAGCTTACTAGGTTCAAATCCTGGCTCTTCCATTTACTGGCTATGTGCTTTTGAGTTATTACTCTGTTATTACTAGTTACTACTCTGGGCCACCGTATCCTTACTGTAAAACTGGAGATTAGAATAGAACTACCTGGTGTATAATAGATTTGATCATCATTATTAAATTTGATCTTTTACATGGGGAAAAAACAAAATACATATAAAAACATATCCTACACAAAGTATTATTATTATTATATACTGACAGATGAATAATAAAAATACTAGGGAAGTCACAAAGCAGAGGTCCTGTAAAATTCCAATAGTTTAAATAGAAAGAAAATTAAGGGCAGGGAGGTAACACAAGGGCTGGAGAGTTTGGCTTGCGATCTGGAGCCTGGGTTCAATCCCTGGCACCAAATGGTCCCTTGAGCACTGAAGGGAGGATCCCCAGTCTGAGAGTACTCCCTGAGCACAGCCAGACAGTGGCCCCACAGTATCCCACAGGTTTTTAAGAAAAGATCTGTGTGAATTAAAAAAAGAAAATATTGAAGTCATTATTTTGAGAAAATACTTTGGTGCACTAACATAAGATTATCTTATAGCTTACTGCTCTATTTTCTTTTAACATGGGGGTGGGAGGCTTTGGCCTCTCAGGACCCAGGTACTCTCCCATTTGAGACTTAAAATAAAATTTAGCATTTAAGTGTTGGTCTCCTTTCTCTAGTGGTGCCAGGGATTGGACTTTGGGGGCTGCACCCGACAGGGCTCAGGCTCACTCCCGGCTCCTTTGTCACTCCAGACAGTGCCCATGGGACCATGTGTGGTGCTGGGGATTGAACTTGGGTCTGCATGCGAGAGAGAATTGTCCCACCCACTCTACTATCTCTCCAGCCCTGCTATTACATTATAAGTTGCCATTCTTCACTGGTAACCAGTGAAGAATGGAATGTGAGAGGACATCTATATGGATCGTGTTCTTCTAGACTTAAAGACGGACAGCAGCTGCAGCACGGTGAGGCTGGATCTGAATCTGTGGTCACAGCCTGGGTCAGGTGAAGCTTTCACACCTTTGGCTCACAGACAGGACATAGGAAATGGAGCCGAGACAGCTCTTCTCAGGTACCTGGCAGGTCAGCCCTGGCTTTCTCACTGTGACTCTCATCTCTGACTTCAGTGTATCCCCACAGGACAGGAAGGGGGTATGTAATTTACTCAGACACAAAAATGGAGTGATAAGTAAATAAAAGTGGGATGAAGGACCTCACCAAAGAACACAGGAGAGTTTGTTTCATAGGCTACTTCATATCCTGAAGAAACCATGGCCGCAACAGGGTCAAATCAGAAGAAGAGGGTCACATACTTGTGTGGCTCATTTCAGGTCAGTTATAAATTTTTTAACTGGCCACCAGCATCTGAAAACAGTATATTCCAGAGGAAACTCCAAGTTTCAGATTCCTCACATAGGAAAATTTGGCTATCCTGATTCCAGATCCATCCATGAATTCTCTCAACAAATGTGTCCTGTAACAGGCACTGCTCTGGATGTTGGGGATCTAGTAGGAGTGAGACACACTATGATCAAGTAAGCAGATGGGTAAGATTACTGCAGCAATGGTCATTGTTATTAATAATCAGGGTTAGGGGATAAATACTGACAGTGTAGTCCCAATGCTCTTTCTCAGAATGGCCAAAGAAAAACCTTTAGTTTGTCACAGTCTACACTATGTCCTATTGCCCCACTTACTCTACTGCTTCCTGCCACCTGCCAGGTAATTGGGAGCATATAAGGGGGGGGGAAATAAGGGAAGTGCTATCAATATTTAAAATTAGGAAAAGAGAAATACAACTAAGACATGAACGGTAAGACTGGAGGAAATAAGAATCTAATATGGCTACTTTAAAAGCTTCATGACTGATAATGCTGAACATTAACTTTCAGTTCTGGCAACCAGAGCAGAAGGGATACATGTCCATTTTCAGAAATAAAGTAAGCCATTTATTTGGGGAGTGGCAAGTTCACACCCAGTAGTGTTTGAGGTTACTCCCAATGGTGCTCTCGGGACCGTGTGGTACTGAGGGCTGAACCAGGAGTTTTCACACAAAAAAATCTTCACTCTAGCCTTTGGAACTATCCTCACACCCAAAAGCTAATAATTTATAGGTGTAAAGTTTCCTTCACCTGAACTCAGAGTAGAAGTGGACCATGTCAGGCTTTACAAAGGGACCCGTGTGTTATAATGAGCAATATCCTCACCAACATATGTGCATATGGCATCTCCCACTGGTTCAGTTCACTCAAATCATCTTCCCCTAGAGCACGCCTTCCATATAAGCTCTGGGTTTGACTCATCATTTGGGGAAAAAAGATGAAATAGAATCACCTTTACTTAAACTGAGGTCAAGATAATCAACGAAAGCCCTTGTTCCTGTTAATCTCAGTTCACATAGTATTAAAAAGGACAGAGTGCTTGTTACTCAAATACTCTTCCTTCCATCAATGCATCTTTTCTCAGTTGCTAGAGAGTGAAAAGTAGAATGACAATTCTTTGTGACATTCCTCAGTAATAGTCACTCCTATTACTAAAAGGTCATTTCTGTGGCCCTTGGACTTTTGATTAAATAAGTAAATGGCCTCGCCATCTCTGGCACAGCTCAGCGAGGAAAACTGATAGTTACACTTTAGTACTGAGAGTCACCTACTTAGAGAAGGAAATCGTTAAATCGATTTATTCCTTTTCTGCACAGGAGAACTCTCCCATAGTCCTGGCCTGGTCAACACAGCCCAGGAAACCTAGCCTGTCTCCTAGAACACTCCTAGGAAGTTCTGTCACAGTTCTGGCATCCAAAGTCTCATGAGAGTTCCTTTGCCAAAGAAGACCAACTTATGGCTGATTTGTGGCAGCAGTAGAGCTTACCTTCCATTGCAGAACGTATCTAGGTCACATAACGTGTCTTCTGTGTGAAAAAAGCACACTGGCAAAAAGAGAGTTAAGTCAAACTTTCTGTCCTTCATTTTTTGGCCCAGATTCTGCTGGCTGAGCCCTTATCACTTGGATTATCTTCTTGGCTAGTAGGGGTTTCGTGGGCTCACTCTCCCGCAGTTGGCAAGAACCAAGAGGTATTGTCTGCACGCCAATGGGAAAGCATTACTTCTTCCTAGCTCTTGAAAATCGAGAGGAGCGTTTTAACTCTGCTGCTTGTAATTCCTACCCAGACTTCCTCCACTCCACTACCACACCTCTCTGTTTCCCTGACTAAATATCCCCTTTGAGCCAACCTCACAGAACTGGTTCTCTGAGTTTGCAACAATGACCTTCCAGAAACACCTTGAACCTCCCCGTCTCTACTTGGCTGTCTGGCCATGATCTTTTCAGGTACCCAAGTAACTGGACCCACCTCAGATATTTATCCAAGTCACATGATGTGGGGTCCCTCAGTGTCCTGGAATGGGATCACTGGAGTTCCCGAAGATTTGTTGCCATCATGCCAGCTAAGTACATTATTGCGCCAGCATTGGGTGTTTTTGTTTGCTCTCATTATCGTATGATAAAACACACGGGTCTTGGAAACTCAATTCAATGAGTTCTGTGTCTCCCCTTCCTGATCTTTTTACTGTCTTGTGGGGTTTTGCCTTCTGTTTGTTTGTTTTGTTTTCAGATCACACAATAGGGTGGCACTTGGAGGGGTGGGGCAGTGATGCATTTTCTAACAAATCTTGTGTCCATTTCTTTCCATGTGCTACAAACAAGTATAAGGCATAGAACTACCCATGAGTGTAAACGCATGAATTTATAATTCATGATTTTAGCTTTTCATTCATTTCTTTTATCACAGAAACAAAGTACAAAAAAGGTGAATTCAACCTACCAGCAGATTTTGTGTCTGACAGGCAAGGATTATCATTCTTGGGTACATGTTTTCACAGACTAATAAAAATTTGTCACCCACTGCTGCTGAGAGGTGAGGAAACACCCCTCCCAGGGTGCTCTTTGTACAGCAGGTGCTCACTTCCTGGAGTAATATTCATCACAGTTGCTTGTGGAGTGGATCTCCTATGCCAGACTAGGAGTGCCAAGCTTTTCCCACGGCTTGATATATGTTGTTTAACTCTCACGGCTCTAAAAAGTGCTTTTGTGATTTCCATTTGTCAGGTGGAAAAACTGAGGTTTCCAGAAATTAAGTAACTCAAATCACAAAACAGCAGGACCTGAGTTCAAAACTCTGGCATTTACAAATCTTCCAAAATTCAATTGGAAGGAAAAGGGTAAAGAGAAGAGGAAAGAAGGAGAAGTCTTGGGAAGTCTGCTTTTTATGCTCCCTCGAGTTTCCCAATCAATTCTCTCTATAAAAATGGGAAAAATGGGACCCCTGGTCTAATCTGTGAGCAGAAACTCCAGGACATTCGTCAGTCATATTCTCTGCCTATTTCAATTATCACCATAAAATAAAGAGTTTCCATCACTGGCAATGGGGGCCGGGTCATTCTTAGTTGGGGGACACTGTCTTACATATTATAGGCTACTGAAGAGCATCCCCGGTCTTTATCTACAAGAGGTTTACCACCCCACCAGTTGTAACCCTCCAAAAAATCTCAGAACAATGTCAGTTATCTCCTCTGCTCTAGGCATAACTGCCCAGTGCAGAGGAGATAACTGATATAGAGGTAGAAGATTAGTTTCCAAAGGCAATGGTGAAAGAGTAGGTAAGGCTGAGAGAGGTGTGGAAATTGAAGCAATCTCTCTCCATCAAAACCATCTGATCTCAAATGTAGTGGAAAGGTCAAAAATCTAACCAGACCAAAGGCAAACTCATTCTCCCTGACCCCCAACCCTCTGACTCACAGAAGGATGGAACAAGGGATAATCCAAAGACCCTAAAAGCCAAAACCTTTCCAATGTCATCTTTCTGGCAGGAAAATTGCATGCAGCTGGGAAATTGAGTTCTTTCCAGAGCAGTCTGTGTAGCACTCATTCTTCCTCAAGCACAAACTGTTAAAGAACCTCTATACCAGACTTCAGGAATACACAGGGTATGCGAGGTATGTGAGAAGTGTTCCAAGCTGGTGCTGATCTTTCCTGGCCAAATAACTAGGAGAAATCTTTGTTATAAGCCCCACATTAGACTCAAATAAAAAATGGGGTATCATTTTTAATGCCAGAGAGACACAAAAGCTTAGCCTGTGTTCAAAAACACTAAAAAAAGACACTTAAAATGTAACATAGCTATATGTCTATGTTGGGATGGCCTTCATTTTTAATATCCCAAGGGCCTCAGGAGGCGGAGTGGCCTATGGCTGCTGCTATGCCCTGGAAAAGAGAGTTCTGGATCCAAAGAGTGTGATCTCCAAGGCCTAGAAGGCCCTGGGCCTCCTTATGAGCTCTGATTTATTTCTCCTGGGCTCTGATAAGAGCTGAAAATTCTGTGAAAGCTTGCTATGTAATGCTTTGCATTCCATGATAATCCTTTGAACGAGAAACTTTCCCTCGGAGAATGCATAATCACCTCCCCAAGTTCAATCATGAGAAAACAGGCAAGCCAATTTAAGAAAAGGTCAAAGGATATGAACAATTGTTTTTCCAAATGAAGATACACAAGTCATAATCTCATGGAAAAGATGTTTATCGTTTATTATTCATTAAGGGAAAGGAAATTAAAGCAAAATGGATACCATTACATATCCATCAGCATGGATAAACTTAAAAGTGGGCCAAGTGTTGGTAAGGAGCTGTAGGAGGTAGAACTGTCGGGAACAAAGTAAAATGGTGCAACCACTTTAGATAACTGTTCACCAATGTCTCCAGAAACTCAATGTACACTTGCCATAGGATCCAGCTATTGCACTTAAATATTTACCCAGGATAAATAAAAGTTTGTGTCTAGACAAAGACTTGTACAGATATATTGATAGCATTTTTATTTATGATGACCCCAAAATGGAAACAACCCAAATGCCTAACAACAGATGGATAAGTGAACATAATGTGACATATCCATACAATGAACTATTAACAATTAAATGGAGTAGATAGTTGATATTCACAATGAGTGAATCACAGAATTATTAAGATGAGCAGAAAAGCCAGTTAAAAATACAGATTATCTGCTTCTAAAATGCTAAAACCAACTTTGAGGAATGTATAATTATAGAAAACAGATCACAGGTTGCCTGTTGATATGGTGACGGAGGGAGCACTGAAAGGAAGAGACGGTTAAGGGGAAAAAGGAAACTCGGGAGATGAGGGTGTTGGTCATGTTCATTATTTTCACAGGGGGGATGGTTTCAGGGTATATCTGTATGTCAGAACTAATCTGATTGTGCACACTGATTGCTAATTGCTTGCATTAGGATGAAGGTGCGGGTGCCTGAAAGGGAGACAGGCACAAATGCTCCTGGGCGGTCTCTTCATTTTCCCCTCCTTGGGCTGAACAGAGGCTGCGGCCTTGGCTCTTTGGCACTGCTTGGGTGGTATTACCGGAGTGAAATGTGAGACACTCATAAAGATGCAGTTCCTTATGGAGAGGTGAAAGCCCAGCTGTGGCACCTACTCAGACTTGCTGCAGGATCCCCTTTATCTGGGTAAATATTTTTGGGAAGAAGAGATTAGGTCAAAACATACCAGATATATTTGCACTGGATGTATTTCCTTAGAGAATACAGAGAGCATCTCCTTCCAGAATGGAGAAAGTGGCCAAGCAGTTTGGATCCTCTCCAGTGTATTTAGGCCAAAAAATTTTACAGTGTCCCAGACTCCATTGAGGAAATCAAATACATACACACACATGCACACATTCATGCACACACACACACACACACACACACACACACACACACACACACACAACAGTACCAGAGCTGAATTTCCAAGGCTTGGGGTCTGCAGTTACAGACTCCTATTTAGAGCTATCAGGGTTCCATTTCAAACAAGAGTTAGGCCTCAGCCCTACCAACATTCAAGAAAGTTCCAAAAGCACTGTCATACAGGCCATGGAAAAATAAGTACTCTCTAAATAATATCAACTCATAAGAATCAAGCCTGAAATACCAGCTTTGTATTCAGAACCTCTTGTGACCATTAGCCAATGCGCAGTCTTATGGAAATCAGTCATTGACCTCCAAGGAAACAAACCACTTCCCAAGATCCTTCATTTCCGATATAACTTATCGTGGGGCGCTTTCTCATGCAATGCAAGGTATGTTCATAATGGTGCACCATCTATTAGTTGCTTCCAATGCTGACCTCAGGCCCCTTCAAGAATGATGTCTTACTCAGGGTTGTGGATGCAGGGTGGTCCTTCCTTAATTGATGGCTCCTTATCATTACCATCACATCTTTTTAAAATAAAAGTACTCATGACCCTTTATTTTTAGCAGGGAAGTGTGTGTTTGATGTGCTTGCCAATGCTCTATCCTCAGCTGAAAAGCACTTAGACCACAGACTCATCTTTCCTCATGTTTCCTTTACTGACTCTTTAAGGAGAAGGTGACAGTGTTGTGGGGTTTACTCAGAGTCAGCTAAAGAAGGTCTTCTTGCAGCTAAACTACCTGTGTGAGCTGAATTGAGTCTGAATTGGAGTTGAGTGCTGAGTCTTCACGCCCTGAGTCACCTTAAACAAGACCTGAGTCTCCTCATCTGCAAAAGGGAAATTTATCAACTGCTAAGATGGACTCTTGTTGCCTATTTTATCATATCTAAAGCTTCAGGGCCTTTTTGTTTCCTCTGACCTTTAATAATATGCTGTTTTCTGTTTTCTTTCTGGGTGGTTCATAAAATACAGAAGCAAATTCCACCCTGTGGCATCTTAGAAATGATGAAGAGCATGAATAATAATACCGACCAGGTGGTACTGGGAAGCTTGAGAGAAGGTGCAACTTCTCGGGGCTGTGATAACATAAATAACGTGAAATTAAGGGCACAGTGCAGAGTGAATTATCATCACAGCTAGGAGGATTTCCTTGCTTATAAACAGATCACTCTTTTTCTCTGGGGAATTTCATTAAGTTGCACGCTGCTCCTCTATAACCCTGATCATATTTTTTAGGCAATGACTAATATGGACAACTTAATGTAGTGGGACATATTTGTTCATGTGCGTGTGGGTGTATTTATGTGTGTGTGTGTGTGTGTGTGTGTGTGTGTGTGTGTGTAACCAGAAACAGATTCCCAAAACAGTTTGAGAACTCCCTTTTTGTCATAAAAAGGCAAAACAGACATTTTTGGGTGGATCTGGATCATAATCCTTCTCTATGTCTGTGATGCAGCAAGCGCCAGGTTGTATGTGTGCTGATGATTGGCATCGCCTTTATTTGCATTGTGAGATTCTTTGCCAAGGGAAACAGAAATTCCTCTCATAAGACTGACTTCTGCATATGTTCTGTCTTCTCAGTAGTCAAAAGAAAGTGAAATTATTGATCCAATAATTCAGTCCTAAATGATTAACTCAAGACATGAACAGCTGTCAATGTTTGCATGTTCCTTGTTGCAAAGGAACAATGTAAATCCAAGAAAGTTTTCTGGAGTCTAAATATGCACTAATGATGGAATCAGCTAGTTGGATACATAGAGTTGAAAGCCTGCTAAGTGGTTCCTCCCTGTTAGCAAAATACGGGCGTTGCTTTAGCTGCTATCCTGTTTCTAAATTACACTCAAAGAAAGTGAATAAATGCAAAGGGGTAGAAAATCAAGGCTGCTTCTCTGAGTCAGTAATTTTGGTAGGTGCTCAATATAACTTTTTGGGCCACTAAAATAGGGGCTTTGGCATATCCATCTTATTGGCACATGAAGGTGAAATGCTTGCTTAAGATCAAGGATTTAGAAATAGAACTCAATTTTTGTCTCCAAACCCAGCTCTCTGTTATATGTGGCAAGAAAGGATACCTGGGGTGCTAGTAATGCCAGTTCATTCACTTAGCACCCACATTTCCTTTGCTTTTCTTTGAGGGGTCTTTCCAACTTTTATTCCTACCTTTTCCAACTTGATTCACATTATTGTCTTCTTCCCAGAGGCAAATGCATGAGCAGGTGTTTGTTGATGTTTTTGGAGGCAACTGAGTTTTGTTTGTCCTCCAACCAAGCAAAAACTCCCCTCCCTTTGGCCCCACTCCTCTTCCCCATGTAAAATAAAAAGAAAGAAAAAGTTATTACATATGCTGTCTCAGTGAGATTCCCCTTTGATTTTAATTCTGAATAGCAGGTGTTGTCCCCAACAGTTATGATTTTAGGAGTGCTGGCCAATAAAGATGAGTATCTCCTTTTCATAAACATTGAACTGGAACACAGAGATTTTAATTGGCCTGCCCAAAGTCATGCAAGAATTGGCAACAGAGTCAGGAATGGGGCCCAATGCTCTTAATTCTCCTTCATGGCCATCTCAACCCACACTGTTGTTTTTATGTACTCCCAGTAAATATTTATAGCTTTAAATGTCTGCCCAGCTGCAGTTAGGACAAGAAGTATTTTCTTATATATGCCTATGCAGGCCAAACAGATGTGAGAAGCATAAACTTAAATTAAAGGGACTCTATACCCCTGAGAGTAAAGGTAGTGGGCCAAAGGACCCACAATTGAAGACTTCCACTCTGACCTTTCAACCTCTTGGTGATTCTTTCCTGTTCTGGACAGAGAATCGAACATTTGGTATAAAAATCCCCTAAGTATGTGGCTGCTTAGAGGTGCACTGAAGAAAAAGGATGAAGAAGATGTTTGCTATATTACAACAGATTCAGGATAGTTTAAACAACCAGTGCTGGAAAAGGTAATCCAAGCCTATCGAAGACAAGATGACTGGATTTCAAGGTCTGGAATGGCACATCGATCAAATCATTCCCCTATCACCTCACCCTGGAGAATTTTTACATTAACATCTGTATGTCTTACTTACATCATGATATCTGCTCTATTTCTCTTTATAGTCAAAACTGTGTTGAATTGCTGAATTGAGAATTGAATTATAATTAAAATAATTGCAAAATAGTTACACTTGATGGATTCATTCTAGTCACGCATATTCTCTGAAATACTTGAAGGAGAACATTCATTTTCATTTCTTTAAATGGAAATTTATATGTTTTAAAAAACTAGGTTCTTTAAAATTATGTAATGAGTTATGTGATGGGACTCTAATTCAAATTAACTAAAGTGGGTGGTGGGGTGGGATCAGCTCGACTTCCATAACTGGGAATTTAGTTCAAAAGAGGGATCTGACACCAACACTGTCAATGTTCTCTTTTGTTCTGCACTCTGAATGCTAAACTTTCCTATTTCCAAAGACATTAATTAATGCCTTTCTATTATCACCACCCCACATAATAGAAGTGCTAGCAAGATGGCAGACCTTATCCAAATGGCCGGTTTTCAAAGAGGCACAGAGTGCTACTCTTCTAAGTCCGGTTTCAAAATACTGGGGGAGGAGTCCAATTGACTTGGTGAATGGGCCCCCTGGTTCTGATCAATGTGCCTATGTAAGACAGTGTCAGTTATGGACTATGGTCAACAGAAGCTTGTCATATGCCCTTCTTTCCTATAGGTGGAGGGGTGAGTGGTTAGACAATAATCCCACAAGACAATAGCCCCACAAGAACCTGAAAATGGAGAAGGAGGTCCCGGAGGAAAGGGAGTAAAAAACACAAGGTAGAAAAATAAGTTGGTTGTTGGGAAAGATGAAGTCATGAAATTTGCTTGCAAGTGGATGGTCATGCTAAATGAAATGAGTAAGAAAGAGAGGGACAGACTTAGAATGGCTGCACTCATTTGTGGAATATAAAATAACATAATATGAGACTAACACCCAAGGACAGTAGAGACAGGACCAGGAATATTGCTCCATGGTTGGTAGCCTGCTTCATGAGCTGGGGGAGAAGGCAGAAGGGATAGAGAAGGGATCACTAAGTCAATGATAGTTGGAGGAATTGTTTGGGATGGGAGATGTGTGCTGAAAGTAGATAAAAGACCAAACGTGATAGCCTCTCAGTATCTGTATTGCAAACCATAGTGTCCAAAAGTAGAGAGAGAGTATGGGGGAAATTGTCTGCCATAGAGGCATTGGAAGGGGTGGGACGGGAGGGATACTAGGATGTGGGATGGTGGTGGAAAATGTGCACTGGTGGAGGGATGGGTGTTTAATCATTGTATGACTGAAACTGAAACATGGAAGCTTTGTAACTGTATCTCACCGTGATTCAATAAAAAAAAAAAGAAAAGAAAAAGGAAATTTTTTAAAAAAATTGTTGATTAAACAACAAAGGTATTAATAAGCTCACCCCGTTTCATTGGGCTCTTGGTGATTATTGGCATTATAAAACTTTGATTGAGAAGCTGGTGTTGGGTGCTCCAGGATAACGTGTGACTTCACATTTCCCATCTTCTATAGTATAGATTGCTATTATATCAGAGATGATTACCGTCTTGCCCATGTCCTAGGGACTTGAGTTGCAATGGTTTCACAGTATTATTAACTAGCATTTTAGCAACAAAACACATTGTTCTTAGTTTCTGCACAGGATTCCAGTGCTTTCCAAATCATGTGTTATGAATTCTAGTAAGTCCCTTGTGAAGTAGCTGGCATATATTTTGCTATAGTGTCTTTCTGGTGATGGAGAAACTGGACCCGAAGGAGGTTACACAATCTCCCCCCTTCCCCAAGCCCCATAGTCAGTTTGTAGCCAAGGCAGTAAACTCCAATGTCATATTCTGACCAGAGGTATCAGTTCCCCTCTGTTCCACCATTGACCTTGATGTTGAAGACTGATGTTAATGAGAGCTCTTATGTCAAGTACAAGTGTGACTGGTTTTTAATGACCTTTATTTTTGCCTTACAAGGAAAATAGCACATCCTTCTTTGGCTAAACACTCTTTATGAAAAAGCCACAAATCAGCCCCCTGAGTCCTGCTTACAAAACTGAACCTAGCCTAACTGCTGAGCTGGCAAAAAAAAAAAAAAATGATAACCTCACTACAACTTCCCTGGCAGAGAAAGACTGTGTTTTACTAGACATCACTAAACATCTTTCTCCATTTATAATGACAGAAGTGAAGATAACATGAAAATTTGGACACTAAGACCCTGGGGAAGGGAGGTAATAAGAAGGCATAGAAGGGAGGACAGAGGATGAATGCAGAGATCAAAGAAACCATAGTGTAGAGGTGGTCAGACAACAGTGGAGAACATTTGGAGAGAAGAGTTATGACCTCCAGAAGGCAAGACCAATTAGCATCACTAAATTTCTACTACATGGACTTTTAAAGCCAGTTACGTATAAATTTAATGTCAACATCGCATCATCTTTCTGCAAAGGAAGTGTGGGTCATCCCATATCATATAGAGGAAGAAACAGGGGCTCATGGAATTCTCCACAGAGTCTGGCAACTAGAAATGATGACTGTGGCCAAGGATGTGTAGAGTATGTCTCATATGTGAGAGGCCCTGGGTTCAACCTCAGCACTGCAAAAAGAAGTGACAAAGTTGGGGCTGGACCCAAACATACCTGCATCTCCAATTCATATATTTCTGCCCTAACTGACCCCATCACCCACAAACTATTTTATCTTAGAGAAAATTATATAAAATATGAGCCTGGGGAAAGATTCTTATACAAAAAAGAATCTCTTAACGACAAGGTCTATGAGTCATTGTCTCTGAGCTGTCTCTCTTGGCCGAGGTGGAGATGGGGCTGGAGGTTACATCTTGGGAGAGTGACTATTTTATAGAAAGTCGGTCTCTGAAGGAAGAGGTGGAGAATAACCTTTAGTGTTTTTATTTTGTTTTGTTTATTTTGGGGTCACACCCAATAGTGCTCAGGACTTACTTCTGGCTCTGTGCTCAGATTCATTCCTGGCAGGTTCAGGGCACCATATGGAGTGCTAGGGATCGAACCTGGGTCATCCATGTGCAAGCTAAGAGCCCTACCCACTCTACTATCACTCTGGCCCTGAAAATAAGCCTTAATAGCTACAATTATAGTAGTAAAGCGACCCATGAGCCAACCCAGGAAATACAACCTGTGGAAGCAACATCCTCTGCTCTCTGCTGCATCTCTAACCACCTCAGGGAAGTGAACGGGGAGCTCATACAAAAACCTGTTCTGGAGTTCAATGAAGTTGCCCTCTCTCAAGTGCTCAAATCTCAGTGTCCAGCTAAAGGTCTGGACACTGCAGCCACCAGCCTCGCAGTCAGAGAGCCAACCTCACTCTTGGGCAATTCCTATAGTAACACAGTCCCCAGCTCAGCCCCACAGCCCGAACTACTCTGCTGCCTTTACTCTGCTACTCTGCGGCCCACCTGCCTGTCCACTGAGTTCAAACTCTGAAGACTGTCGATGACTCAGAGATCACAATCTTTGATCTCATCTTCCTCACATTCATGACTTTTCCCCATTCTTTCTTCCTCTCTCCTCTTGCTCCTACTGAATACATTGTATTTTTAAAATTCAAACACATAACTATTCTAAAGACCAGCCAGGACACACTGAAGTTGTCCTTGAGTAGCTACACCTCTCCTTTCCATGGCTCTTCCCTTCTCCCCCACCCATCCCAACAAACACACATTTCTCTGTATTGACACACTCCTTTAGACGGTATTTCAAGTACAGTGGGTCTTGCTGCAAAGTTCTCTCTATTTCTTCTTGCTGAATCACCTGGATTCACTTGCCTAACGTGTCTCTGCAGCCAAAGAGGTTCCAACCCACACACCTTTATGGTTCTTATACCCTGTTCGGATTCCCTCCTCCAGCTTCTAAGTCATTTGTCAATATTCCCGATACTCGTGTATTCTATAAAGTCAATGAAAACACCTGATTAATAAGTTACCATTGCTCTTAGGGGAAAAATAATGTTGATTTTTTTTGTATGTTCCTGGACACATTTTTCAATCATTGAGAAGTACTCTGGTTTCGTGTGTGTTTCTGTTTTACAGAGGCCTTATTTAATGTATGTTGTTGATTTTGTAACATTGAAACCACAGTAACACTACTCAAGGTCCTGGTTAAATACTTACCTAATACATCAATTCTATCTGTGAGGGACCTAGTAAGGAACAAGTATAAAACTAGATTATACTTAAGCATAATACTTTGAGGATTATTAAATAGCAAAAATCATCAGTAAGCAAAATTAAATTAATAAATAGACCTGAAGGATTGAAGAGAAAAAGCAGTTGAGCTGAAACAAGAAAACAATATTTCTGCATGTCCATAAGTGACCTTGAATGTGGGAGTATTGATTTTTGTTACAAATCACATAAAAATAGATGAATTTACAACTGTGGAATCCGCAAAAACAACGTGAAGCTACTGCATAAACATCTAGTTCTAGATCACATTTTGACTCTCTGTTCATCCACTGGTGGACTCAGATTGCTTCCACATTTTGGCTATTGTGAATTAGCTGCTCTACATACAAGTGTCAAATATATGCTTTAAATTATTTCAGATATACACCTTGAAATGGAATTGTTCAATAATATAGTAATTCGTCACTTTTTTGAGGAGTTACTTATAAGAGCTATATCATTTGATCTTCTCCCATCAACAATGCAAAAGTTATTTCATTTTCTTCATATCTTGGCCAGTACTTCTTGTTTTCTGGGTTTGTTGGTAGGTGGATTTTGGTTCTAGTTTTGTGTTATCTTGTGCTTTTGTATGTGTGGTATTAGAAATTGAAGCCAGGCCTCTCACACATGCACTGAACCACATCCTTGCTTCTGACTTTTAAAATAATAATCAACCTCAAATGTAGAAATGAAGAAATCAACTTTAGTGTATTGTCTGCCTTTTTCATTTTAGTTATCCCAGTGGGTACAAAGTGGTTTATCATGGTTTTTATTTGCATTTCACAATCAATGCTTCTTAGCATCTTTTCCAGTGTTTATTTTCCATTTGAATACTTTTTGGAAAAATACCTATTCACATGATTTACCCAGCCCCTTGCCTGATCTATGATTTGCAAATATTTTCTCATGGTCTGTAGGTTGTCTTTTTATTTCTTTAATAAGTTCCTTGAAGCACAAATTTTTTTTAGTTTATTTTTAATTAGAGAGTCATCGTGAGGGTACAGTTACAGATCCATACATCTTTGTGCTCATGTTTCCCCCATACAAAGTTCGATAACCCATCCCTTCACCAGTGCCCATTCTCCACCACCAGTAAACCCAACATCCCTCCGCCCCTCCCCAGTCCCGTCTCCCCCCACCCCACCCTGCCACTATGGCAGGGTATTCCCTTTTGTTCTCTCTCTCTGATTAGGTGTTGTGGTTTGCAATAAAGGTGTTGAGTGGCCATTGTGTTCAGTCTCTAGTCTGTATTCGGCCTGCATCACCCTTCCCCCACATGACCTCCAACCACATTTTACTTGGTGGTCCCTTCCCTGAGTTACCCAGAATGAGAGACCAGCCTCCAAGCCATGGAGACAACCTCCTGGTACTTATTTCTACTATTCTTGGGCATTAGTCTTATAGTCTATTATTCTATATTCCACAGATGAGTGCAATCTTTCTATGTCTGTCTCTCTCTTTCTGACTCATTTCACTTAGCATGATACTTTCCATGTTGATCCACTTATATGCAAACGTCATGACTTCATTTTTTCTAACAGCTGCATAGTATTCCATTGTATAGATGTACCAGAGTTTCTTCAACCAGTCATCTGTTCTAGGGCACTCGGGTTTTTTCCAGATTCTGGCTATTGTAAACAGTGCTGCGGTGAACATATAAGTGCATATGTCACTTCGACTATACTTTTTGGCTTTTCTGGGATATATTCCCAGCAGTGGTATTGCTGAGTCAAATGGGAACTCAACCTCTAGTTTTTTGAGAATCGTCCATATTGTTTTCCAAAAGGGCTGAACTAGCCAGCATTCCCACCAGCAGTGTAGAAGGGTCCCTTTCTCCCCACATCCTCTCCAACAGCGGTTGCTTTTGTTCTTTTGGATGTGTGCTAGTCTCTGTGGTGTGAGGTGGTATCTCATGGTTGTTTTGATCTGCATCTCTCTGATGATTAGTGATGTAGAGCACTTTTTTTTTTTTTTTTTTTTAATTTTTTAATTTTCACAGATTTATACATTTTTGTGCTCATGTTTCTCCCTTACAAAGTTTGATAACCCATCCCTTCACCAGTGCCCCTTCTCCACCACCAGTAAACCCAACATCCCACCCCCCCTTCCCAGTCCCGTCTCCCCCCACCCCACACTGCCACTATGGCAGGGTGTTCCCTTTTGTTCTCTCTCTCTGATTAGGTGTTGTGGTTTGCAATAAAGGTGTTGAGTGGCCATTGCGTTCAGTCTCTAGTCTATATTTGGCCCGCATCATCTTTCCCCCACATGACCAACAACCACATTTTACTTGCTGTTCCCTTCTCTGAGTTGCCCAGAATGAGAGAACAGCCTCCAAGCCATGGTGACAACCTCCTGGTACTTATTTTGTAGAGCACTTTTTCATGTGCTTTTTGGCCATTCGTATCTCTTCCTTGGTAAAGTTTCTGTTCATTTCTTCGCCCCATTTTTTGATGGGGTTGGATGTTTTCTTCTTGTAGAGTTCAACCAGTGCTTTATATACCATTGATATCAACCCCTTATCTGATGGGTATTGTGTAAATATCCTTTCCCATTCTGTAGATAGTCTTTGTATTCTGGTCACTGTATCTTTTGCGGGAAGCACAAATTTTTTATGAAGACCACTTTATTTTGCTTTTGAGTGCATATCCAAGAAGCCATTGTCCAATTCAAAGTCATGAAGATTGACTTATTTTCTTCTAAGAGTTTTGTTACCTTTGCTCTTGCACTTAGGTCAGTGATTCTTTTTGTGTATGTCATGTGTATATGTTGAAGAGTCATTACCAGTATAATTATCTTAACATTCATTGAAAAACATACAGATAGTTACAAATACTTTTCTCAAGATGATAATTCTTTTTTAAAAAATTTTTTAAATTTTATTGAATCACCGTGAGATAGTTACAAACTTTCATATTTGGGTTACAATCTCACAATGATCAAACACCCATCCCTCCACCAGTGCACATTCCCAACCACCAATATCCCGGGTAACCCCCCCCCCTCACTCCCTCCCCCTGAATCTATGGCAGACAATATTCCCCTTACTCTCTCTCTACTTTTGGGCATTATAGCTTGCAACACAGACACTGAGAGGTCATCATGCTTGGTCCATCATCAAAATGAGAATTCTTAAGTTTTGCAACTTTTGACTATATAATACAATATTAATATTAACATCCAGAGACTTAAAAGCGAGCTCCCAGAAGAGAGCAATGCAGAGAGTCTCTTGCCTGCATGCCTGGCTGTCTTCCCCAGGGCTCCTCGGAGGGAAGCTCCCGGCGGCCGAAGACCACCAGAACCTAGCTACAGCCATGCTCGAGGTCCCTCTGCCGGTACCTTCATGCCTGACGGGCCTCAGGCATGAAGGTACCGGCAGAGGAACCCAGGTGTGTGTAATCCCATCAACGGCTAACATCCAGAGACTTAAAAGCAAGCTCCCAGAAGTAATAACTTGTAGCCTACTTCTCCCTCTGGGAGAAACTGGCAAGCTTCTGAGTTTCCTGCCCACATGGGACAGCCTTGCAAGCTTCCCATGGTGTATTCATATGCTAAATCCAGTAACAAGCTGGATCCCATTCCTCTGACCCTGAAAGAGCCTCCAGTGGGACATCATTGGGAGGGCCGAGTTGAGAGAGACTTCTAAGATCTCAGGGAAAGGACGAATGGTGAGGTTACTGAGCCCGCTTGAGAAATCGATGATTAACGGGATTTCGTGATCATGATAATACAATATTAATAATAATGATAGTCATTATGCCCAGGATTCATTTTGAGATTACTTTTTATGTGTGGCATCCTACAATTTAACAATATTAACCTAAAATACACAAGTCTTTAAAAAAAACTCGAGTTTATTCTTAACTCTTCAAAAGAATTATTTCTACAACAGTGTACAGTTTTTCTAACCAAAATTATTTCTTTGTTCTTTCCTTTATAATATATAAGGGTGTTGATATGTCTAAAATCAGTTTTCTAGAAAACATTGTATGAGTTTATTCATGTATAGTATAGAAAAATATGATAGATGAGGGCCAGAAAGTTAGGATCAAAGGTCAAGGGCACATGCTTTGCATGCAGAAGCTCTGGGTTCAATCCCCAGCAATGCATGATCCCCCATGCACAAGTGAGAGTGACTTTGAAGCATTTCTGGGTATATGCCCCCCAATAAACAAAAGAATAAATGAACTAGGTTAACAAATAAATAAAAATAAAGCTAGAAAAACTTAGGGTCATTATTAATATTGCCTTGTATTCAAGTATCAGAAAAAGTAATTGGTCAAATTTCGTTGTACCAAAGTTGCATGAAGACCATAGTTAAGGACAACCCATGAATGGCCTGGTAGTTAAAAAACAGACAAACAAACAAAAAATGATACTTGGTTTGAGATCATAAATGTCCTAGGAGAAGGCAACTTGATCAAGTGAGAGAGTGACAATGAGAGCAAGAGGGTCTAGTTGCCTTCCACAGGAAGGAAAGAAACAGGAATGTTATAAAAAGGCACAAAATAGCTAGACATGAATAAGTCAATATAAGGAACACCTGAGCATTTATGTGCACAGTGAGAAGGGAGTTGATAAAAGGGAGAGCCCGAGGGAGCTCAAGAAAAGGAGAGACTGGGGAGACAGCCCAAGTAGCAGAGCATTCACCTAGCCTGTGCGAGGTCCGAAGTTTGCTTCCTGGCACCTCATGTCCCTTCTCTCCTCTTCCCAGCACCAAATAGGAGTGTCCCTGGTGAAAATTAAGAACAAGACGAGAAGAGAAAGGAGAATTAGAGAACCCAGCTTGCAGAGGCAAATGGAAAGTAAAGCATTAAGATCATAGATTATACCCATGTTTTGGAAATTAGATTAAAATAAGACTGATATTCTTTGAGAACTTTAGACTAAAAGAAAGTCAAAATTTATTACTTGAGCTCTGTTACTTACAGATAGTCCTAGGTTTAAGCTCTGCCTTTACTATTCATATTCTGTATAAATCTTCTGGTCTTCAGTTTTCTTTTCTAGAACTAAGATGGGAGCAGCTAAAGAACAACCTCCATAGGATGACTGTGTGGGGACTACAGAGAAACCTCCTAATGGTTACAGATGATGAGTAACTCTGACAAACAAAAAACTCATCAATGTTCCTTCACTAGGAACTAGTTGAAATGATATTTTATACCCTCAGAACCCTCTTCTTAGCATTTAGTCAAAATACTCTTGAGAAATAGCTGATAGGTACACATGATTTGTGTAAGAATTGCTCTGGACTCATCTTCATTCATGTTAAGCTTTTTTTCCTCCATCCACAGATATTGCTGAGATGATTTAATGCATCTTAGTCAAGCAGTACACTTGAACCACCTTGGATCTATTCCAGCCATACAACGGACAGCCGAACCAAGTGTTCATGCCGGGGTGCTGAGGCCTGAAGGATTACATCAGCGCCCCATTATGAAAGCTCTTCCAGCCCTGAGCTCAGCTAAGTTGATAAAGCTCTTTATAGCGAATCTCACCAAACAATATTTTCCTTAATCTTTGCGTCATGAGAAGACAAGCTCTTTGCAGCACTCCTGAGCAACTGTATGCACCCTGCGCAAAACTCACTGAAACTCACCTCCATACTAATTTACTTCTAAGAAACAAAATTTCCCAGCCAGAAAACACCATTCCAAGTGATTTCCCATGAGGTGTTTAGTTTCTGTGATCTAGTCAATGGGGAGTCATGATTCTGGCCACATAGGCGTCTGCCCCCTGGCCCTACATTAACTCTCTTACAAGGCTGTGGTAGCCCAGGAAACAATGAGTGAGGGGAGCTTGTATTTTCTCCAACTGTGTTTTGTTTTTACATCTAAACCTTTCCCTCGCACAAGTATCCACATTTGTTATCTTTACCATATGCTGGTGTAAATCGGAAGGTTTTTTTTGGGGACTTAGGTGAAAGACTTTCTTCTTGGCATTCAGATTCCCTCATTAGATGTTAGAATCAGAGATAATGGTGCAGTTCTGGCTTTAGGGAGGGGGTACTGGAGCCAAGAAGGGTTTCTGTGGCCCCCATGCCCTTCATGTATGAGAGGGGCTCAGTATGCACCATCAGTGGGTTATTGTTCATCTCATGACACAAGGACATTAACATGAGGGGTGAGCAATGCCAAAGTGTTCAGCATTTTCTAACACATGCTTTCTGAAATGTCAATAGGTATTTTTCAAGAATGCACCCACTCAGAACAAAGTTGGATTGATCTCAAAGCCAAATTTCTTCTTGATCAAAATCTGCTCTTCTTGGTTTTAATGCCGCTATGTCTTTCTAATTTCCTTCTCATGAATAATGAAATATGCAATAATATTTTAATAGGGAAATAGAGGAAACTTATAACTTAGTTAACTGCCAATTGAAGAGATTTTAAGACTGATTCTTTTCCTACAGAAGTTAACTCAAAGGAAACTTGAATTTCCAAAGGCTGTCTAAATACCAACAAATATTAACAATTTTAGCATTTTAAAAAGACCTACCATAATAGAGGGTGTAGATCTAAGAATTGCTTAGTCTAACTCCCTAACTTCTTGATGAGCAAAGCTCAAAGGAGTTGAGATGAAAGGCCCAAAGCAATTCATCACTGATGGTACCAGATTTATGAACCGTCAACCTGGTGTTTTATGAGGCTCTCAACCAGGTGTTCATTTCATTCCATGTCATTACCTCTGTCTTTTGAGGTAAGACTTGTAAATCAAAATACAAATGGTGGTGATTTAGAATTACTGGTATAATACTCTGTAACTATAAAATAATGACTCTAATATTATAAACTACAAGAACACCATAAAAAAAGATGTACATAGAAAGAACTCATGTAAATTAGGTTAAACTTTCCTTGCTACTTCCCACTCTTTATTACTCTTTTTTTGTCTTATTCTCTCAAATTAATGAGACTACTAGTGAGAAGTATGTGTGCTAGGTGAATGAAAGTTGTCAGGTGAAACTTAGTATACCTATATAAATACCTATACTGGGTATTTAGCACATCTTATTCATCCATCCACATTTTCAACAAATGAATGTGGGCTGAACATTTGTTCTATACAAGGCAGTAGGTAGGTCCCTGAATCTCTGTAAAAGATAGAGAAAAATCAAGATTCCCTACACTGGAAAGGTTTATAATCTAGTAGTGAAGACAAACAAGTGAATAAACTACCCAAAGTCAACTTGCAGCTAATTTTTGAAGGTCAAAGGAGAGACAGGGTTCTGGGCAGAGGATGATAATCCAGCAGGCAAGATGCTTGTCTTGCATGTGACTTATCTAGATTTTATCACTGGCATCACATATGGTCCCCTAAGCCCTACCACAAGTCATCCCTGAGTGCAGAGCTAAGAATAAACCCTAAGCAATGCTGAGTGTGCCCTCCCTCACAAAAATTTCAAAAACAAAACAAAAATTATCATATGATTCAACTAGTCCACTGTCCATATATATTGAATAGGACTGAAAAATGAATGTTCGCACAAACATGTTTACATTGTTAGTATAGAAGTGAAAAATGTGGAATGCACTCAAGTTTATCAATTTATGACTACTTAACAAAACATGGTATATATCCATGAAAATACACAGTAAAAAGAATAAAGTGCTGCCTTATAGTCTAGGCCATGTGTGAAACTTGAAGACATGCTGAGTGAAAGAAGAGTCTAATATAAAAGACATATTTTGTATTATACCATTGCTTTTGTTTGTTTTATTCTTTGTTTGGGGTGCCCAGATGTAAGCCATGCTCTTAACTTTGAACTCCCTCCTGGGCCTATGATTCCTTTGATATAAAATATACCAAATAAGCCACATGATAGAAAACAGATTCCTTGTAGTCAAGACTGAGAATGAAGGGCGTGGCCCATAATGGTTGTCCTGGAATTAAATAGCCATAGCAGTTACACAGTCCCATGATTATACTTAAAAGCCCTGAACTGGATTTTAAAGAATCGTTATTGTAGGATGCAAGTGATATTTAATGTTTAAAAAATGTTTTTAAAACTTAATATCCATTGTGGTGATAATAAAATGTTCATCTTAGAGATGCTGTTGGATCCAGTGGAAGGTAGGCAGCCCAAGTGACTCTGGAGCTGTTGAAATGTAACATCTGAAGTGAGTCACACCGAAATGTGTAAAATATACATTAGGATTCTATGGCTGGGATTTTCAAAAATGCATATTATGTAAATATATTTTGAACATTCAAATGAGACTATTTGGGGTCTGCTTTATTATTTAAAATATAATGCCAAACCTAACCATACTGTTTATTTTCACTCTAAAAAATGATGCTACTAGACAATTTTAAGTGGCTTATATCACCCATTATCTTTCCATTGGCCAGCTCTGCTTCCCTTCCCTTTCCCAAAAGGCTTGTGTCTTTCTAGAAATATATGTCAAGTATGCCTTTGGGGGCAGTGAGGCTGAGGGTCCTTTTCCTTCACATAAAGGGCTTTGTACTAGGGCTCCATTAGCTCTCACCCATTAGCATGACTCAACACATGTAAACAGGGCAATTCAATGGATATTTCCAGTTTTTGTTCTTTAAGTAGAAGGCCACCTGCCAAAACAGAGCCTTGTTATCTCAAAAGAGCAAGGTTCTGGACCATTATTATTTTAGAAAGTACTTTTTGTATCTTTTGCTAATGAACTACACAGCAAGTCATCTGAAAAAGACATTTTTAAGGCATAATTCCTTCCCTCCTCAAGTCCTTCATCAAAGCATTCTTAGCCTTGACATGAATTCCTAGATATCATTGGAAAGTGATCATGAAAATTCTCTTGGAAAGGAAAATTATTTTTTAATGGGCTGAAGACAGGATTGATTTGGTAGGGAGAGTAGCAAAAGGCAAATTACTAAAACATGGTATACTTGTGTCAGGAGTTAAGTAGGTTGATTGACTTCTGAAAAATCATCTTTTCATTATGAAAATTATACTTTGGAGATATTAAAAAAGTATTATTTTTTTCCCTTGTTTTCATCAGGAAGTACAGAGAGGTAAAAATCAACATTCTTAAACTCCCTCCAGGAGACTATTGTTAATATATAGATTCCCAATCTTCCATGGAGACATAAGCCAAATTTGTTTGGTAAGTCAAAAAAGAGTCTTGATAAGTCAAAATTATTTTATACGAAAAAAATAACCCAATTTTTTTGTTGCTGTCTCTTGGTCAACAAATTGTAGAATATTTATTTTTCAGCAATCAAAAATAATTCTAGTGGTTCTCTAAATCAGTTTCTCAACCTTCCCAGACTGTAACACCTTTCAGCCTTACTTCCTTCCTGTAGGCTCCCTGTCCCCCTGGTTGGCCCGTAGTCTCATACCATAACTCCCCATTTACATGATTTTTTTCCACCTGTGGCTTCCTTGGAATATCCTGGAGTCCACAGGGGTCTAATACCCCGATTGGAGAAGCACTGCTCTAAATTTTGAGAAGATAAATCCAACCTTTAAAGGTTTAGTTACATAAGATCCCTATGCAGTAAATTAGTGGCTGAACTGAGAGTAATCTTTTTGCCTTTACTTCAATAGAACAAGAGTGATATTTATACTACACTCATAGATGATATGGGTGGGCATGCCTCTCTATTTCCCTTTTCTATTCACCAACAATATTTACTGCTTTCCTCTTGGTTCCTATACATGATGTAGTGTCCACGTCATGAAACAGAAGGGTGGATTATTCCTGGAGTTTTTATGAACTATTCAAGTGTTTCCCCAGCTGTGTTTACAGCTTTGGGTTTCTAAGCCTCTTGAGAAGCAATCAGTTTTGATCATCTTAAATCCCAAAGTAAATTTTCTTTTCTGGAGATTATTCTAGGGGCGAACACAGGTTACTCTGGCCTATCGGGCCATCTATGAGTGCTGTGACATCCAGAAATGAAAGCTTTTGTTTTGTTCCAAGGAGAAAGGGAGATTTGAAATATGACTCAGATTCTTCTCTGAAAGAGGTGAGGGCTCAGAACTCCTTTCTCTCTCTCTCTCTCTCTCTCTCTCTCTCTCTCTCTCTCTCTCTGCCCCTATATCTTGTGTTACTCTTTGATTATTTCATTGTATAATTATACAAGTCTTGTATCTTCAAAACAGTTTGAGCACCTTTAGAGCCAAGATTTGTAGATGATGTTATGTCTTGGGGTACAAGTTTATAAGTTTTCTATACACAAGATTTGTAGATGATGTTATGTTCTGGGATATTTATATGCTTTCTTTACACAAGATTTATATATAATGTTATTTCTTGGGGTATTAGTTTATAGGCTTTCTATACACAAGTACAGACATATTATTCTCTCAGTAATATTTGTTCTTCAACTAATGAGAAGTGCGAGTGATGTTTAAAAGTTTTGGAGACTGTGATTTGTAAGTGATTGCTTGTTAGGAAACTTTTATAAATGACTATGTTGATTCCTTAGTTTAACCCTTCCAGCAATGACTATAGAGTAAGTCACACTTAGAGCAGAGTGCTAAGAGCTTGTGCTCTACCATTGAATTGTTTTCACTTGCGTGGATCAATGACTCTTCCTGTGCCTCAGCTTCCTTACAGGTAAACTAAGTGACACATGAACCATATTGGTCTTTCCTGTAAAATAAATGATGTGATGACTGGTTCATGGATAAGGTATAGACCCGATAAAGTGTAAATCATTCAAAATTTATTTTGCCAAGGCTGTTGCTGCTGCTGCTACTTAACCCTGCACACTCTTCCTTTGTGAGCGCATGCCTTCAACTAGAAAGACACTGTCCCTGCAAGTGGTGATCTCTGAGAGCTTCACATGTGGAAATAAAAGACCACATAGCCCACATCTGTAGGACTGCCAAGTAAGCCACCAACCAGACCATTTGTTTTGTGGCATATGCAAACAGCATAAATAGCAAGGAACAATGAGAGATAGCACAGAGGGTAAAGTACTTGCCTTGCATGTAATTTACCCCAGTTTAATCCCTGGCAACACGTATGGTCTCACCAAGCCAGGCCAGTGGTGAAACCTGAGCTCAAAGCCAAGAAGTAAACCCTGAGTAGTACTGAGTGTGTCTCCCTCCCAAAGAAAAGAATAAAAGGAAAAAATGAGAAGACATGAAAGCAACAACAGGAGTCCTGGTAGGGGCTTGGTTTGGTCACCACATGCAGTACAGAGGCTTAAAGTCAGGTCCTTGCACCTGCAGCAAATATGCCCTGACCCCTAAGCTATCTCCCTGGTCCACCTATGAACACGTTCACGTTTATCAGTTTATCATTTGCAGGAGTTAATTACATTCATGGAGGAAGTGTTTTTTATAGGCATCTAGGAAGGAAGAAAAAAAAAACAAAGGTGTCTTTTTTATACAAAGATAGATAGAAAAGAGAAATAGAAGTTGATATTAAGTGCGCATGTGGAAATCTCTGTAGTAATCAATGGTTGCTGGATGACCACTTCAAAGCTCAGTGGTGAGGGCCAGAGAATAGCTCAGTGGTAGATCACTTGCCTTGCATGTCTTAGGTCCCTGGCTTGCTCCTGGCACTGATGAAAACAAAATAAACATAATACAAAACTTGGCGACTAAAACGCTATCACTATTTCTCACAATTTGGAGCTGGCAGAGTGACTCCTCAATGGGTTTGTCCTGGGATCCCTCACGAAGCAGCTTTCAGCTAACAGGTCCAGTAACACCTGACTCGGGCATCGGAGTGTTGGTTCTGCTAGTTGGCAACTGTTCTCCTAAGGCCTCCCATTCACCAGTGGATTAGTCTAAGCTTCTCTACTGAAGAGTTGCAAGAGAGCGAGGGCGGGGTAAGCTACAAAGCTGGGGAATTCCCACACATCTTGCAGTGCCAGAGAGGAGTTCCTGTCTCTTGTTGGAAACAGTATCCCATACTACAAAGACTGGAGGTGCAACATAACCTCCATGCATCTCCAGCCCCCAAAAGTTAATCCACAACAACATCCTTATCCCTTCGTGATTCATGGGAGGCCCCTCTCATTTACTGATTTTTTTTGTACACTCTTCTTTTAACTTTTTTTTTTATTGAATCACTGTGAGATAGACCCTTACAAAGCTGTTCATGATTGGATTTCAATCATACAGTATTCTAACACCCATCTCTCCACCAGGGTACATTTCCCAGCACCAATGTCCCCAGGTTCCCTCCCATCACCCCCCCACCCCACTACCTACCTGCCTCTATAACAGGCATTTTCCTCTCTCTTTCTCCTTCTCCTTCTCCTTCTCCTTCTCCTTCTCCTTCTCCTTCTTCTTCTTCTTCTTCTTCTTCTTCTTCTTCTTCTTCTTCTTCTTCTTCTTCTTCTTCTTCCCCTCTCTCTCTCTCTCTCTCTCTCTCTCTCTCTCTCTCTCTCTCTCTCTCTCTCTCTCTCTCGGCATTGTGGTTTGCAACATTGATTCTAAAAGGTTATCAAGAATATCCCTTTATCCCTTTACCTACTTTTAACCCTCAGGTCTTCTTCCGCTACCTACTCGACCCGTGTTGGAACAGTGGTCTTTTTTTTTCTCAAGTGGCACAAGTCACTAGTCCTCCTGTTTCTTGCTGCTGCTTGTCTATTTGAAGTATCCCGATTAAAGTAGGGCTGGTGATTTGCGGCAAAGGGAAAATACTATTTCTTTCACACTTCAAGCTCAAACACAGATGCTTGGTTTTAGGAAGAGCTCTGGAAGTCAATTCTGCAGACCAGGAAGCATATGAAGTTTGAGTGGAGAAAGGTCGCCAGATTCGGAGACCCTCCACACCTGGGGTCTCCCTGGCACCTGGAGCTACCTTTGAAGTCTGGCAACTGCCCCACCTCAAGAAGACTGAAGAGGCAGATGTGAACGGAGAATGGTCAGTTAGTAACAGTCAGTGAATGTCAGGAGGCAAAGAACTGCATGAGAAGCAGTAAACAGCATGGGCTGAACAAGGTGCCTGAAGCTGATGCTTAAACTGATAGGCTCTTTTTTTTCTGAAAAAGTTTAAATATGGGGTGGAGGATCATGTACCATTGGTAGTGGTGGCTTGTGCAATTTGTACACTAATTTGTACACCAACTTTATACATCAATATTATTTTACTGGTTTTTTTGTCATTTGGGGTCACACCCGGTGGTACTCAGGGGTTACTCCTGGCTCTGCACTCAGGAATTATTCCTGGCGGTATTCAGGAGATCGTTTGGGATGCCAGGGATCCAACCCAGATCGGCTGCGTGCAGAGCAAATGCTGTCTCCGCTGTACTATCACTCTGGCCCCCTCAATATTATTTTTTAAAGGGAAGCATACCCAGTGGTGCTCAGAGTTTACTCCTAGCTCTGTGCTTAGGGTTTTCTCCTAGCTGTGTGCTGAGAGATCACTCCTGGACATGCTCCGGAAATCATGTGGTGCCAGGGACCAAACCATGTTTGGCCACATGCAAGGCAAATAATTTATCTGCTAAACTATCTCTGCATTCTCCTATATGTCAATATTACAAACTAGAACATTATCGTGACCTTATTATCTAAAATACAATCAAAAGTTTTAAATAAGCACTAGAGAAGGGAACCTATACAAATTAAATACATTAAACTTCATAGTTTCAGGATCTATGACCTGAATAGCCTGGACCCATTATTCCAGATTTCTGGCAGAAATCCTTTACCTTTTTGCTAACTCTGTTTTGGAGAAAGAAGAACCAAGACCAGATACTCCTCCTGAGTCTTTCCCAAATAGCATGATTTGCTTGACCTAGAAAGGTTGACCTTTCTCAGAGTCATTGCAAGACAAGAAGTAGGGGAGCTCAGGGATCCCCACTGTAATACCCAACACCCCAAGTACTTGACCTCTGTAGGCTGCAACCAAGTGGGGGTCAGTGAGCATCCCAACCAAAGCAACAGCAGCGAAGTAGGTTGGGAGGCACAGAGGAAGTACAGAGCAGAAGGGAGGAAAGGAGAAACTCCCAAGAACATCCGTTTCCAGGAGAATGTGGGAGCTGGTCAGACTGATGCAGACAGCCATGGGAGGGGAGGCTGAAAAAGAAGTGGGGGGGGTCCTCCGTCACATGTTCTTCCCTGGAGAAGATGTGAGTGTAAGTGGAATTGCCAAGTTTCATGGAAAAGAAGAGGTCAAATGTGAGTCCCTCCAACTGGTGATTAAGTTGGGGTTTTTTTGGTGGGGGGGCGTGCAGGTGGAGTGATCAGGGGGAGCATGGAGCAGCTACCAAGGGGTGCTCAGGAAACCCTGGGGCCTTACCTGACCCATGCAAGAACTCGAGATTGCTATGCTTGGGGACGCCTCGGGCCACTGCTATGGGGCTGGGGGTCTCTAGGACTGCACCTGGAGATGCTTAAGGGACCAGGTTGAGCCAAAGAACTGCTGTTCTGCCTCCTGGGGCCAGTTGAGTTTTTATATCTGAGCAGGACACATTCTTACATGTTCACGAAAGCAAGTCCATGACCAGTTCATGTATGGGTCCAGTGTGGTCTTGTGTCAGAGCTCTTTTGTTATTTGTGTTTCTGCTCTTTATTTATTTTATCGACGTGTCACCTCATCTCTTTTATACACATAATTTCCAATCCTCCCACCCACCCAAATAACTCCACAAGAATAATCTAGTATGTATTTTTTTTCTATTTTTACCCATGGCTATATAATCATATACAGATGAATATAGCCTGCTGTCTAATCATTGTTTGTTTAACAAAATTAGAACCACATTATTTTTCAGTATTGTGTGCTTTCCTTAGCCAACAATACCTTCTGTACTTCTTGCTGCATTTAGTACAAGTCAATTCATTTTTCCTTGTGACTGTAGGTTCCAACCTATAGGCTATAATTTATCGGGACATATCCCACCAACACACACACAAAGTATCCAACTTCGGTCAGCATCTATATTCTCTTGGCTTTATTTCTTTCTAATAAGAGGAATTCTTGGGAAGAAGACTACTGGCCTAAAGAGTAAGCATGTTTTTCATTTTAATCATTATGCTTTCCTGAAGGACTCGAGCACAGCGGGTAGGGCGTTTGCCTTGCATGCAGCCGACACAGGTTCGATTCCTCTGTCCCTGTCAAGCTACCCAGAGTAGCCTGTCAAGCTACCCAGAGTATCCCACCCGCACAGCAGAGCCTGGCAAGCTACCTGTGGCATATTCGATATGCCAAAAACAGTAATAACAAGTCTCATGATGGAGACGTTACTGGTGTCCACTCAAGCAAATCAATGAACGCTAGGACGACAATGCTATGACAGTGCTATGCTTTCCTGAAAGGCTGTAGTGTTTCTCACCCCATCCCTCTCTGTGAAGTCTTGCTGTGCATTTCAAGATTGGCTTTTAACAAGAGTTTTGCAATTTCAGACAATCTGGGTGGTATAAAGTCATGGTTCATTGTCAGGTTCTTGCCCTTCATTTTCAGGGAACTTGAGGATCTTTTCTTGTCTCTGGGTCATTTGTATTTTCCTTGTGTGTGTTATAGGCTCTTTGCCCATTTTCCTGTTGGTTTGTCCTTGTTTCTTTTGGCAAATATATTATCTGTTATAAATATAACAGCTTATCATGGCCTGTTCCATTGCCATGCTAACTTTGCCTAAGAAGCTATGTGCTTAAAGTTAAATATGTTCCACACCAGGACCATCACCCAAGGACCACTTTCTTCCTACCACTGATCAGAAAGTAATAAGTTGTTTTAATTTTTTTTAATTGGGGGGGCGGGTTCTCCTTATGATTCTTAGTCAGTGGACTTGGTGGTTCTGTGCGAGGGCCTGAGGATGCCGTGTTGATGGTGGGAATTAGGTGTATAGGGGTCACACCCACTGCTGCTGGAGAGAGGCAGGGCAATTCCTGGTCATGATTTTCCCAGCAGCACTGACCTACGATTTTGTGCTTACTCCTAGCAAAAGTGATGCTCCGGTCTGGCAGGGCACAGAAGGTTACTATGGCCACTGGTCAGTGCTCAGGAGCCACCAGAGTATATCCACTGGTGCTGGTGGGTGAGGGAAGAGCATGCAGTGCGTGGGGTAGAACTTGAGGCATTCCAGTGCTAGGGATGTGCTCTACTATTGGAGTTTTCGCCCCAGTCCTTTCAAGGTGCCTTTAAACCTATTCATTGCAACTAATTCTAGTCCTGTCTGATAGTTTCAATGATGACAGCATGTCTGCATTGAATTCTCCACAGTAATTTTATTTTTGTCCATTCTTGTGCTTGTCACAATTCTCGATTGCAAAATAAGTTACCACGTAGGACATTAAACACTGAGCTCAAGAATATGTATGCATGGAAGGTGCAGGTGTCTTTAGTAGGGCTAGAGCAGCGGCTTCACAAGGCTGTATTATTTCATGCTTATTTGGGCTCTGTGTTTCGCTGTTTTAATCTCATCATTCGGCTTTTGTCATGATCTTGTGCTTTGAGAATATGCCTTTCTCTAGCTGCAGACTGCTAACTTGCTACCCAACACTTGCTGATGTGGTTGGGGCCAGGAGGGTTGGAAGGAAGGGGAGCGGGGTTCCATCATGACCTTGTCCTGGTTCTCAGGGGTTGAACTCTCTCAGTGATGCTGTCTCTTCCCCTGTGACAGAATCTCTCTCCGATGGTCTGGGCCAAGGTTAGTCTCCTCTGCTAGGAGACAAGAAGTGTCTGTTTCTCTTTTTCCCTTTCCTCTAGCCACAGTAGAACACTCCCTTATGTTTTGGGGATAATAGGTTTAGTTGCTCTTCACTCGGCATCTTAAAGCTTTTGATCTAAGGGAAATGATCTCTCGTAGGGCTCCCTGTTCTCTCCCACTTTACTAGTTCTTCCCCTGAATTATGGGAAAAGTTTTCCTGGAGCCTCTGCCTTACGTGACAATTTTCACAGTTGCAGCTGACCTGAGTTCAATCCCCGGCATCCCATATAGTACCCTGAGCCCTGTCAGGAATGAGCACAGAGCCAGGAGTAATCTCTGGGAACTGCCAGGTGTGGCTCATAAGCCAAATTAAATAAAATAGATACCCGGTCTTCATAAACACCTTTTCCACAAAGAAGGGCTTATGGTGGAGTGTGAATTTCCCTCTTTTTTTTTTTTTGTCTTCCAGGGCTTCTATCCTCTTAGTGATACTCTGAACTTTACTTCAGCTATTCATCACCTGCTTTTCAGGTAGGTCTGCCTTTCTCCCATGCTTTGCTTCAGATTAGACAGAACTCATCTGATCATGTTCCTAAGAGGTGCCTCTTTTCCTTTCATTTCTCACTATTGATTGCTCTCTAATGCTCTCTAGTGAACCTCAGAAAAATTAAGATTTTGTAGATTACTCTGCTTTGACTTTTCTCTAGGGTGTGGGTAATGCTCTTTCCAGAATCTCTGTGGTATGAGGAATTCACTCATTTAGGTTACAAATTTAATTTACAAATGTTATTAACAAACAGCTAGCAATGAGATCAGAAGAATACTTCAATGAGTTAGTAATGTTTTTTAACACATTCACTGTCCTGTAAATTGTGATATATAAAGATGTATTTCAATTT
Organism: Sorex araneus; assembly: GCF_027595985.1. Taxonomy (NCBI): domain Eukaryota; kingdom Metazoa; phylum Chordata; class Mammalia; order Eulipotyphla; family Soricidae; genus Sorex; species Sorex araneus. The sequence continues at coordinate 181,284,870 of NC_073306.1, read as the reverse complement.
CCTTTTAAGGGTTGAAGAGATTGCCCAATGAGCTAGAGAACAAGCCATGTATGTGTGAAGTTCCAGGTCTAATCGTCAACGAAATATGTCCCTCTACCTAGTTGCATGGGGGTGGCCCTATACTGTGGACTTAAGTATTGGACCATCTGGCCATTTGGCTGAGTATTGCTGGACCTTCTGAGGATTATTTGGGAAATTCCCCAACTATCTGTTGCTTTTCTACCATGGCTTTCATAACAATCCCCATTCCATGTGCTCTTCCAGGTAAGCTTACCAATGGCCCAAAACGAGGTAAACTCTCTTTTCCCATCCCTTTGAGTCTAGGTGGGCCTTGTTACTTCCCCTAGCATTTGAAAATGGAAGACGTTTGCTAAGGTCATTCTAGGCATGGCAGTTGCCACCTTCCTAAGCTAATGTGAGCTCAAAGTCTTGCTGTGATCTTGAAGTCCAGGTTCCTTAGACTCTCCTTTACTCTGTGGGGAAGTCTGCAAACCAATCAGAGATTGTGAGGACAGGAAACTTATTGGTCTTGAATCACCTTTTTTGTTACTTGATCTATTTTTGAATGATTGTCATAGTCCTTCAACAATTCTCATGAGTTATTAAAGTACCTCCCATTCATTTTCTTACTTCTTGGTCTTATCTCATTTTGTGGTCATAATGCCAAGGTCATTCCAAGATAACTATGTGGTTATGCACCAGAACTATATTTTCAAAGTTGAAGTTGTTTTGTCAGAAGTGCTAAGTGCAGTGGAGGGAAAAAACTGAAAGTTGACCAGCATGTGGGCCTGAGAGTTACAAGGCAAGGTGGTTGGCCAATATAGAAGAGAGTGATGGGGATCATCCCTCTACAGAACATGACTTTAGGAGTATGAAGCTGACATGTGGACCTTTGGAGGAAGAGAGCAGTCCAGACAAGAAAAAAAAATGAAACAGTAAATATCAAATCAAAAGGTGAGGCATGATTGGTGTGTGCAAGACAAAGCTAGGGCACCAGGGCAGCTGCAGGAGTCATAAAGGGAGCCTTATATTTGGGGACTGAGATTCACCATAGGTCTGGCAATAGTGTCCCTGTGGGTAGTTTTGATGGAGGGAAGGCAACACTCTGCTTTTGGTAGGGAGGAGATGTATTGAACTCAATTCCTATTCTCTAACCCACATGTTAGTGGTTTGCCTTTCTCTTTATATCTTTTATTCTTCCTAATGTTCACTAGTTTGATCACTCTCTGGGTGCAGTATCTCCAGTCTGAACTGTTTGAGCCTTCTGCCCTCAACCCTGATGAGATTTCTGTCTTTGCATGCCACACAAAGAGGCCTGGCTTTTTTTTCAGCCTTTCTTCCTGCAGGTCCTGGGCATGGAGGAAATAAGAGATCAGGGACAGTCTTCAGGCTACTGTGTCAGTCTGGGCAGGAAACAAGTGCCATTGTCAAATCAGGTTATTAAAAGCACCTATGAAGAGGGTTGGTTCCAAAAATGAGTACAGAGATCATGATTCCACCCCCTAGAGTGTGTTTGAATGAGATGAAAGAAGCCATTATTAGGCAAAGAGCAGGGAAGCAATGACTAGTACAGAAAGAGAGAGAGAGAGAGAGAGTTTGTCTCCACTTCAGAGAAGTAACTACTCCATTAATAAGAAAAGAAGGTGTGATACACATAGCTAACATATGCTATCTTCCTCTGGAATTGTTCACATCCATAGAGTCCTTATTCCAATATCCTATTTCCACATCACTCTTTTTCATGGAAGGGTAATCCCACCCAAGATGCTCAGCCACATGGCAGAAATAAAGAAAAAAAAGAGGGAAGGAGAAAGAAAGAAAGAAAGAAAGAAAGAAAGAAAGAAAGAAAGAAAGAAAGAAAGAAAGAAAGAAAGAAAGAAAGAAAGAAAGAAAGAAGGAAGGAAGGAAGGAAGGAAGGAAGGAAGGAAGGAAGGAAGGAAGGAAGGAAGGAAGGAAGGAAGGAAGGAAGGGAAGTAGAGAGGAAGCAAGGGAGGGAGGGAGGAAGGAGTAAGGAGTGAGAGAGGGAGGGAGGGAGGGAGGGAGGATGGAAGGAAGGAACGAAGGAAGGAAGGAAGGAAGGAAGGAAGGAAGGAAGGAAGGAAGGAAGGAAGGAAGGAAGGAAGGAAGGAAAGAAAGAAAGAAGACTTCAATTGTGTTTCAGTTCACTGTCTTCAAGCATTATTCAGTTTAAGGATAACATTATCTAGTTTTATAGTGTGAGAAGATAATGAATGAGAGTCATAGCTACTGTAGTTTTTGAGGAATTATGAAAAAAGAGTAATAGACACTCTTTCCTAAGAAGGGCAGAACAAAACTCAGCAGCTTGTCAATGACTTGCAGTAGGCATAGCAGCAAGTTAACAAATTGCCTTCCGTAAGTTCCCAGAAGAGCAAATGGATTTTGACAGTGCCTCTTGTCTCTACAACACCATCTATATGAACCAGGTATGCTATTGTGGCTCTATGTTCTCAGAAAGAAATATTTTCCTATTTATGAAACCACCACTGAATATTCCAGGAAATGATTATCCCTGTAATTGGTGGTGGTTTTCAAAATATTAACCAATCAGTACAGCACAGACATCAACCAATCAGAATTGATATCAGGAGGGGCTTGAGCAATAGCACAGTGGGTAAGGAGTTTGCCTTGCACGCAGCCAACCCGGGTTTGATTCCCAGCATCCACATGGTCCCCTGAGCACTGCCGGGAGTAATTCTTAAGTGCAGCGTCAGGAGTAACCCCTGTGCATCGCCAAGTGTGACCCAAAAAACAAAAACCAACCAAATAAAAAAAAAACCACTAGAATTGATGTCAGGAGTAGAGATTTGACATAATGCCCCATAATGAATCTTGTTGAATATATACTCTAACTATATACCCTGAATATATACCCAAGAGTAACTCTGCTAATTCACAGCATTTTGTGCTCAAACGCTCCTTTTTCTTTTTTGTTTTCTCAGCTGTGCTTTGTTCTTTCTTGCTCTCATGGAGAAAGGCCTGGTGAAGCTTCTCTGTCTGTTATCTCTCCGCCTATCTCAGCTCTTGTCCCATTGTTGCTCGCTCATGTGTTTTCCCTAATACAGTCCTTGCCCATTAAATTTTATCTTGTCATCTGTTTCTCGCAGAACCCAGATGAAACCCTAATGATTGTATCAAGATCACAGACCATAGAGCTCACCTATTAGGATTGCATCCGTCCCATATCCCTGCAGAGGCTAACTTCATTTCCATCACCTCAGGCAGACACACCAACTGACATGATTTCTATTTATCACCCTATCCATCTTCCGTCATACCAGCAGAATCTTATGGCTTCCTGATGAGGATTCACCTTTACTCTATTTTAACAAAATCTTGCATGATTATTTTCGGTGCTAAGTGAAGCTAGCCATCTAAGCGTGGGTAAAGAAGTTTGTTGAGAGTGAGTGTGTGAGAGAGAGAGAGAGATTGAGAGAGAGAGAGGGGGGGGGAGAGAGAGAGAAAAAGACAGACAGACAGAGACAGGGAATGGTGATCTCAGAGTCTGGCTCTGAGATGAATGTCAACTTGCACTCACCTGTTGGTGACTGGCCTGTAGTTGGTTCTTCTCTTGGAGAAGATGTGACCTTCAGATGATCAAGGATGAACTCAGAACCTCACAGACTCTTTCCAACTTCACGTTTAAAGCAGCATTTTCCCACCTTCTTTCATATGCAGACCAGTGCCTGACCTGCTTACCAGTCCGCAGACTGGCAGTTGCAAACAAGATGGCATTTGGGTAGTTTTTAACCTCTCTACATTTGCAGACTGGCATCAATCCATGGATGGATGGCCACTTGTTTAAAGGATTTGATGTGTGCAACTACCTCATGGGGGTGAGACGAGGCAAGGACATTCCTAGTCCAGCTGCTGTCCCTTCTGTCCAAGCCCCAAAGACACATGCCAATGAGAAAAAAGCATCCCGCAAGCACCCCTGGCTTGCTGCCATTCCATGCTGTTGTCACAGCTGCGAGTTTGTGGGTGGGGGGAATGGAAGCTGAATGGTGTGGATACAGCAAACCAGCCTGGGAGATGCATCAGTGAGAGTCACCGGACCCGACACAGGGCATGCCAGAACTGTCTGCCTCCTGGGGCAACTCAGAGAAAGTGGAAGCGGGTTGGCAAGGTAGTTGCTCCTCTTGCCAAATGGATTCACACCACTTTAGGGGGACAACCTAAACTGGAAGGACCAGTCTAACCCCTCTGAGCGGATGGCCAGTGCTGATATTAACCAAGCCTTGAATTAAGACAATACAAACAGAGAACTTTGAGATCTGGAGTCTCGATTATCCAGGCTAGTTAATAATAATGTTGCTAGCTCTGCACAGCCCAGAAATGTCTATTGAACTGAGCGGAACGGATGCAAACATGAAAAGCAGATGCCTTCTTTTCATTCCCCAGGAAGTTCCCTGGGAATGTGGAAGGCATTCCTGCTCTCACACCTGTAGGTAGTGAAGTCAACACTCAGGATGAGTTGAGCTACTGTGTAGGAGGCTCCAGGGAAGACTTGTGATCATGACCACACCCTCCATCCTTGAGCTGGTGAAGGGGCTAAGGGGAAAGTACTCATTACTCCATGATAAGCTACCCTTTGAACTAGAAGTAGAGCTTCCAAACTGGGAAGAGATGGCAGCTCCTGGGGCCAGAGTCACCAGACGTGGACATGGAGGAGCTCTTCCTCCACATTGCCAAACACCTGTCTGCGACTTCCTGGTGGGCCTTCCAGGTGGGCCAGGACGTCTGCCTCTACTGCCCCCAGGCACCTCATCATGGATTAATGGCAGCTGCCCCTGGCGATCCAACCTCTAAGAAGATCTGAAAACAGAAGACACCCATCCAGGTCAGCTCATCGTCCAAGTTCAAAAGGCTCATCTTCACCTACTCAAGGGTGAGACAAACCAAATCAACTATTTCTCAACAGAATGTCTGTTAGAATTGACCTCAAGAGTGAGGAAACTCAACTATCTCTTGACCGATTCTCTGTTAGAATCTGACCAAGATGCCTTCTCTCCATTCACGGTGAGTAGTTTTTCACAACACTCTTCTGGTCTCTGAGGTAAAGAATGGGGTTTGTTCTTTCATCCCTTCGTAGTGGTCATCCCCCTGTTTGAAGCTCTGCCCTTTCTTGAAAGGAGGTGAAAGTTCACAGGGAAGGACGATGCTGCCCCACCTGCAAAGCTAACTTCCCTGGTGCGTCTCACATCCAAGAAGATGAATGATATGAGTGAGGCCTCTCTTGTTTTGACCGTCTCTCCCTCCTCCCATGCCAAGACATCTTATGTCCGTGGATCTGAGAGTCACTTGACTGATTCTGGTCAATTTTGAAAAGTATTCATTTATTTTTTATGTACAATACTATAACTAATGATTTCTCATGGGCGTTATCTGACACCACACCCATCACCAGTGTACCCATTTCCCCCACCTACCTTTTATCCACCCCCTAACTCAATTGTGTGTGTGTGTTCCTCTATTATGTTGCCTTTGTGTCTTTGTTGATGTCTTACTGTGTATCTTTTGAAAGAGGTCCACATATGAAAGAGGTCCTTCAGTTAAAAGGTCTGAAGAAACTGGATTCAGGCATGGAGAGCACACATCCTCCATTAGCATAAAAGATGGCAAGTGTCTGAAAGGGTGTGTGAGTCAAATGGTCCTTGTTCATCATGGAGAACCGAAGAAAAACCATGGAGTCACTTTGATATTTAAATCCTGTGACTTCCAATATGAGATGAAGATCTGTTAAGAAAAATGACTTACTGGAGTTGTCAATTCCACTTTAACAGAACTTTAATTCATGTATGTATCTAGAGGTTCCAATTTGGGTATATCTTTATAGAATTTCTGGCACCTGAGTGTAGCATCTTTTCCAGGTGCTTCCCAACATTCCAGGCCATCATGAGCGGGCATGAAACTCTGAGGACACGCTGGCTAAGTCCTTCATCTTTTGGCTTATTCGGAGAACCCACCCTTATGTTTTTGGTGCTTGTAAGCAAATTTCAGTATTTCTAGGATGACACTTAGAGCAGGTAGAAGCAGGTTGAATCCCTATTCTTAGGACCTTCCTCTCTACTGCCCAACCTGACTTAGGGCCAAGGGGGTGGCTATGTGGGGAGTCGGGGAGGTTCAGGCTCTAAATTCAAGTGGAGAGCTCTGCATGGAGCCCCATCATGTGGCTGCATGAGCTCACAGAGTGCCTTTTGTAATTACATAAGAAACAAACCTATCTCCCTAATTCAAGCACATGTACCACACCTCTGTTCTGGTAATTTCCAGATATATTTGAAGACTTTGCCTTTATCTCTGCCTCTCTATTTCTAAAAAATATATTGTACTAGCATTGGTTTCTAAGATTATAGTGATTTCTGCTGTGCCACATTATAAATTGGCATTGGTATATTTTATATCATCATCATCACCTAAACTTTAGCTTCCGTCCACTGTGGATGGACCCCTTTCACTCGTCTTACTCACCCTATCCCTCATCCCCTTCTTCCCTTGGCATCTCCCATACTATTGTTAGAATTTAAATTTTTTTCTTTGATTTGATTTGTATGGTCTGTTTTGCTTGTTTATCTTCTATATGTAAGGTACATCATTTAGCACTTGTCTCAGTCTAATTTCTTTCACTCAGTCGAATCCTTTCAAAATCTACCCATGTTCTAAAAAGGACAGGAACCACAAAAGAAATGATGAACAAGGGGATGGAATGATAGTACAGCAAGTAGGGCATTTGCCTTGCATGCAGCTGACCCAGGTTCGATCCCCGGTATCCCATATGGTTCCCCGAGCAGTGCCAGGAGTGATTCCTGAGTGAAAGCCAGGAATAACCCCTCAACATTACTGGGTGTGACCCAAAAAGAAAAAAAAGAAATAATGAACAGAATAAAAAGATAACCCAAAGATTTGGAGATAATATTTGCTTGTCACTCATCTGATAAACAATTAATAACCTAGATATATAAAGCACTTTACAAGGAAGAACTTTACAAGGAAAAAACAATCAAATCATTTTTAAATGGAGGGAAACATAAATTTCCTCAAAGAAGATATTCAGATAGTCAAAAGGTATATAATAAAATGTTGTGCATCATTTATTAGGAAATACACATCAAAATTAAATATTCTCTTACACCATCACAAAGATGAAAAACAATTACTGTTTCCATGGCTATGAGGAAAAAGAAACACTTATTCCTCATTCTTAGGGATGCTGACTGGTGCAAACTTTTTGGAAGAAAATATGAAAATTTGCCTAGAAAACCTAGAAATTGAGCTTCCAGGTGACCCAGTAATTCCTCTTCTCAGTATCTTCCCCAAAGGTCGAAGAACTCTAGTCAGAAAAGACATTTGTACTCTTATATTCGTATTAACATTATTAACCATAGCCAAAATATGGAAACAATTGAAGTTTCCAAGAGCAGATGACTATTTAAAGATACTATAATATGTATGCACAATGTGATACTACTCAGCTATTAAAAAATGACAAAATTTTAAAAAATAATTAATCAATTAAAAAAGTAGGATTTCATCTCTTTTTCATAACTGAGTAGTATTCCATTGTGTAAATATAAGACATGTTACATCTCCTGTTTTTTTAATGATAAGAAACTTTAACTTCCTTATATTTCTTTTTAAATAAATATATACTTAGCTATTTTAATACTCTAGTATAAAAATTATTGTTATTGAACTAACATAGATGCAATAGCATTAACATTGAAGAAAGTACAACTTTCTTCACTTCCACCAACATCAAAGTTCCAAAGGCCCTCCCCCACTGTTCTTATGTAACTTCCTGGTCTTCCTTCCCCATCTTTCAGCCTCCTTCCCCCACCTGGTAACCTCAGTTCTGTTGTCAGAGTCCAAGGGTTTGTTTTCATTGGACACTGTCCATTCCTTTGCTTTGTTTCTTTATATTCTACATATGAGTGAGATCATCCGGTGTTTGTCTTCCTCCATTTGATTTGTTTAGCTTAACATCACACCCTTGGTTCCATCCAAGTTGCAGCAAAAAGCAATATTTCATCTTCTCTCATAGCCAAGTCATATCCCATTGTACCACAATTTCTTTGTTCATGCTTTTGTTCTTTAGTATTTGAGTTGTTTTCAGATCTTCACTATTATAAATACTGTTTCAGGTATGTATGTGGCTTTTGATTTAATGTTTTTGTGTTCTTGAGGTAAATACAGACAAGTGGAATTGCTGAGTCAAATGGGAGTTCTAAGTCTCCATGCTATTTTCTGTAGAGGCTAAACCAGAGGATAAATCCCATTAACAGTAAAAGAGCATTCCTTTCTCCCACCATCCCTGAAAACACTGATTGTTTCCAGACTTTTGGATGTGTGCCATTCTCACTGGTGTGAGGTGATATCTCATTGTCTCTTTTGACTTGCATTTCCTTGATAGTAAGGAATAAAGATTGTCATTTCATGTGCCAGTTTGTCATCTGTATGTCTTCTTTGAGGAATTGCCCTTTCCCTATTTCTAGGGAGTTCTTTTTGTTGCTGAGTTTTGTGGGTACTTTACATATATTGGATATTAGCCCTTCATTAGATATGTAGAGTGTGAATATTTTTTCCTATTTTTAGTGGGTTTTTTTTTTGGGGGGAGTAAGTTTGGGAGCCTCACCTAGAGGTGCTCAAGGCTTACTCCTGGCTCTGTGCTCAGAGATCACTTCTAGTGGTGCCCAGGGGATTCTGTGAGCTTGAATTGAACTCATATGCAGGGCAGTTGCCCTAACACTTGGCTCTCTCTCTCTCTGGCTCTGATATAGACATCTTCTTTATCCAATCACAATCAGTGGGCTCTAGTTCCTGGATGCTTCCCCCTGCTTGATATTGACTAGCTACTTAAAATGTTTAATACATTCTATGAATATGTAGATGAATGAATAATAATTTTTGTGTATCATTATTGTGGAAATTAGATACACTAAAGTTAGTTCCCTTTTCATGCCCTGCTGCAGAAGCGGGGTGGGGAGGTGGGGGATGGAGTGGGGGTGGTGGGATATGGGAACATTGGTGGAGGAGAATGGGTGCTGGTGGAGGGATGGGTAAACGATCATTGTATAACTGAAATGCAAACACGAAAGTTTGTAAGTTTGTAACTGTACCCCATGGTGATTCACTAATAAAATTTTTAAAATAAATAAATAAATAAATAAAGTTAGTTCCCTTTCCAAAATCTACAGGCCTAGGTTCCTGGGGAAATGGAGGTCTGCCTTGAAGTTTTGCTTACTGTACACTTCCCCTCTTCCCTCATTTCTCTTTGTCTCACCATTAATTTTCTTACCCAGTGCCTTCTATGGTTCTTCCAGATGCCCCTCAAATAGAAGTTTCAGTCCTGAGGATTTATGAAAAGTCATGTTTTCTACCTGAATATCTAGAGAGCAGTTTTCTAAAATGCCATCAGCCAAATAATGACTGGGTAGAGTATGTGGAGAGCATTCAGTAGACCCTGGTATCTGCTTGGGGAAGCTGAGGCAGTGACATCTGAGTGGAGCCCTGAGGATGGGGAAGGAGCAACCCAGGCTGAATCCTACTTGAGATTCAGGTTTTCCTGGGACCAACTGGAGATGGTGCACAAGTCCTTTCTCTATTCAATCATTTCTTCATGCTAAGAGGTGTCCACACATGGGTTTCTGGCTGGGATTTATAAGAGAACAAAGAAAAGGTACAAAAAGTCAGTCGAAGCAATGGTAGGGCACTGCCACCCGAGTCCTTGTCTAAAAGTAAAATACCTGTACTAGCAACAACCACCAAGAGTCCTGGATTTGTTGTTGTATTTTTTTTTTCCGGGGCACAACGGGTAGGGCATTTGCCTTGCATGTGGCCGCCCCAGGTTCGATTCCTCCACCCCTCTTGGGGAGTCTGGCAAGCTACCGAAAGTATCTAGCCTGCATGGCAGAGCCTGGCTAGCTCCCCGTGGCGTACTCAATATGCCCAAAACAGTAACAACAAATCTCACAATGGAGACGTTACTGTTGCCCACTCGAGCAAATCGATGAGCAATGGGATGACAGTGATACAGTGACTTTTTTTTTGGGGGGGAGACGGTGGGTAAGGAGAAAGTCCTCTCTTTCTGACCTGGTTGATAATAATTTGAGGAAAGATCATTATAGAGGAAAAATCTCCGTTTTGCACAGTAATAGCTAAATTGGAAAGCAAGGCCTGGAACAAGAGAAAACAAAGTTTAAAGACTCCAGAATGGGCAGATCTGGGCATGACACCCCCTCAGATAGAAGCCGGAAGCCTATCTAGGAAAGACCCTAAGCACTGAGCAACATTGAAAGCATCTCTTTTGTTCCTAGACTCAAGGGGAAGAGCAAAGACAAGCCAGCCCAGTAACACTTCCCACATTTCCACTTAAGAACTGACCGGAGCAGAGGGAATAAATGGTCAGAGTTTGCTCTGGGAAGTGCTTCCTGAGGAACGTGGGTGGGAGAGAGCACTTCCTGCTAGCCTAGCATTAAGGGGCCATGGGAGGAAGGGGAATATGGTCTAGACAGAAAGGATCAGGGGGTCTTGGTGCTAGGCAGAAGCCAGGTCCTGAAAAGCTTGAGAGCCAAGAAAATGAACAGGACGTGGAAAGGCCTCTGAGATGAAAGGAGATGGCACTAGGGATGTGGCTCGCAAGTAGCTGGCATTGCAGAGCAGACATGGGCAGAGGCACCCATCTTCATGCTTACAGGCAGAGGGAAGGTTGGCGCCATGGTTCCACCAGCCCAAGAGGAAGTTGAGGATGCATGCAAGTAGGACCTGAGCCAGACAGATGTGAAGTAACACAGCAGGAACCAGATATTCTTGAGCAGACTCCAGGAGTCCAGGAACCAGACATCAATATAAGTTCAGAGGAAAAGGCAACATTTGAGTAGGGAAGTAAAAAAAAAAAAAAAAAAGAATACTGCAGGGAGCAGCATTCCAAAGACTTTAGGGTAATAAGAACATCCAGGGGGTGGCCCTGAAGATAGGTAGCTCAGGAGTAGAGAAGTAAACGTCATTCTGATTAGAGAGTTAAGGATGTGCCAGGCCATTTCTAAAGTCATGCAAGCCCCCCCAGGATGAGACAGGGAGTCTGGAGTGGTTCTTCAATTCCCTTATGCATGTACTGGTGCTAAAATGCATCGATGTACACCTATAGGTGAGGAATGGTTGAAAACCACTGGTCTACAAAGCAGTGGTTGTAATTGTTGGTCTGTGGATGAGATGCTGGTCTGCATGAGTGAAAAGGTGGGGAAATGCTTTTCTGTATTAAGGAGCTTGGAAAAATAAATATATAGCAACCTCCAAAACAGCAACAACCACTACCCAAGAATTAAGTACCTTACCCGGTGCATTCAAGGACAGAGTTTGCTAAACATAAAGATATTTATGGTTCTGGAATTTAAGCTTTGTGACTATAGGGATAGCAGCGATGACGTTTCTTTTTACTTTCCCATGATATTTGCACCATCTTTAGGAACTGGCTTTCTCTGAATTATTTTGAGATTTTCATCTCAGCCCCAAAGTCCACACACCAGAAGAGCTATTCCTCCTGCACTGAGCACTCAGAGGGTTTCCCAGAAGCTCATCTGCTCACCAGGCATCACACAGGTTGTAAGCATGTGAGAAAAACGCAATCTCTTCCACATACACTAATCCAGGAGGCAGCTATCACATCTGACGGTATCTGTGATTATCCCTATTATTTTCTATAATTATCCTTCTGAGATCCACTCGGTGTGAACATGCTAACTACTTGTAATTAGCCAGTGAACCCAAGATTTGGAGTGGAGCTAGTTAAAACAAAACAAAACAAAAACCTGTGGCCAACACAATGGAATGTATACAGTAATTCCACTTAGAATGCTAAATACTTTCCACCAGAGAGGTTTTTTCTAGAGATGTCACTAATTAAAATCAGACAGAATCTGTTCCCTTTGTTGTGGCTTGCAGTCAGCTAAGACAACTCTAGACATATGCCATTTAAAAAAAAAAAAGGAAGCAAACAGGGCCCAAGTCACTCTGAAGATCCCCAAAGCCTGAGTTTACAATGGGTTCATTGCCAAAGGCATCCTAGAGAGTGCCGGCCTTCATTGCCGTGATCTTGTTAGGAAAAAACTTTGAAAACAGACCTCTCCCTTCAAACTTTAGGTTTGCCTGTCAAGATACATAAAAGTATTCAAGCTAATCAAAAAGCCCAAGTGATCTGGCTGGTTAACTGGGACAGGCCATCTTAAGTCAGAGACCATTCTAATGCCTTCCACCTGCCTCTCCGAAGAACAAAGTTCACAGGACATACTGACTGCAGAGACTTGCTTCTAAAGAGCAAGGTCAGATGGCAGTGACATGGCCTACCAGGGAAATTAAGCTTCCACTAAAAATTTGATTGCTCTTAATAAATTAGCCATTGCTCCAGGTCGTGAATATCTTTCAGTTGCTTAATCATCACAAGACAAGCAGCCAGCAGTAATAGGAAAATTGGAAGTAATCATGAGGTTCTTTATTTCCTGGTCCCACCTTACCCCAGTTTAACATGCATGGATCCTCTTCATCCAGGGAAAGTGAACATTTTTTGGCCTCTCCCCTTCTCCCACCAAACTTCCTCCTCTACATTTTAGACTACGACCATTCCTGCCTGCACTTATGCTTTCCTGTCTGGAATTGTTTGCTGCCCTTCTCATGATCTTGCCAAATCCTTCAAGGTAAAACCCTTATTTCTGTTCTCCATGGGACCTTCTCTGTGGCATCATCAAAACACAGGATGTTCTTTTCCTTTGCTGAGATCCCTCCCTATTACTGTCATACTAGGGAATGACTTGGCCCCTGTGCCTGGCTGGATTTATGTCTTGACGATTCCGAGGTAGGACTGGAGCCATAGCACAGCGGGTTGGGTGTTTGCCTTGCACGCAACCAACCCGGGTTTGATTCCTCTGTCCCTCTCAGAGAGCCTGACAAGCTACTGAGTATCTCTCCCGTATGGCAGAGCCTGACAAGCTACCTGTGGCATATTCGATAAGCCAAAAACAGTAACAACAACTCTCACAATGGAGATGTTACTGGTGCCCGCTAGAGCAAATCGACGAACAATGGGACAACAGTCCAACAGCTTCCAAGGAGTTTCAGGACGCTGTGCCCTTATAACAGCAATAGTGAGAATGGATAATAGTGATGCTAATAGATTTTTTAAATAAATAAAAAATCTAACTGTATAAAACAAAAGAACAAAAACCAGTGAAAACAGTTTGGAGGAGGGAATGGGACATGTGTGTAAAGTATTTCCAACCCCACTTCAGACCAATCCATCTCGGCCATGTGGTATATTGGAACTTAATTTTCTATGGTCTCAAATTATCCACTTTTAGTTCCATGTTCTTATTGCCATTCTAATAAGATTTTCAGATTTTAAAGTATTACTACTACTGTTAGTAATTCCATTAAATTTTATTAACAACAAATAGTGTTCATTATGTTACTAATATAGACTGTTAGATACTAATTACATATCAATAATATAAACTTATTGTAGTTTTCAAGAGAATTTCCACAAAAGGTGTCATAACTTATCATACTGTTTCTGAGTTTTTTAATCTTTGGTTTGGTTTTTGGTCTAGATCCAACAGTGCTCAGGGATTACTCCTAGCTCTCTGATCAGGGATCACTCCTGGCAGGCTTCTGGGACTGTATGTGGTATGTGGGGACATATGCAAAACAAGTGTCCTACCTGCTGTACTATCTCTCCTGCCCCAAACTGTTCATTTTGAAGAGATGCCTCAAGTTTACTTCCCCTTCTCAGGATTTGTTTTATTTTTATTTTATTTTATTTTTAAGAACTGGAGCGATAGCACAGCAGGTAGGGCGTTTACCTTGCACGTGGCCAACCTGGGTTCGATTCCTCCACCCCTCTCAGAGAGCCTGGCAAGCTACCAAGAGTATCTCACCTGCATGGCAGAGCCTGGCAAGCTCCCTGTGGCACATTCGATATGCCAAAAACAGTAACAACAAGTCTCACAATGGAGACGTCACTGGTGCCCGCTCGAGCAAATCGATGAACAGGATGACAGTGCTACAATGCTTATTTTTAAATTAATTTCTATTAAAAACACTGTGAATTACGAAGTTCTTCATTACACAGTTTTTTCAAGCATTTAATGTTCCAACATCACCAGTGTGACCTTTCTTCCACCAATATCCCCAGTTTCCCTCCCAATTCCAACCTGCCCCCTTAGGCACATAACAAGTTTACATCACAGTGCTTATTCCAACAAAACTTTAAGAAATGGCAAATAGAATGATCAGAAAATAAGTCAGTAAGAGCCAATGTGTGATTGCTATTTGATTCTGGCCTACGTAAATAAGAAAAATAAAAACATTTAATACAATATAATAAAATGCTATTCTCATTTACATCCATATGTTTTCAACTCTGGAATCTAAAGTATATAGCATTAAATTTTATTTTATAGTTGGATCTTTATGGTAATAATCACGTCTCACCTGTTATTAATAAAGCTTAAAGCATTGAAGTTGAATTTACACCTTCCCAGAAGCTGATTTCATTTTGTTCTCTTTTCCTCTTTTTTTTTTTTTTTTTTTTTTGCTTTTTTGGGTCACACCCAGTGATGCTCAGGGGTTAATCTCTGGCTCTGCACTCAGGATTTACTCCTGGCAGTGCTTGGGGTACCATATGGGATGCCGGAGATTGAACCCGGGTCGGCTGCGTGCAAGGCAAACGCCCTTCCCACAGTACTATCACTCCAGCCCCTGATTTCATTTTCAAGTGTGATAGGTTTCCTGGTATGCTTTTGCAGAAACTGATGTATACATATTTACATATGCATATATGCCTATGCCTATTCATACATATCCAATGCATATGCCAGATAACTTATTAATTGATTTGCAAATGACATTTCTTTCCAGAAATGACATGACTCAGAATTATTTCTAGCAGATACTTCCTTCTGAAGAGAAGATAAGCTACAAGCTTGATTGGCATCTGAGAAGTTGCCCACGAAAATCAAACTCTTCACCTCTTTTTTTCCAAAAGTTTAGAAGCAGCTACAATGGTACTGGCCCTGCCTCTTGATGGTAGTGTTGTCCCCAAGCAAAGAAGGCTCGGTTTGTCCCACTCTTAATGCAAATAGTCAACGTATCTCATATATAGGACTCTAGGGAAAAGTACTTAAACCAGTGCCTAGCACCCACTGAGCCCATATTTGATAGTAGATTTTATGATTATTATTTCCATTTCCTCAATAGTGTAGGAATATTATTCCCATAATAAACAGAATAATAAAGCCCATATTTTTAACCTTTAGAGATTTCTACAAACCCAGAAGCTCCCCACAAGAGGCATCTCACATTGGGGGGGGGTAGGGATTGTGCTAAATGCACGTCCCTGATGTCTATTTTATACACTCTAACCTTGCAGTTAGCTCCACTTTGGGTTAAACTCTTGTTCTTCATCAAGTAATGGATGCAACAGGCTGTATGTCTGTGTGTGTGTGCGTGTGTGTGTGTGTGTGTGTGTGTGTGTGTAGCCTGCAGACCTTTATGTAAAGTTTTATGCACTTTCACTTGCCTGTAAATGCCTTTTCCCCTGCAATCCCATTCACCCCACACACCACACACTCTGTGCCACTTGCCAAGACTGTGTAGACGCTGCTCCCTTCCAAGTCAAACCTTGTGCTCTTTGCAAAAGGGGAACACACACACACACACACACACACACACACACACACACACAGGACGCAGGAGCCCAGTCTTCATGACTCATTGGGTTAGCTGGCAGGCCCACCCTGCCCCTCTTCCTGTCCCAGGGGGACACCCCTTCATTAAAGGTGAACCCTTTGCTGCTGTTTCTCAGAGTTGTACCAAAGCAGTGGGCTAGGATTTTGCTACAGTTTTGCTGCCTTGGGCTTTTTGTTATTGCTGGTATTGAGGTGGTAGCCACACCTGTCTTTATTCTTATTGGATAAGACCTTGAATGGGCTTTTTTCTTTTTTATGCTCCAGCTCCAGTCCAAAGGCATCAAATTTCCAGGTAGGGAGGGCAAGAGCCTGTCTAAGGAGGCTGGCTGTCTGGGTCGGGGAGAAGGCGGCCCCTCTTCTAGAAGGCTCCAGAAGGCCACTGTCACTAGCACCCCTGACTTGAAATTCTCCTCTAGGTTGCTTTGTGACAAGTGGAATGACCGGCGACTCCGATCAAGGTGGAGAGCAAGGGAAAGAGCAGAGACATTCTCACTCTCTCCGGCCCCTCCCACTCACCCCTCCCTGCAACCAAACACCTACCAATGACCAGCAGTCTGGAAAATTGAAGTAGCACAACATTAGAACAAGCCCAGCCAAAATATCCAAAACATCAGGAGTGAAGAAGGAGACAGCATGGGGGAATAGCAAATTCAATCTCTTTTCCTTTTATCCTTTTATCAGAGAGAGAGAGAGAGACAGACAGAGACAGAGACAGACAGAGACAGAGGCAGAGAGGAGTGTGTGTGTGTGTGTGTGTCTGTGTGTCTGTGTGTCTGTGTCTGTGTGTGTTGGGCGAGAGGGGGTTGAATCTCTGAGCAAGTCAGCCATCTTCCCAGGTAGGGGTACCCAGAGTAGCACATTCCGGAGAGTGAGTCAATAGTCCAGGCCACAGCATTTGGACGCAAAGATATTTATAATTCTCGGAAAGATTCCAAAGTGTTCCCCATGCTCACTCCCAGATGCCTAGTAACTGCTGAGTTGGAGTTGTTGCATCCTTCCTGGCTGGAAAGCCGAAAGCACACGGTGACTTGCCCAGGGTCATACACCATGCTTGGGACAGAAATGCTTCTGACTCCTCCTTCCTGGCCCGCCTGCAGCCCCACGCCACCTTATTACTATGCTATCATTCAAATCTGAATCATGGTAATTGCGCCTAATTGCAGGCCTACGGTGAACTCTAACTGCCGTGTGACTGCTGGGCTGAGGGAGGGAGGGTTTTACAAACTCCTCAAGAGGGGCATGAAAATACTGGGAGGGGTGGGGGACGAGAAAGTGTTCCCCATCCCTCCTTCCCCTCAGAAAGTTGACAAGGACTGGATTTGGATTTTTATTTTTTTTAATTTGGTTTGTTTGTCTTTGGTGCTCAGGGCTTACTCCTGGGTCTGGGTCTGGCAGGGCTCTGGGACAGAACCAGGGTGCAAAGCAAGTGTCCTACCCACTGAACTATCTCTGATACCCCAAGATTTCTTTCTTTCTCATGAACTTGCCGTGTCATTTCCAATTTGCTGCATCCTTGACACCCAGAAGTACTTGGGATCGAAAGGAAAGCCATCCCTGACAAGTGTGATATAGATTCCCAGCGGTCCCGCCAACCTCCTTCTTTAACTCACTCACTCAATCACTGCCTTCTTTCGGGGTTCGAGTTCCTCTTTTCATGACTGTCCAGCATTTCTGAGGAAGGACTGGGAGCGTGGGACAGGCAGGGGGGAAGGTGGCCAAGCCAGCAGGCATAAAATTCAGCTCCTTTCAAGGGGCTGGCCACGTGCCGAAGTCCGGAAAGAAAGTAACTCCCCTCCTCCCTCCCCTCCCCTCCCCCCGTCCCTGGCAAATCGCTCTAACTGATTCATTGGTCCGCGCTGCGACGCCACCTACCTGCTCGCAGGTATGCAGGTAAATGACAGGTGGGCGGGGCCTCCTGACTGTGTCTCCGTCGCTCAGGTCCCAGCAATGTCTTATCCGTCCGGGCTCCGGGGCTGTACACATTTCCTGCTCTCCACGGAGCGGTGCCCTCCTGCTTCCCCTCGGCGTCGGGGCCCTGGACGCGAGGCCGGCCCCGTCTCCGGCTGCCCCGGGCCGGCTGGATTCCACCACGAGGCCCGTGTCGCGGCCGCTCTGAGCGCCGCTGGCAGACTCACCGGCCCAGGTGAGTTCGCGCCTGCCCGCCTGCCCGCCTGCCCGCCTGCCCGCCTGCCCGCCTGCCCGCCTGCCCGCCTGCCTGTCGTGCGTCCCGGCCACCGACGTCCCCCGCGGCCCCTGCGGGCTCCGAGCGCGGCCCTGGCGTGGAAAGGTCTAGCAAACGGAAAGGGAACGGTCTAGCAGCGTGCAGCCCAGGGGGTGCCCCCTGGAGAAGGTGCCTTTGACCATGGCCTTGCACTTCTCCCCGGGCCAGCTATTTCTCCTGGAGGTTTCCGCTCCTCGTTAATCCGGCCTCTGCTTGTCTGGGAGGGGAGGCAATCCAATTTGTTGTTGTTTGAAACCCTGAAGTAGAGTTTTATTTTTTATTTTGAAACTTTTTCTTTTCTTTAGAGAACTCCTAGGGGCAAACCTCTGGGGTCCTTGCCAGGCCTGGAGCGGCCAGCTGACTGAAGTCAGAGGGAAATGTCAGTTTATTTGGGCTTTCTGACTGCCTTGGTCTCGTGGGGCAACTTCTATCTAAACTCACGCTCCTGCTGTTCCCCCAAGTCTGTTCCTCTGAGAGAGTTATGCCTTGTCACATTCAGAAGCCCTCTGGGCCAGTTTTCCTTTTCCCTCTGACACAGGCGAGGGTTCCCTTTGTCCTTTGTTGAACACTTTTTTTAAAAAACCACTTTGCCGGCTGGATTAGGATTGTTTACATTTGCTGGCTGCTGACCTGCTGGAAGTGAAGATTATTTCCTCTGTGCTTACATGAGCTAGCATCTAACTGCAGGTCCTGTTCTTTCTTTCATTGTTTGGCACACTTCTCCTTCTTTTCTCTCTTTAATAGTAAAGGTATCAAGGCAATTATTCTGAGAAGAATTCTTCTTCTTCTTAATAGTAAAGATATCAAGGCAATTATTCTGTGAAGAATTCTTCTTCTTCTTCTTCTTCTTCTTCTTCTTCTTCTTCTTCTTCTTCTTCTTCTTCTTCTTCTTCTTCTTCTTCTTCTTCTTCTTCTTCTTCTTCTTCTTCTTCTTCTTCTTCTCCTTCTCCTCCTCCTCCTCCTCCTCCTCCTCCTCCTCCTCCTCCTCCTCCTCCTCCTTCTCCTCCTCCTCCTCCTCCTCCTCCTCCTCCTCTTCTTCCACCTTCTACTTTTTTTTTTAAGTAATCTGTAATCTGTATTTTGTTTTCATCCTCCATGCCACTGGGCACAGGATAATTTCTTTTTGTGACTATTCAGTAGCCTGGGCCGTGGGGATGTCCCTTTGTCGGGTGTTACTGAAAGGAAAGACACTCTTGAAACCCTATTGTGAGGAGCTGGGGAACTAGAGGAGAGAGATCTCCCTTGAGGGAAGCAATTCATTCTGGATTCCTTCACCTCTTGTTTCCCTGAGATTTCAGTCAACAAGAATGTATGCAAGGGAATGGTCTGTTAGGAACTAGGTTTGTGTTTACACGGAATTGAAACGAGCTGAGGGAAGTTTTGTCACCGACTTGTCACCACAGCTGCTGTCTGTGCTAAGAATGACTCCTGTACTTGTTCGCAATATCTTTCCTCCTTCCAGCCCTGTGTGCGGGGCTCTGTGCTGGCCTTTGTCTTCTGCACACTGTGTCTGCTTCACATCTTTCACTTATGTTTGGATTGGTGCAGAGTTTTCTCCACAGAGGAGAGAAAACATTTCGAATTTTCCAGAAGAATTCATGCCTTTAAAGTCACAAACCTTGGACCAGGCTGTAGTTCAGATGTTGGGCACAGGCCTTGCACATGTGGGGCCCTGGCTTTGACCCCCCAGCACCATGTGGCTCCCTGAGCACCCTCAGGTGTAACTCGGGCGCCCTCCACCCCAGCCCTGCCAGGAGCGATTCCCTCTCCCACGGCGACACACACCAGAAATGCAGGGAAATAAAGTCATCGCCTCGCCACAAGATTGCTTTCCCTTGGGCTTATCATGGTTCGTTAGTTCGTTGTACAGAAGTTCATTTATGATTAAACAAATCATTGTATCCCTCTAGGGTGGTGTCTCTCGTTATTAGGATAATACAGCCAGGGCTACTATGTCCCAGATATATATTTTAATCTAAATTTTCCTTTATCCATACAGAGACTGAATTCAGAATTAGCTTCTCTCTAAGTCTGGCTATTGAGTGGATCGGGGTATATTGAAAAAGCTGCAGAAGAAAGGGGTGAAATGAGAGTGAGCCACATTATTTCCTTGCTGTAGAAACTCCCTCCTTGGATCAAGCAGCAATAAGGCTAGGGAGCTAGTCTGTGCTGATGCAGATCCAAAGATCCAAGATCTTTTTATTAATGTATTTATTTATGTATTTATTTTTAATTGAACCACAGTGAGATAGAGATACACAGTTACGAAGTTGTCCAGGATTGGGTTTCAGTCGTATCACGTTCCAACACCTGTCCTCTCACCAGTGTACATTTCCCACCACCAATGTCCCCAGCTTTTCTCCCATCCCCCACCTCACCCCCACCAGCCTACATCTATGGCAGGTACTTTTCTTCTCTTTCTCTTTCTCTTCTCTCTCTCTCTCTCTCTCTCTCTCTCTCTCTCTCTCTCTCTCTCTCTCTCTCTCTCTCTCTCTCTCTCTCCTTTTAGCCATATGGTTTGCAATACAGGTACTGAAAGATTATCATGTGTATCCCTTTACCTCCTTTCAGCATTATTCAATTGAGATCCAAGTTCTTAGGTGCTCACCTCTGTGAGGTGCCCTGTTGGTTCTGGCTATAGTTGTTAATCGTGTAATAAATCCTAGTGTTCACTGTTCAAAGAAAGAACACAAGCAGGAGAATGGTCAAACTGCGTCACTAAACAAGCTGGGTGGGTTGGTCTCTGCCAGGCTACCAGGCCTGGTTCTGAGTCGCTGTCTGCTGCTGGGACTCCACCCCTCACCCCCCACCCTCACTCCAGCTCAATGGGGCTCTCTCCAGACTTTCTAGGCCAATGTCCTGCTTCCATTGGCTGGCATCTGCCTTGGCAGACAGATCTTTCTGCTTTCCTCTGTGTTTTCTGTGAGGCAGTCTGGGGTCTTAGTCTCTTCTGCTTCTGCAGCAAAGCGCCCTTCGCCTCAGCCTTGGGAAGCTACTGTCAGTTGCTGGGAGGATGGGGCAGGCCTTGAGCCTTCAATGTGCTGGCGGAGGGAACCAGTGCATCCCTAAGAGTTGGAAAAAGACCCCGCGCCCTTTGATGACCTTGAATTCTTGTATAGGTGTATCCCCAAACCCTTGGGATCTTCCCCAGGTCTCTGCTGACCCCAAAAAGAAACACAAGTTTGGGCCAGAGAGTTAGTCCAGGGTTAAGGTGCTTTCCTTGCACACAGCCAACCCCGGTTTGATCCCGGACATCACATGGTTCTCTGAGCACTGCTGGCAGTGACTTGTGAGCACAGAGCTAAGAGGAGCCTGCAAGCACCACCAAGTGCCTGCTATGTATTAGCTGTGTGATCAGAAACTGGGTATTGAACCCAGCATCTCCGCAGCTGTAAGACTCACCGTGAAGAAGAAATGAGCTGGAATATGTAAAGGGTTCTGAGTGGTGCCTGGAGCTTGTTGGTTCTCTCAAAAGGGAGGTGCACTGGGTAGAATCAGTTCCAGCTTTGAGGCTTGGTTCTGCCATGTGATTACCAGGCTGAATAAATTACTTAATCTCTATTCATTTCATCATCTGGAACATAGAATAACCTACCAAATTGGCGTTGAGAAGTAGTTTGAACAGTTACATGTGAAATTCCTGGCATAGAGTAAATGTTCAATAAACGTGAACTACTAATAAATGATAGAAAATCATGTTATGGTAGTTCTGGGCTCCTCAAGTCATGCCACAGTGTAGACAGATTAATGTGATCAAAGTAAATTGAGGGCCAAATTCTATGAACAAAGCTGCTAGAAGGTCCGAGATATGGCAGAGCATGTAGAGGGCTTGTCTTGCATACAGCTGACCTGGGTTTGATCCCTGGCATCCCATATGGTCCCCCAAGCACCACTGGGAGTAATTCCTGAGTGCAGGAGTAATCAAAGCAAAAGCAGAACAGAAAAGAAAAGAAAAAGAAAAGTGATTGCTGGAAAGACCCCCTAAAGGCTTACTAGGAAAACCAGTTAGCGGTTATTACCTTGCTTTTCTTGGCATTCCAGGGCTGCAGTGCCTGGTGTTGTGTTCTGCAGAATGGGCTGTATGTAGTAAGATCCTGGGCTGTAAATAATGACTCGGTCCTCCTGATTCAGTAGTTCCTGCCTTCCTCGTATCCAGGATCTGCTTTCATGATTCGAATTCCTCATCTGAGGTGGATAAGTAGGGTCTGCTAGAGTTCTGACTCCCTAGAGGCATCCTCTGATGCCTGATGCCAAGGAAGGCTTGGGCTTGTCCTCCTCATGGCCTCAGTATTCATGACTTGCTGGTGTTACATCACTGCACCTGATATTTATGGTCTGGCATCCCGTAGACTCACTTTTACGTGGGTGGCAAATGCATTGTCCTGTGATGCTGCCTACATCGTATCAAGGGCTATTTACAAAGCTCTGTGTAAGCAAGACAACATCACTCTTCCTAATGGAAGCTAGCCCTCATTGGAGAATGAGGGTGAGCATGAAATCCATATAAATAGGTGAGTACAAAAAAATTCACAGAGCTAAAATAAGAATCTCAAAGTGTGGGTTGACTCTATTAAAGCTCTGACAAGCTCCACATCTTAGGGTCTTTGTCCTGAGTGACACGCAAGCACCATAGTGAACTATTGCTTGCTTAGTCAAGACACATCAGATCAACATCAGGGAGAACTTGTTAAGAATTAGTGTTGTTAAATCTAATAGGTTGGGCCAGAGATGCTACAGTGGGTATGGGGCTTGTCCTGCATACTGCCAACCCTTGGTTTGATCCCCAGCACTATGGTCCCCTGAATATTGTCAAGAGTGAACCCCCTAAGAACAGAGACCAAGATTAAGCCCTGAGAACAACCAGATATAACCCCAAATAAAACAAACAAACAAAAACCCAAATCTAGTAGTTTCCCTTTATAGGACACTGAAGGTTTATGGAGTTTGCCTCTAATAGAGTACTGCATTCCTTGTTAGTGAAGGTGACTTTTGGGGGATATATTTAGTTTTTGGTAAATTTTGCTGAATGAATGAATGTCAAGGGTTTTTTTTTTTCTTTTTCCTTTTTTTTTTTTTGTGAGATTGGAGAAGCTATACCTAGCAGTGCTCAGGGCTTACTCCTGACTATTTACTCAGGGATCATTGCTGGCAGTGCTCTGGGGATCATATGCGATGCCAGGGATCAGACTATAATCAGCCGTGTGCAAGGCAAGCACCTTAACCCCTGTACTATCATTCCAATACCCAGATTCCTATTTCTTTTTGTGTATTTTGTTGTTGCTATTCTGGGGCCTTGGGGTTTCTCCTAGTTCTGTGCCCAGGAATTAGTCTGGGGAACCATACAGGATTCTGGGTTTTGAGCCCACATCAGCTTAATCTACCTTCCTGCTCTACCATCTCTCTGGCCCTGAGAGTCCTATTTCTTCGACACTGTATGTACAGATTTTTCATCTGTAAAACGAAGACTGTGCCACTGATTCCATAGGATTATTTTAAGTATTAAAGTATTAAATGAGAAAATACATGTTAAGTACCCAGTAGCGTATCTTGTATCTCGGAAATTGCTTACTTGACAGAATGATGGTTTTTCTGAACAAGTATATTTAACAAGTATACGCTTCTCACAAGGGCGGTAGTTGATGTTCCAATTAACCGGGGAAATGTTTTCCTCTACCACTAATCTGGGACCTGGTGTGTGTGGGCTTACGTTCCACCATTGCTGTCCAGTGACTGATTTGTTTCTAGTGTTTGGGGCATTGGTCATGGAGACACAAGAGACTTCACCAACAGCGGAGAAGCTCTCTAGGAATTTCCATTAATAGCCCCTTGGCAGAGTACGTGGCAACAACATAAGCATGATGGCGAGGTCTAAATATGTCATTGCTAGCTGCTGAGAGGATTTACATAACTTGCTTATGACTGCCGTGTCAGTCACGTGGCCTTTTTGACTAGAATGCTGCATGTTTAGGCTCCTGCCTGCTCATGCTAATGCATGAGTCATCTCATGCTGTCCAACTCCTCAGTAAGTACTATTGTTATATGTGTGTTAGTTCTCTGGCGCACACACATACGCACACTCTCTAGCTACTCTATACATAATCTTCTCCCCCCTGGGGGCCCTTGTGGATTTTAAGAGTCATCTCTCAAGACTTCTGTGTTCTACCTTAGTAATTAAAAGGAAGTTCCTACGTTTTAATACTAGTTCAGAACTGCCCCTCCCCCAAGTATATAGCAATATAAATGTCCGTCCTCCCTTCATATTTTCCAAATTCCTAAGCCACCTAGAGAAGTGCTGGAGTGGGCCATGATGGATGCCCACTCCATTTTTGGGGGGATGCGTGGGAGAGATACAACCCCACTTACTCACTTCCAAGGGCTACTGTCATAACAAGTTACGATGAACTCGTTGACTAAAAACAACACAATGTGTTCTCCTACAGCAGGGAGGCCAAAGTCTGAAATCAAGGTGTTCTGCGGCTGTTCTCCGACTGCAGGCTTGAAGGGAAGTGTTTCCTGTGCCTCTTCCAGTTCCTAGTGCCCCTGAGGTCCTACTGGACTGAAGGTTAAGAAAATCCTCCTCTCTTACTCTCTCTCTCTTTCTCTCCCTTTATTCTCTAAATCAGTGTGTTTCCTGTCTTTAGACACCTGTCATTAGATTTAGGGCACTGGTTCCCAAAGCGGGCAATACTGTCCCCGGGAGGGGGGACACAACAATTCAAGGAGGTGGGAGTAGTACAGGTGCCACTATGGGGTGACTTCTGTTTGTTCACTTAAAGAAGGTGCTTTTCATGGGTTTGCTGAGTGAACTTTTTTCTGAAAAGGACACTAGACCTAAAAAAATGATCTATTTATTTTTGGCGAGGATGGAGGGGGAAGAAAGGGAAGTGGTTTGAGGCAGTGCTCAGGGTTTACTCCTGGCTCTATGCTCAAGGATTATTTCTGGTGGTACTATGGGGACCACTTAAGATAAAATTGTGGCCAATCGCATGCAAGGCAAGTGCCTTAATCCCTGTGCTGTCTTCCCCAGCCTCAAGATCTTTAATTATATTGTCAAAGATCAGTTTTCTTCCAAAATCACAAATCTGGATATATCTTGCCCATCATGCTAGCCTCTACAGCCCTCCACTGACAATCATATACAGACCCTCCCACTCTCTTGGAGAGGTTGGTTCCTTGTCCACTTGGAGACTGAAATATTGGACCAAATACAGGCAAGGAACCATCACACCCATCATTCATTCCTATGCCCAAGGCACAATGTTGTTGTAGAATCAGAATAACCATTGAGGGCTGGAGCGATAGCACAGCAGGTAGGGCGTTTGCCTTGCACGCGGCCAACCCGGGTTCAATTCCCAGCATCCCATATGGTCCCCTGAGCACCGCCAGGAGTAACTTCTGAGTGCAGAGCCAGGAGTAACCCCTGAGCATCGCTGGGTGTGACCCAAAAAGCAAAAAAAAAAAAGAAAAAAGAAAGAATAACCATTGAGGTTTTTCAGTTCATGGTATAGACACTCTCCTGCAACATCAAACCACAACTAAGTGTTTCAAATGCTGTTTTTCAAAGGATCTTAGCAAAAAAAAGGGCATCGTGGGTAGACTCTCTACTGCCCAAGAAGACAACTACGCAGAGATTGTGAGGCTGTGGAGAAATCTTCAATCCTCTCTTTGGGCGTGGGGCTTGCTCTCAGGTTTTGAGGGTGCAACTGTGCTCTATAGTTACACTGAGAGGCAAAACAAAGGTCAAAGTTCAAGGTCACAAGAAGGAAGCGGTGGCTATTGGAAAACTGGGGGTTCCCCAGCAAGAAAAGTATTTGACCTTTCTTTGGACTGTGCAAAGAGAATTCCAGTACTTAGATTCCAAAGTCTTGTGGCTCCCAAATAAATAATCCTAAAATCTCACGTGGAAACCTGAAACAATAGTATGTATAATCTTCCTTGCTCAAGGAGTCTGCCTAGGCTCTTCCTCTCACCTGGATTTCTTCCTACTGTTCCCAATCCTGTTCATTTTTTTTTTTTATTAATAGCTTATTTTTAATTAGTGAGTCAACGTGAGGGTACAGTTACAGATTTATACATTTTTGTGCTCATGTTTCTCCCTTACAAAGTTTGATAACCCATCCCTTCACCAGTGCCCATTCTCCACCACCAGTAAACCCAACATCCCACCCCCCCTTCCCAGTCCCGTCTCCCCCCACCCCACCCTGCCACTATGGCAGGGAATTCCCTTTTGTTCTCTCTCTCTGGTTAGGTGTTGTGGTTTGCAATAAAGGTGTTGAGTGGCCATTGCGTTCAGTCTCTAGTCTATATTTGGCCCGCATCATCTTTCCCCCACATGACCAACAACCACATTTTACTTGCTGTTCCCTTCTCTGAGTTGCCCAGAATGAGAGAACAGCCTCCAAGCCATGGTGACAACCTCCTGGTACTTATTTCTACTATACTTGGGTGTTCGTCTTATAGTCTATTATTCTATATTCCACAGATGAGTGCAATCTTTCTATGTCTGTCTCTCTCTTTCTGACTCATTTCACATAGCATGATACTTTCCATGTAGATCCACTTATATGCAAACGTCATGACCTCATTTTTTCTGACAGCTGCATAGTATTCCATTGTATATATGTACCAGAGTTTCTTCAACCAGTCATCTGTTCTAGGGCACTCGGGTTTTTTCCAGATTCTGGCTATTGTAAACAGTGCTGCGGTGAACATATAAGTGCATATGTCACTTCGACTATACTTTTTGGCTTTTCTGGGATATATTCCCAGCAGTGGTATTGCTGGGTCAAATGGGAGCTCAACCTCAAGTTTTTTGAGAGTCGTCCATACTGTTTTCCAAAAGGGCTGAACTAGCCGGCATTCCCACCAGCAGTGTAGAAGGGTCCCTTTCTCCCCACATCCTCTCCAACAGCGGTTGCTTTTGTTCTTTTGGATGTGTGCTAGCCTCTGTGGTGTGAGGTGGTATCTCATGGTTGTTTTGATCTGCATCTCTCTGACGATTAGTGATGTAGAGCACTTTTTCATGTGTCTTTTGGCCATTCGTATCTCTTCCTTGGTAAAGTTTCTGTTCATTTCTTCGCCCCATTTTTTGATGGGGTTGGATGTTTTCTTCTTGTAGAGTTCAACCAGTGCTTTATATACCCTTGATATCAACCCCTTATCTGATGGGTATTGTGTAAATATCCTTTCCCATTCTGTAGATAGTCTTTGTATTCTGGTCACTGTATCTCTTGCGGTGCAGAAGCTTTTTAGTTTAATGTAGTCCCATTTGTTGATCTCTGTTTTTACTAGATTGCTTAGTTCCGTGTCATCTTTGAAGATACCTTTATCTTCAATATCCTGGAGGGTTTTGCCTACCTTGTCTTCAATGTACCTTATGGTTTGTGGTCTGATGTTGAGGTCTTTAATCCATTTTGATCTGACTTTTGTGCATGGTGACAGATCGAGTTCTAAGCCCATTTTTTTGCATGTGGTTGTCCAGTTGTGCCAGCACCATTTGTTAAAGAGACTTTTCTTGATGGTCTCCCAGGGAACTGTCTAGTCCCTGGACATTTCTTCACTGTTCTGGGCCACCCTGCACAGCTCATGTCCTCCTCCTAAACTTGTCCCTGCTCCTATTTGAAGGAACTATATTCATTGTCTATTCCCTTGAGGTATTTTGGGGATTTTTTCACCAAAATTCAGAAAATACTTTATTTAGGGGAAGGGAAAGAAGCTCCCAGATTTGGGGAGGGGTCTCCTGGAGAAGCTTATGTTTTAACATCTCCCCACTTATGTTTTAACATCCCCCCATATGTAAGTTCCCTTTTCCCATTAAGATTTAATAAGCATATTGAAGATGACATTGAATCCCCTATGGGAAAGCTCACAGAATTTCAGACAAGGGTCAGGCATATATGTAAGAGTTGATAAGTGAAGAATACCTGGAGAATTGTAATGTCAAAAGAAAAAAGCTAAGAATGCAAATATGTTTTCTCCACCTTGCTTTACTTAGGTTTAAAAAAAACTAGTTTCCAAATATATTTCTTAACCTTAAGTGGAAGAATGCCAGCTTGCCTTGCCCTGC
The DNA here is from genome assembly GCF_027595985.1 of Sorex araneus. NCBI lineage: Eukaryota > Metazoa > Chordata > Mammalia > Eulipotyphla > Soricidae > Sorex > Sorex araneus. Next base: position 181,256,831 of record NC_073306.1, on the reverse strand, counting down.
TTCTTCTTTGGCATTAGCCCTTCGTAGAATCCAAATGGCAACTATTTGCAAATCAGAGCCCTGGGTCAAAGCAAAATGCACTGTCTTCATTTCTGCTGTGAGTGTTGGGTCTGTTTCACCGCATGGATGGACCAGGGCAGAGCGGGGCTGAGTTCTTACACACACGCCCAAGTCTGAGAGGTATGCCCACAGCCAGGGACCAGGCAGTCTAGAGTGGCAAAGTTCCTCTTCCCCAGTCTGACTTCTGAAACTTGTTTCTAATTGGCCAGCCACTCGGGATGCTTTTCATTTACCGTATTTCACCACATAATTGTCTCACCGTGTTTGTTTGTTTTTTTAACCCCAGTACACTTTTTTTTTTTAAACCTCACCTAGTGGACACACCCCATTGCAGAGGCAGGGGAGTGGGGGGGTGATGGGGGGTGGGAGGTGGGGCTGGCACCTGGGAGTGGCAGGGATAGAGGTTATAAAATCTGTGACTAGTATGCTGTGAAATATGGTGACCATTTCCCTTGTTTCTGACTTTCTTAATATCTACGCTTTCAGTTATTAACTCCAGATGTATGACATTATCTCCTTTTAGTTCAATTCTCCTTTAATTTCCTGACCATGTTTCCACCTCTTTAAAGACCTTTTTCCCCCCCAGAAAGTTCTTTCTAGAATAAGCAGCACTGTGCAGGCTCATGTCATTCACAGATTGTATTAATGAATTGCTTACTCCTTTTGAGCACCATTGACTCTGCAGAACTAACACTTTGGCCTTTGCCACAGCACCTGCCTCCCTTGCTCCTCTCCTTTTCTTTGGCAATTTATACCCTGACACATAGCCTGGCATTACTCCCCCCCCAGCCCCCACTTTACCCCCACTTCCGACCCAGGCTCTCAGTTTAAGACTGTTTTCCAAGCGTGCATATTTTTATCCAGGTTGCTAAAGCACGAATTCCTCTCTTTTCTGTCTGTGTCTTTAAGCTAAGACCTATCACACAGAGCATTGCTTTACCCTCCTAGGGACCTTGGTTCTCACCTGGCGTTTACTATTTTAAAAAATGATAATATGTTATTGATGCCTTCAAGTCTTAATTATCTGCCACTTAAAATGTAATTGTAAATTTACTCTGTTTCATAGAATCAGATCGTTTGCCCTGAACCTTGGCAGTAGTTCCCCACTCCCTCCTATAATCTAATTTAGGAGTCCAGCCAGGCCAGAACAGACAAGCCTGCCTACTGCCTAATTATTTCAGGAAGAGAGATTGGGTCACCACGGGAAGAGTTTACAGTGCAGCTGTGGGTGGGCTGCTGGTGGTCAGGGCTCAGGAGGACCTTCCAGGCAGGAACTGGGACGGTGGCACACAGCACAGGTGTGGCCCCCATGACCAGTGTAGCACCAGCTCTGCAGCCTTTCAACCCCACCCCGTGTCATCCACATTTTAGCACAATCCTCAGCACCAACAACAACAACAACAAAAAAAAAAACCAAAACAAACGTCAAGCTCCTTGGCTTGCAATGAAAAGTTACCGGGCAAGTCATTTCATTCTTCGTCTGTCCCTGTTTGAGAAACACAATTGAAAGGAGGAAAAGAATTTCAACAACATGAAATAAGTCAGCAAAAATGACAAAGTAAACACAACCAAGGAAGACAGAGCCACACACCTGTAAAACCTCGGCATCCGCAAGACAGTCTGGGCCAGAGAGACTCACATAAAGCCCTGGGCTGGCTTTCTCCTGTGAGCACAGAACAAAGAGCTCTCAGCCGCCAATCGTGGTTGTTTTTTTTGTTTTGTTTAGTTTTGTTTTACTTTTTGGAGGAGGGGGAAGGGAACTGGCTTTCAACTATCCTTTCTTTTCCTTTGAAACCATTGTTTCCTTGCCTCTTGAATTCTTCAGCCAATATCCTGCTTCCCTCATACCTGTATCCAGTACAACAATCAGTTGGAGAGCAAAACCTTTAGACATTGAATAAAAATGTTTGGTACACTTGTAATTTGGAGATTTTGCCATTGCACCTGGCTGGGAAACAGAAAGAAAAGTTGTAGGCCATAGAGGTGGTTGGAAACAGGACTAGATTCCCATTTCATAGTGTTGCTGGTGGTGACAAATGAGATCTCTCGGTGTGGGGACTTTACCAGGAGCGCTTGGGGACTGTATGGTACTGGGGGTTGAATCTGGGGGTTCAACATACGAACCATTCGTTCCAACCCCCAGTCTCCACACTCTAGTCTTAACACTATTCTTTCTACTTTTCTAAAAATCACCGTAACAGGGCCCCAACGAACACCTTGATGCAGATGCTGCACTTTGTCTTAATTACGCCACATCCCAGTGTGAGCCACCAGTGGCATGCAGCAGCATCGACCTGTCACGTGAGGCCAATGAGATACCCGAGTTTGGGTGCATAATGGTGAGAACACCAAGAAAAACTCACTAATCATCATATGCAATGTTTTAACACAGCGTTTGAGAAGATCTAAATCAATGCAAAAATATCAAGATGAACAACAAATCAAATTTGATTTAAAGACAGACAAGTAGTGAAAGTTAAAAAAATAGATAATTTAGGGTTAGGAACAAGAGGACACAGGGGTCAGAGGTTCCTGTTTTGCATGTGCCACTCTGGTTTGATCCCTGAAACTACAGGGCCCCATCAACCCTGATTAGGTGCGGCTTTTGTGGTCCCTGTACCACTGATGTGGCCTGGGTAATCCCTGACATCACAGGGCCTGACCAGCACTGTATCCTTGGTTCTACCTGGTACTACCGCCAGCCCTGTTGGCTAAGAACCAAAGGCAGAGGCCCTGGACCTGCCAAGCAATTGCATGGGAATCCCACTCACCGTCCCTGCCCAAGTAAAATTAATTAATTTAACACATTTAAGTTATTAGTGTACTGGAGCAATAGCACAGCAGGTAGGGCATTTGCCTTGCATGCAGCCAACCCGGGTTCAATTCCTCTGTCCCTCTCCAAGAGCCCGGCAAACTACCGAGAGTATCCCTCCCGCATGGCAGAGCCTGGCAAGCTACCCATGCCATATTCTATATGCCAAAAGCAGTAACAACGAGTCTCACAATGGAGATGTTACTGGTGCCCTCTCGAGCAAATTGATGAATCATGGGACAACAGTGCTACAGTGCAGTGCTACTCACTTTGTGTGTTTCCAACGATTTTCAGGTGGGGAGAGGGGGAAAATAAACCATTTAATAATTCATGAAAAGATGTTTATCAGTTCACACCTTCCCTTTTGAGGCGGGCCCCAGCACACCCAAGCAGTTATACACCAAAAAATGCTTGTGAGCTGAGGAATATTCCCATGGATTTTCCTGGGCATGTTTGTCACAGGTCAAGAAAGAAGAAATAAACAAAGCTTTCCAGCGGACTCCTGCCCCCCATATAAGGCAGAGCCTAGCGAGCGACCCAAGGAAATAAGGCCCTACTCAGTCAGACACTCCTCTTTGTCCACGTGTGCATCAGTTTCCTGTGACGGGCTGGTGGGTAAAAGGGAGAAGGAACAGCAGGAACTGCAGGATTTTGAATGTGTCCATTGTCCTTCACCAGCTGCCCCTAGACTGTCAGGATAGTCGCTTTTTTGCATCTTCATGAAGTTTGGTAAAAGCAAACTAATATTTGTGCTATGGGCAGAAGAAAGAATCTCTACTTTACTGTGAAACTGTGGGTTTCTTTCTTTCTTTCTTTCTTTCTTTCTTTCTTTCTTTCTTTCTTTCTTTCTTTCTTTCTTTCTTTCTTTTATTTTTTGCTTTTTGGGTCACACCTGGCGATGCTCAGGGGTTACTCCTGGCTCTGCACTCAGGAATTTCTCCTGGTGGTGCTCAGGGGACCGTATGGGATGCTGGGAATTGAATCCGGGTCTGCCGCGTGCAAGGCAAACACCCTATCCCCTGTGCTATCGCTGCAGCCCCAATTTTTAATTTTCTTGATTGAAACAAAAGTTGTTTGGGTTTGGGGCCACACCCAGCTGTGCTCAGGGCTTACCCCTGACTCTCTACTCAGAGTTCCTGCCTGGCCATGCTACAGGGACCATATGTGGTGCCAGGATTCAAACTAGGGTCACATCCATGGCTGCACGTTAGGTATGGATGTGCTATGTCTCCCGGGCCTAGGTTAGTATCTTTTAGAACACAAAATTTATCACAATACAAACATGTTCTCAAACAAATGGGAGCTCCCCAAAGCTACAAATACCATTATTCTTGGGCTCAAGTTATACACAGTGGATTACAGTACCGAACTGTTTGACTTTCTTCAGAGTATACAGACCCACCTAGCCTCTCACTGATTTTGAATTCTCCTATGTCTATATCTATTTTGTTGTTGTTGTTCTTTAAAGCTTCCAACTATTTTTTTTAATTTTATTGAATCACCATGAGATAGTTACAAGCTTTCATGTTTGGGTTACAATCTCACAATGATCAAACACCCATCCCTCCACAAGTGCACATTCCCCACCACCAATATTCCCGGTATACCCCCGCTTTCCCACCCTCCCCCTGCCTCCATGGCAGACAATATTCCCCATACTGTCTCTCTACTTTTGGGCATTATGGTTTGCAATACAGATTCTGAGAGGTTATCGTGTTTGGTCCTTTATCTACTTTCAGCACACATCTCCCATCCCAACCAATTCTTCCAGCCATCATTTTCATAGTGGAATAGACAAGATTTCTTGTCTATTACAGCTGCCTTCTCCCCTCCCCTCATGAGGCAGGCTTCCAGCTATGGGGCAATCCTCCTGGTACTTTATCTACTGTTCTTGGGTGTCAGCCTCATGTGATGTTATTCTATATTCCACAAATGAGTGCAGTCCCTCTATGTCTGTTTGTCTCTTTCTGACTCATTTCACTTAGCATGATACTCTCCATGTCTATCCATTTATAAGCAAATTTTATGACTTCATCTCTCCTAACAGCTGCATAGTATTCCATTGTGTAGATGTACCAAAGTTTCTTTAACCAGTCATCTGTTATGGGGCACTTGGGTTGTTTCCAGATTTTGGCTATTGTGAACAGTGCTGCAATGTACATATAGGTACAGATGTCATTTCTACTGTGCTTTTTTTTGCATCCTCAGGATATATTCCCAGAAGTGGTATTGTGGGGTCATATGGAAGCTCAATTTCTAGTTTTTGAAGGACTGTCCATATTGTTTTCCAGAAAGGCTGGACCAGTTGGCATTCCCACCAACAGTGAAAGAGCGTCCCTTTTTCCCCACATCCACACCAGCACTGGTTGAAAAGCTTCCAACTTTTCACATTTAAGAAGCCTTGAGTTTTCTTTTTTCTTTCTGTGGCTAAGAATTAATAGCTTCCTACAAACTTTAGAGCTTTGTCTCCCAGCCCAGCCCACCAGGCTGGAAAGAGTACAAACTATTGCTACCAAAGGTTCTGAAGACATTCAGCTTCACTCTTTATTTTTTTGTGGGGGGAGGGGAAAAGGGTGAGGGTTTGGGGAAGGGGGGTAGGCCACACCTGGTGGTTCTCAGTGTTTACTCCTGGCTCTGTGCTCAGGGATCACTTCTGGCAGGCTCCAAGGATGTGTGGCGTGGGGCGTGTGAGGGATTGAAACTGGGTGTGGTGTGTGGCACATGAGGGATTGAACCTGGGTAGTCCTCATGCAAGGCAAGAACCTGTCCCCACATCTGGTAGAAGGATAACAGATAAATCAGGGATTCTATAGAGGAGATCTGAAGGAAGGCCAAAGGAGCCAGAGATTGTGAAACCTGCAGAGAAAATAAAGGGCTTTATCTTCAAATAAAGATGGAAGAAATTAAACACATTTTTCTAAATATCTCATTGAATACAGTGTTCCCCAACCTCCCATTGAGGGAAGAGATGGATGTGCCCTAGAAGAGCACATTTTTGGTTCTAGAAAATAATAAAAGGGGCTAGAGATATTGTACAGCAGATAAGGTGCACGCCTTGTATGTGGCTGACTCGGGTTCAATTTCTAGCACCTCATGTGGTCCCCCAAGCACCACCAGCAGTGTTTCCTGAGTGCAGAGTCAGGACTAAACCCTGAGCATTGCTGGGCGTGGCACTGAGAAAGAGAGGAAGAGAGGAAAGGAGAAAGAGAAGAAGGAAGGAAGGAAGGAAGGAAGGAAGGAAGGAAGGAAGGAAGGAAGGAAGGAAGGAAGGAAGGAAGGAAGGAAGGAAGGAAGGAAGGAAGGAAGGAAGGAAGGAAAGAATGAAGGAAGAGAGGGAGGAAGGAAGGAAGAGAGGGAGGGAGGGAAGAAAGGAAAAGAAAGAGAGAGAGAGAGATTGAGAGAGAGAACAAAAGTCTGTTTGATATAAGAACTCTTTGCAGGAGTCTTTTCCACTGGGAAAACTCTGGCTACAGCATTTAATCCTTGAGAAGGTTAGTGCAAATTACACTGCCCTCTGACACCAAGAAAGGGCTTTTGGAAACAATATGAGGTCCCATTTCTATTACTGGAAAACGGTGATTCCTGCAATTCTTCAAGCTATGCTTTCACTGGCCTCGGGCGTTCTGTGTCTGGGAAATGCGTGACTGTCGGGAAGCCGGTGTTACTGTTTCTCTATCATCCTTTTCGTGATCTGTTCTGGTGACATCAGCTGATGTTTTCCTATAAAGCCAGGGTGCACTTACAGGGGAATAGGCGGGCCTGTGGTACACAGGGCCCCGTTGTTCTGCTGGGTCACCTCCTGCAGACACAGTCCTTCTTCCAAACAAGCTCTAGCCCAAGGCTACCCTGTGTCTATTGAGTTGTTTCTTGCAGGTAATTGAGCTTTAACAACCTTCTTGGCTGCAGACAGAGCTGAGTTTATTTTGTTGCCAGCTTGAAAGTTCAGGGTTTCTAAGTTAAGTAAAAAAAAAAAAAAATTAAGAATTTCTGTTTTTTAGGGGGGGGTTGTTCTGCTTTTTTCCCCCCTTTGTTTTGTTTTCGGGCCACGCTCCCCATGCTCATGACTTACTCCTGGCTCCTGCGCTCAGGAATCATGCCTGGGGTTCATATTCAGTGCTCGGGATTGACCCCTGAGTCTGCTGGACACAAGGCAAGCTCCTGACCTCAACACACTATTTCACACTATTTCATTTATTTATTTTCTATTTGGGGGTCCATACTCAGCGGTGCTCAGGGGTTACCCCTGGCCTTTCACTCAGGGCTCCCCTTGATGGTGCTCAGCGGGTGTGAGAATGGAACCTGGGTCCACTGTCTGTTTACCTTACCTGTTGTACTATCTCTTTGGCCGTTTTTTAATAAAAAGTGTATAATATGGAAATAGGAATATTAGAAAGATATTAAGTCTACCTATTTCTTTAGCATCAGAACTGCTTGTTTGCCAGTTGTCTCAAATCAGTGTCTATCTAGTATAAAATAAGATCAGAAACAAAATACAATGATATTTTCAATAATATTATATTAAATATTGGACTATAGAGGTGGCTGAAAGAGCTAAGCACATGCTTTACATTCGGAAGTCCCTAGTTCCATCCCTGGCACCTTATGGCTCCCCCGAGCAGAGAGCTATGAGTAGACCCCTAGTACCACCAGGTGTGGCCTGAAGCCCCCTCTCCCCCCAAAAAAAAGACCTGTGTTATTCACAGTGGTAAGTGCAAAGAATTCATATTGCTCTATTGGCTGGAAAGATTGTACAAGGGTTAAGGAAAGTGCTTTGCATGTGGTCAAGCTACTTCAATTCCCAGTTCTGTCTATGGTCCCTAGAGCACCACCAAGAATGATCCTTGAGCACAGAGTGAGAAGTAAGCCCTGAGCATCCCTGGCTGGTCAGCAAATAAATAAAATCACTCTATGGAAGAAAGGAAGGAAAGAGTGGAGATAGAGAGCAAGAGAAAAAGAGGAAAGAGAAGAAAGGAAGCAAAGCAGGAAATAAAATAAGAAACTATTAAAGAATTGAATGTGGGTCTGAAAAGTGCCATTTTCACTTGCTCTGTTCTGTCATTCCGTCTCAGGCATTTAAGCACTCAGTAAAATCAAAGACTTTATGTTAAGAGCTCTTGAGAAAAATCTGTTTGCAACAGGGCATAAAGAGGTATACAACCTAATTTCCCAGGACTTTTCTATTCCAGTATTAGTTATAATGCTGGCATCCTTTTTTTTTTTTGGCTTTTGGGGGCACACACAGCAATGCTCAGGTGTTACTCCTGGCTCTGCACTCAGGAATTACTGCTGGTCGTGCTCAGGGGACCACATGGGATGCAGGGATCAAACCCAGACAGGCAGCGTGCAAGGCAAATACCCAACCCCACTGTACTATCGCTCCAGCAATATGGTACTGGAATCTTGACTGGTCATAATCAAGAAAGTTGCTGGGAAAAGAGCTGCAAAATGGTTTAAAGGAGAAACTGGAGTCCTTTCCAGGTTGGTTTCAGTTTTGTGTGTAACTGCCAATACGTGATACACTTCAGTTTCTTCCTAGGTTAAATGGGGGTAGGGGGGAAATTCTAGGGACTTGGAAGATCAAATGACATAATACATGTCTCCTCTCCCCCAGCATCATACTTTATATATGTGATTAATGCCCCGAAAATCTGATATACAAAGCACGGGGTGGGGGGAAGATTTCCCCAAAAGTCATCTCCAAACACCTCCACTTTACTAGCATGGAAACATTAAAGTCTACTTCTAATAAGAACTTTGTAGTAGTTCATCTTTGCTTCCCCACCACCACCACCCTGCCTAAACCAGAGTTCTTCTTCTCAGAATATGAGGCATCTGGTATGTTAAGGGAATTGAGACGGGCTGGGGAGGAGCAGAATGCAGGGCGCCGTCCTTCCTTCTCTGCAAAGCCCCGATCCACTTCACTCCTGGAAAAGTTAAAAAACAAGTATCTGACCATACCTACCATTCACCAATAAGGGCCTGGTCCCATAGTGCAATACTGCATTTAATTTATTTCTCTTCTTTCGTTTTTTTTTTAGTAATACATGGTATAGTGGCATTGCTTTAACACTGCGGCCTAGTGTTGAGACAGAGACGGCATGCGAACACAGAACTGCAAACTCTGAAAAACTTCACAAGATCTAGAGCTTTAGCTCACCATGTAGGAACCTTTTTGTTTTATTTTGTTTTGTTTTAAGGCCAAGCCCAGCTCTGTTGGTGGAAGGGAGAAGAGTCCCTCCTGGAGGTATTTCTGGGTGGAACCCAAGGCTCCTGCAAGCAAAGCACGCCCTGCAGCCCTGGGAGCTATCTTTCCGGCCTGGAAGCCATTTTCCCCCTGTAGTTGATCATAATCTTCTGGGTGACCCAATTCCATTTTCTTGTTTACTTTTCAACTGTTTTTCATGCCACAGAAAGCATTTCCTATGTGGTTCGAGGACCTTCAATCAGCTTTAGAGACAAATAGCAGCTGTGTAGGTTTCCATAAAACTCGAGTGGAGGCAGTTTCACCCTCTCCTACACCCTCTACCTTAGCCTTCTGTGCTGTCTTTTGATGCTGAATAAACTGCTGTGATGTCGGAATGTTTTCATATCGGGGGCATTTCACTGCAACCTCTCGGGCAGAGTGTTCTTTCAGGCATGTGAGCGAATGACAGAAATGTAAACATGAAGTGGATCCAGAGAAAGTTTGAAGTCGTTGTATTTTCTTTGCGAGATAAGGCTATGTTTGTACAAACAACCTCGGACTTTATTTGGAAAAGGGGGGGCGGAGAGATGTAACTGTTTATGACTGCTGTGCTAGTTCCAAATGTGGCTAGTTTCCTGTTGTGTATTTCTGTGTCTCTACGCTCTGCAGACACTCTAAGTTTTTCATTTAATCTCAGAAAAGAAGGTTGAGATGATGCACAGGTGGGTTCTTGGTCACTGTGAGTTTGAGCCAGACATCTCCAGTCGTTTCCTCGGTTTCTGTCTTACCTGGGCTTCCAATTACAGCCCATGACCCCGTGGTCTAAGGACACCAGGAAAGCATGCGCTCTAAAGCTCTCTGAAACACCCTGCCACACAAGCTCCTAACCCTGCTCAGATTTGGTGCATGAAAAACAATTATTGACTGATCGTTCAAGAGACTCCCTAGATGTTAATCAGACATGTGACCGTTATGTGGGACTCCTATACCAAAGTGTTAGTATTTGACTACTTTGAGATATATGCTTTGAGTAAAGCATTGGAACGAAGCAAACTTCCCTGAAGAATTCTGCTTTTCAGTGTCCATGCCATGTGATAGCTCAAGATAGGAGTAACTAGTTAGGAAACAAAATGAATTCAGTAATGAATATGTAAGGATGGTAGCTACTAAGATAGCTACCATTTGAGTCCTCCCTAATCTGCCAGGCACAAGTCTAAAAGTTTCATGAGCCATATCTCCTTTAATCCTCAGTGCTACGTGGTTGACTGATGCTCGTGTTTTACAGGTTGAAATCATTGGCTCACAGTGGTGGTGGAATCTGAACCTGGGCCCCCGTGGCTCCAGAAACCCCTTAAATACTGGATGACTGAATGGGTGAAGTGCGTGCATGAAGGAATAGCGCTTTCACCATAGTGAAACACAGCAGGGTCATCTGTTCTCATGTCTGCCAAAAGATTCTGCTCCCACCTTTTCTGAGTGTGGGTGAAATATAAGGACAAAAGTTAAGAAAAAGTCATCCTGGGACTGGAGAGATAATACAGTGGGCAAGGTGTTTGCCTTGCACATGCTTGGCCCATGTTCAGTCTCCAGCAACCCGGATGGTCCCCAAACACTGCCAGGAGTAATTCCTGAGGGCAGAGTCAGGAGTAACCCCTGAACAAAGAAAAAGTCATCAGGGGATAGAGAGACAGCACAGGGGTGAAGGCTCTTGCTGTTGTGACCAGCATGGGCTCAATCCTCAGGGAACCACATATGGTCTCCTAGCTTTGCCCTGTATGATCTCTAAGCACAAAGGCATCAGTAAGCCCTGAGCACTGCTGGGAATGTCCCCCAATAGAAATCACAGCTCCATTTAATTTTATAAACAAATTGCAATTCAGAGGGCATATTTCCTTGTAGTTGAGCACTTCTCAGTAATTTTACCAATGATCTTCACTACAGCGACAGAGGATACTAAAGGTTCATGTTTTTCCCACAGGGGTGGATGGTGAGAGAGAGTGAAAGGAGATACGCCTGCCACAGAGGCGGGTGGAGGGGGGGGTGAGGGGGATGGTGGAAGGGATACTGCGAACATTGGTGGTGGAGAATGGGCACTGGTGGAGGGATGGGTACTCAACCATTGTATGACTGCAACGTAATCACAAAAGTGTGTAAATCTGTAATTGTATCTCATGGTATTTCGTTTAAAATATTTAAAAGAAAAGAAAAGAAAACTATCTGCTATTGTCAAAAAAAAAATTGGGAGTCAAAGTTCACTGCTCAAAGTCATGTCCATCCCTGTAGTGGTTCACGGCCCACCTCTCCTCACCAGAGTTCAGTGCCAGCAATGTGCCCTGACCATACCAAATGGAAATCTTTCCTGTACTATGAATGCTAAGCTGAACCAAATTATTCCTTTTAGGCTTGTGGATGGCTTCTAGAAGACCTTGATTTTACCTTGAAGATCCTGAAGACCTCCTAGTTTCTGGGTGTTCCATCACACTGACCCTTCCTGGTGGACCATGAGCCAGCCAGATCCTGCCGAGGACTCGGATGCCAGCCCTGCCCCTCTGTGTGTGGTATGCGGCCAAGTCCACTCTCCCGAGGAAAACCACTTCTACACCTACACGGAGGATGTGGACGATGACCTCGTCTGCCACATCTGCCTGCAAGCTTTGCTGGACCCTCTGGATACTCCCTGCGGTCACACCTACTGCACCCTCTGCCTCACCAACTTCCTAGTGGAGAAGGACTTCTGCCCCGTGGACCGCCAGCCAGTGCTCCTGCAGCGCTGCAAGAAGTCCAACATCCTGGTCAACAAGCTCCTCAACAAGCTGCTGGTCACCTGCCCATTCACGGAGCACTGCAATGAGGTGGTGCAGCGTGGGGACCTACAGCAGCACTTCCAGACAAGGTAAGGCCGACTCCCAGGCAGCACCAGGAAGCCCTGTGGCACACAGGCTGCTCTGGCATGTTGGGCCCCCTGGGTGTGGCATTCTGATGGTTAGGACAATTCGCCAATGCCTGTTCCTCCGTCAGCCTTTACAACCAATGAAAGTGTTTATTCAAACTAGGGGAGAGTTGTGTGCACGGTTGTGGTTCAGCATGAGGCAATAGCATATGGCAGAGTTTTGTGTGTTTGTATGTGCGTTGTAAAGGTTTTGGCAGGGGTAATTTTTGCATGGTATATGCAAATTTTAATGTTTACCATTTTAATTTAACTTAACAATAGGTTTCATTCCCCTGACCCCAAAAGAGCCTCCAATTGTTGGGAAAGACGAGTAAGGAGAGGCTGCTAAAATCTCAGAGCTGGGAGGAATAGAGATGTTACTGGTGCCCGTTTGAGTAAATACAAACAATAGGATGACAGTGATAAAGTGATACCATTTTAATTTAAATAATTAATTTGTTTTGATACTGGGATTGAACCCAGGGCCCATTGAGCTTATTTTAATGAAATTACATTTTATTACGTTGTATCTTAGTTTTAATTTTCTTATTAAAGTAGCATTATTTGAAGTCTACATCATTATAAGTCAACATCTGTTTATACTACATTAAGTTTACCACTAATTCCATCCTTCATCATACAATTGACCATTTGCCCACATTACCCACCCACCCTCTTCTGGTAACCACTGCTTGGCTTTACATTCTAAAAGTTTGCTTTTGCTTTGTTCAACTCATTTGTTTCTTTATGTGCCACACAGAGTGACATCTTATGTTACTGTCTGATAGTTCACTAAGCGTAATAGTCTCCAGGATCACCCATGTTTCTGAAAATGTCAGAACTTCGGTTTTTGTTTTCATAGCTGAGTAGTATTCCACTGTGAGGCACCATTTGTAATTTCCCACAGCCCTTGTATGTTTTATTCTGCTTGGAAGTGTTTTGTTTTTTAGCCAAAATGGTAACAAATGCACCCCCCCACACACCCACCCATGGCTTTAAATATACGTTGTTGGGGTTGAAGAGATAGTATAACAGGTAAGGGTGTCTGCCTTGCATGTGACCAACCTTGGGTCAATCTCTACCATCCCATGTGTTTCCTTGAGTACTGCAAGGAGTGATCTCTGAGCATAGAGTCAGAAGAAAACCCTGGCAAGCCAGGTGTGTCCAAAAAAGCAAAACAAAACGTAACAAAATAAATGTGTACTATTAGGCTTCCATTGCCACCATACATCACTAGAACCTGTTTCATCTTGCATAACAGAACTGCCATCTAGTAACCAAAACTCCTCATTCTCTCCCTTTAGCCCTTGGCAACCACCATCCTACCTTTTGTGCTGTGCTGATGAATTTGATTGCTTTAGGAACTGATAGGCAGTGAATTACATAATATCTACCTTTTTGTGACTGGTTATGGTTTATTTAATATGCATGTAATTTGTATGCATTTTTGGTGGTGGGAGATAACAACTTTCAGTGCCGGGGGCTATTCCTGGTGGCAGTGCTCAGAGGGTCGAGTGCCAGGGATCGAATCCTTGTTGTCTCATGCTAACAAGTACCTTAACCTGATACTATCTCTCCAGCCCCATGTGCCTGCACTTTAAAATGTGGATGATTCTAGACTGGAGAGATAGTACAGTGAATAGAGCACTTCCCTTGCATGTGGCCAACCCAGGTTATATCCCCAATACTACATGTGGTCCCCTAAGCCCACCAGGAGTGATCCCTGAGTGCGGAGCCAGGAGAAACCCCAGAGCACTGCTGGGTGTGGCCCAAACACCAAAACCAAAACTTTTGAAATATGTGGAAGATTCTGGAAAAATCTCATGGTTTCTGATCGACAAAGTATGATTTTTCATACAAGAAAAATAAAAAACCTTTCTTTCCATTTGATCCATGCTTCTTATAAATTCTCTGTACAGGAACTGACAAACTGAAATTGTTCTTTGAGGAGATGTGAGGTCATCTCTTCTTGTTGCATATCTAGCGATGCTCAGGGGTTACTCCGGGCTCTGCACTCAGAAATCACCCCTGGTGGTGCTCAGGGGACCGTATTGGATGTCGGTGATTGGACCCGGGTCCGCTGCATACCCTACCTGTTGTACAATTGCTCTGGCCCCAGATGGGAGGTGATTTTAAAGCACAAGGCTCCCAGGCAGTACTCAGGGGTCCAGTGGCCCTTCCTGGTGGAACTCAGCCAACCAGGAAGCCCGGGTCTGTGCTCAGCCCTGGTGATGTGAGGCTGGTTGAAGTGCTGGAGGCACCAGGACCATATCTATTGTTGCAGGACTGGGGTAGGGACTGGCAGAGAAGGGGATGGGAAAGCATGCAGTGCTGGGGGTCAAACTTGGGGCCTCCCACATACAAACATGTGCTCCGGCCATTTGAGCTATCTCCCCTTCCCCTCCACTAAGTTGCTTCTTAAAATGTTTATTTTCACCATTGGGATTAATAGTTTTTACAATACTGTCGATAGTAGGGTCGAAATGCCCACGACATTCCAACGTCAGGCTCTGCATCATAGTGCTCGTCTCCCTCCACTATCACCTCAAGTTCCCCCATTGGCTCCATCTCACCATCCCTCCCCCACTTGCCACATCACACTGCCCTGGTCAGCTCTGTTCTGTAGACCAGTTGTTAGAGTCTACAGCTTTGGGCCATTTGTTGTCCCCTTGCTGTGGGTTTTTATAGCCACGTTTGAGAGCTATCATTCTATATCTGTCTTCCCTTCTGGCTGATTCACTCAGCGTGATACCCTCCACTTCCATCCACATAGTGGCAAATTACATCATTTCATCTTTTCTTATTGCCAATTAGTATTCCAGTGTGTATAGATACCATAATTTCTTTATCCTGTCATCTGCTTTGGACACTTGGGTTGCTTCCAAATTTCAGATTTTGTGAATAGTGCTTCAGGGAACATAGGAAATCAAATGTCTTTTCTGAGTAGAGGGTTTTGGCCCTTGAAGTTGATGCCCAGAATGGGTCATATGAAAGCTTTATTCTTAGTGTTTTGAGAAGGATCCACACTGTTTTCCCAAAAAACGGTCAAACCAGTTAACATTTCTACCAACAGTTGGATGAGGGCTCAGCTACAAGAGAAATTGCACTGTAGGACTGTAGCACTGTGGTCCCGTTGTTCATAGATTTGCTGGAATGGGCACCAGTAATGTCTCTATTGTGAGGTTTACACCCGAAGCCAAACAAGATTTGATATGTTTTTGGCATATCAAATATGCCACAGTAGCTTGCTAGGCTCTGCTGTGCAGGCAGGATACTCTCGGTAGCTTGCCTGACTCTCCGAGAGGGACGGAGGAATCGAACCCGGGTTGGCCGTGTGCAAGGCAAACTCCCTACCCGCTGCTAATCTTCCAAATGACTTCTTCTGCAAGCTTCTTAGCCCAGGCACATACCATGCAGCTGGGATAGTTTCTTCCACAGCCAACACCGCTTGTCCACCTTTTTTTTTTTTTTTTTTTTGCTTTTTGGGTCACACCTGGCGATGCACAGGGGTTACTCCTGGCTCTGCACTCAGGAATTACCCCTGGCCGTGCTCAGGGGACCATATGGGATGCTGGGATTTGAACCTGGGTCGGCCGCGTGCAAGGCAAACGCCCTACCCGCTGTGCTATCTCTCCAGCCCCGCTTGTCCACCTTTTACTGTGGACTTACACTTACACTTTACACTTACTTTACTTACTTTACTTTACTTTACTTTACTTTACTTTACTTTACTTTACTTTACTTACTTTACTTACTTTACTTACACTTACTTTACACTTACCCTGTCCTGTTGTGGGCCATTCCTATGTAGCCCCAAGGCAATCTGGTTCTCATTCCACATTAGAACCTTAAAGGCGAAAGTGGAATGGTAATAGCAGGACTCTGTAAGAAATCGGGGAGTGGCTGCTGTTTACCTGGTTCCTCTGGTAACCGGGGTAGGCGGCAGTTACACATGTCTTCTTCCAAAGGTCACATACTCTTAGTCCTGTGTGACAGACATATTCTTGGGTGGGGAGGTTTACACCCGAAGCCAAAACCTGGGAATAAGGCCTCACGCATATTTCCCAGTCCTGGCGGGGAGTTCAGTTTTCTCCCCAAGATGTTGAGCCAAATGTCTCACACTCGGGTTTGTGGGACCCCACGGACGCGATTGTTCTCATTGGTATTGGTAGTAGGATACCCTCTGCCGGCTCCTGGAAGGAAGTGTGGCCAGTGGAGAAGGGGTGAAGGGAGTCTAATTGCTACCTTTGCTGGAAGTTTTACCCAGGTTGGAGAGACACTGTCTGGGGGGGTGGGAGGCAGGAAGGGGGCATGGGTCTGGGGTCAAAGTCGAGGAAGAGGCTCACAAGTGCAGAAGACGCGGAGCCACCCTGGGAAGGGGCAGAGAGGAGTGCTCCTTCCACGGCATTTCACAAGAGACACGTCTGTGTGCAGGAGCCGTGTTCACTTCCTGTTGGTACATAACACATGATCACAAACGTGGTGGCTGGAAACAATCCGAATGTCTCTTATAGTCTGGAGGGTTCAAAGCCCACCATGGTCTCCATGAGCCAACGCAAAGGTGTTCGGGGTTCCTCTGGCCTTGACAAGGCAAGGAAAATACCTTGCCTCGCCTCTTTTTGTTTTTAGAGCAGCCTTCTTTGGCTTGTGGTTGCTTCCTTATTCGCCAAAGCCTGGAGTTTTAAACACTCACTCTCTTCTTTTCCTCTCTGCTTCTTTCTCCCTCTCCCCAGTCTTTTGGGGAATCTCCCAAACAGTGCTCAGAAGACTCAGGGAGGCCCTGCCAGCTGTCAGTTCAACACAAGGCCCTGAGGGTTCGATACTGCTAGGGCCCTGCAGTGCTGGGGACACCCAAGCCATCCTGACAGTTCTGGGGGTCCCGAGCACTGCACACGGAAATGCTCAGGGGGTTATGTGGTGCCGGAGTCAAACCCGATGCTGTCTCCTGGTTTCCCTCTCTCTTGCTTCTTTTTCTCCTTCTCTCTCTTCTTTCTCTTCTCCAGGCTCCCCTCTCCCCCAGTGCCTCTCCCATGGCACTGGTCCTCTTGCCTTACCCCTGTGGACACCTGTGACCACACTGAACCCCCTGGGTCCCCCAGACCTCATTTCCTCATCTCAGCGTCTTTCATATTCACATCGTCGCTTCTGCAAAGTCCTTTTGCCACATAGAGCAGCTTATTTTCAGGGTTCAAGGATTGGAAATGGACATGTGGAAGAGGTGGAGATTAGGTTTCCACCCCAAGAGTGTTTCAGGGGAGGGGTGAGAGGGGAGAAGGAGAAGGAGAGGAACGAGGGTGCTCTGGAGAGAAAGTAGCACAGTGTCTTCCCTCCTCATCCTTCTCCAAAAGGCCTGGCCTGAGGCCTCGGATGCCATCGGGAAGAGAGGGGCTGGAGAGACAGCACAGCAAGTAGGGCTCTTGCCTTGCATGTGCCGGACCCGGCTTTGATTGATCTCTGGCATCCCATTTGGTCTCCCGAGCTCTGCCAGGAATAAATTCCTATGTGCAGAGCCAGGAGTAATCCCTGAGTATTGCCGCGTGTGACCCCAAAACTAAAATAATAATAATAATATGGAGGAGAGGTCTGTGGATCTGGCAGAGTGGAAGACTAGGAAGTCCGTTGGGGACCATTCAGGACTCAGGAGAGAGATGACATAGGTGCCCCTCGGCTGCCCCAAGTGGGAAGTTCATTCAGCTGCCCACGCAGGCAGCGTCACCCACATCCTGCAAGGAAGCCTGGGGAAAGGTTGTGTGAGCGCTCAGCTGATACTGGCAGGCGCATAGGACAAACAGTGGTGAGGAAAGAGCCCTGAGGAACAGCAGGCGCCTCTCTGCGGCCTCCTTCCCGGGCACGCCCGAGCAGCTCTCTGTGCAGAGAACTCCCACCTGCTGGAGGTGTTGAGCCTCGACACCTCCGCTCAAGCCTCCCCGCACAGCCACTTCCTAAGTAGGTTGACACCGCCGTTTCCAGAAATACACCGTATATATTAGTCACCAGATGCTTAATATACACTCCCTCACTCCTGCTCTTCCCCACCCCCGGAGCGTTTTCGTGGCGAGGATTATGAATAAGAAGATCAATCCGAACCTGGATGGAGCCTTCTTGACTTCGGGCCTCCCCCTGGGCCTGTGGTCCAGCGCTTCCACACCTCGGAGAGGGTATGAAGATGATGCGTTACTATCCACCGGGGGTCCCTGAGCTGGAAAAGCAAGAGGAAGCACAGAGTTTCTCCTCCTTTCTGTGTGCCAGGCCTCTCGTGGCGTGTCTGGGAGTCTTGACATTCCTGTAAGTGGGAAGATAAGTTTGTTTGTAAACTTCATATCTCCATCTTGGTATTTAAAATATAATGAGTTTAAACAACATTCTTCAGAGACAATTGTGATAATACAGCAGGCAGGGCGTTTGCCTTGCGTGTGGCTGACTCGGGTCCGATCCCTGGCATCCCATTTGGTCCCCTGAGCACCACTCAGGATTGATTCCTGAGTGCAGAGCCACCAGGAGTAACCTGTGATCCACACTGGGTGTAGTCCTAGAGAAACAAAAATAAACAAAAATATATATATATATGTATTTTTTAAAATGTTCTTCAAGGCTGTGAGTATATGCAGTCATCAGGGGTGTGCGCCATGCAAGCTCAGGGACCCGAGTTTGATCCCTCCATCTCCCAGAACATCACTGGAGGAACTGGAGGGCCCTGCGCAGTCACACTTGAGCAGCACTGCATTCCCAGGCCTGAGCATTAACCCACCTGGACTCCTGCATGGCCAAGTATCACTTAGAGTGACCCCTTGGCCCTCCAAGCACTGCTTGAAAGGTCTTCTCCATATATGTATATATATATATATATATATATATATATATATATATATATATATACACATGCATGGCTGGAGCGATAGCACAGCGGGTAGGGCATTTGCCTTGCACACAGCTGACCTGGGTTCGATTCCTCCATCCCTCTCGGAGAGCCCAGCAAGCCACCAAGAGTATCCCGCCCGCACGGCAGAGCCTGGCAAGCTACCTGTGGCATATTTGATATGCCAAAAACAGTAACAAGTCTCACAGTGGAGACATTACTGGTGCCCACTCAAGCAAATCGATGAACAACGGGATGACAGTGATACAGTGATATACATACACACACATATATATATACATATATATATATATATAAAATCTTCACTTTATGGCATTTTAGTGGATTTATATCCACTAAATGGTAGGGCTAGGTAGGGCTCTGAATCTGCCTAGTACAGCTCATTATGATTCTGTTTAAGAAGATGCACATACAAAAAAAAAGAAGAAGAAGAAGATGCACATACTCCCTTTCAGTAGGTTCCAGGGAACCTGTGGTCCTGGGTTTCTTGGGAAACGCTTTGCTTTGGCTTCTTTTCTCCTCCTGTGAAATAGGACCTTATTTCAGTCAGCAGCAACATGTATACAAAGAGCTTGTACTGCGTTTAGTGTCCGCATTGTTTCTTTAGGGAAAGTAATGTGTCAGAGAGAAATGCCTTTCCCCTCAGCCATTGTCTGTTCATGGCCATCCACAAACGCCTGCCTGTATGCAATATTAGTGTTAAGTGGGGGAGGCTGCCTGCTTCCTGCAGAATGTGTGTCCTTTGTAAACATTGCTATCTAACTGCCTCTGCCTCAAGCAGAACGTAAACCCTTATGTAAAACATTGAGCCGTGACTGCGGATGCCTGGCTCACTAGACCAGCAGCAAGCTGGACAACCATCTGAAGCATCAGTCCCCAGAGCCACCCCAAGAGAGTTTGCTCGAGCTGATGAGCTAACATTTGAAAGCTTCTGGCTAAATTGATGGCTTTAGATGCTAGTAATTCCCCATCCTGTGTGTCTGCTGGTAATGAATTCCCATGAGGGTGATGGGCTTGAGGAGTCAGATGACCCCTTCCTAACCAAAGGACAGGGCCCAAAGAAGTAACCAGCAGCCAGGACCAGACTGATGCGTCTCTCTTCACCCAGGACATCAGAGAAGGTGCGTGTGAGGGTGAAATTTTTTCTTCCTAGACCCTGAGTGGAAATTGGCTTAGACTCAAGACTACATTCTTCTTCATCTGCCTAAGTAATATTTACCAAGGATCCACCCTACGCCAGGCCTTCAGTGAAAGATAAATCTATATGTACCCTGATGTCTGCCTCTGACAAAGCGACCTTTTAAAATAAAGTAAGACTTTGAAAGCACAGGCGTAGTGAATTGCTAAACAGCACAAGTCACTTTGCCCTTTAGCTTCTCTCTTATGGAAGATAATAAAAACGGGAGATAATACTGTTGACTCTCCCTGCGCATTTACTGGCATGCACAAAGAGAGCACCCTTCACTGTTCCGAACACAGCCGTGAATGAGAATCTGGTGGAATTGACCCAAAACATACCTGACTGAAGGCGCTCTGGAGCTATTGTTGATCACCTTTGTACTCCATGTCCTGGGACTTCGCCGGGAGCCTCAATTGACCTCTCTCTGTCTTGGGCCCTTTTCCCGGGTGTGGTCCACATATCACACTTGGCACCATGTCCCTGGGCTACACTGTTACTGCCACAGTGAAAGTCTGGGGAGTGTTTACTTGAAAATGTGAATTGCCAATCTTGGTTATTGTAGTCTGGCTAAAACATCTCCACAACAATTGTGCTTTAACAGCCGTTTTTCATAAGACTTTCTAGCCCTGAATTCAACTGTTTCCTGCTGCGCTGAGACCCTCTAGGCATGGAAGACATGAGGCAACTTTTCTGCGTTTTGTTCTGAGAGAACCATTGTGTTTCCATCATGTCAGATTCCCCGCAATTCTTCAGTCAGCACTCATTTCTCCGGGACATTCATTCCCAGGAATTGTTTTGAATTTTTCCCTTTCTTTGTGGATATTTATTATCCATCCATTTAAATGTTCGGTTCATTTTTTTTTTTTTTGCTTCTTACTTTATCTAAACATCATGTTTTACAAAGTTTTTCACGATATGCTTGTTATGGGCATGCAGTGTTCCAGCACCAGTCTCACCACTAGAGTGACCTTTCCTCCACCACTGTCCCCACCCTCCCAAGCAAGCCCCAAGCCTGCTCCCTTCACAGGCACATCATGCTTTATTTTTTATTACTTGTAACAATTACATGGCTAGGGGAATAATCAAAATCAATTCCGTGAAAGAAAAATTATAAAAATCATTATATCTCATCATTAAGTCCTACCTGAGGATTTACTAATCTGTTTTCTGCTAGTTAGGCCTTCCGTGGTACTGTTGTAGTTTGTTGAGTTTATTTGATTTCTATGCTACTCTCCTAATTTTTTAAAATTGAATTACTATAAGATACACAGTTACAAAGCTGTTCATGGTCAGGTGTCAGTCATACAATGTTCCAGCACCCATTCCTCCACCAGTGTGCATTTCCCACCACCAATGTCCCCAGTTTCCTTCCCACCCCACCCCCACCACCTGTCTCTATGGCAGGCACTTTCCTTCTCTCTCTCTCTCTCTCTCTCTCTCTCTCTCTCTCTCTCTCTCTCTCTCTCTCTCTCTCTCTCTCTTCTCTCTCTCTCTTTCTCTCTCTCTCTTTCTCTCTCTCTCTTTCTCTCTCTCTTTCTCTCTCTTTCTCTCTCTCTCTCTCACACACACACATATTTTGTGTGCTCCTACTGGGATGTCAATATTGTGGTATTTGGGGGCTGGAGCGATAGCACAGTGGGTAGGGCGTTTGCCTTGCACGCGGCCGACCCGGGTTCGAATCCCAGCATCCCATATGGTCCCCTGAGCACCGCCAGGAGTAATTCCTGAGTGTAGAACCAGGAGTAACCCCTGTGCATCGCCAGGTGTGACCCAAAAAGCAAAAAAAAAAAAATATTGTGGTATTTGGGGGTGTCGCACAGCTATGTATGTGGCTGCTTGGTCCAGAATGCCAGGATCTGTCGGTCTGAGCTGACGACTTAACATGACGGTGGCTGTGGGATGTGGCTGCTGCTTCCAGGGATTCTGGAAGTATGGGAGAAGGGGGAAGCTTGGGAGGTGGAGAAGCTGTCCACCCCGACTCTGAGAAGACCCCAGAGTTCTCAGCCTGAAGACTACTGTGCCTGGAATTTTTGCAGGCTGGTATCTCTGCAGTGGAGTTGGGCCTCTGACATGGCAACAGTGACTGGGTGTGGGTCCAGCTGCCCGGGTTCCAGCAGGGCAGAAACCCACCCCTCTTGAGAGGGTGTCCCCAGAGTTTTCAGCCAGGAGGTCAGTGTTCCCATTAATTTTAGTGGCTTGGCTTGCATCTCCTTGGAGACTTAGTCAAGAATCTAGAGAGTTGACATGGCATTGGCTTTTGGATGTGGGCCTAAATGTTCAATTATTACCATGTCATTTTTGTTAAGTTTAAAGTCCTTTTCTTTTTTTTAAATTTTTCATTAGAGAATCACTGTGATGTACAGTTACAAACTTATGAACTTTTGTGTTTGCATTTCACTCATACAGTGATCGTTTACCCAGCCCTCCACCAGTGCCCGTTCTCCTCCACCAATGATCCCAGTATCCCTCTCACCACCCCCACCCCATCCCCGACCACCCCACCCTGCCTCTTCTTCGGCAGGGCATTCCCTTTTGTTCTCGCTCTTTTGGGGTGTTGTAGTTTGCAATAGAGGTATTGAGTCTTTTTCTTTTGACTAATTTTCTTCTGATCAAGAAAGCGTGGTCCGAAGTACTGACTCTTTAGCTGAGTTGAATTCTCCCTATTCACAAATATTTATTGAGCATATGCTATATTTCAGACACTGTGGTGAGAATACAATGGAGAATAAGGGCAGTTGAACTTCTTTAAGACTAGTTTTCAAAGAGACAGAATAAAGGAGATGGCAGTGATGGCTGAGATGACATTTAAGCATATGTAGTATTTAAAGAGGCGGAGCCTATGTAGGGTTAGGACTATTTTCTGACATAGAAGTCACAGAGCATTCTGTTACCATTTAAAAGTAGTATGTATCCCCAATGTATTGTACTAGTTGGGATTATAACCAGGTAATAGAAATTCAGGTTTAATTTGTTTAGCTGGGTAAAAGTTTTGTTTTTCTCATTTAATGCAAAGTATGAGAGTAGGGAGTCTGGACTAGCCTGATGCTATCAGGAATCTAGATTACTCCTGCCTTTTAGTCTAACCCTCACCTTTAAGCTTGTAACCTCATGGCCTCAGGATAGCTGCTCAAACTCCAGCATCATATCCAACATCCTGGCAGAAATAACTGAGTAGGAAGCAGGCAGGAAGGGTAACATACAATGTACAGACTGAGACTCTCTCCTCTCAAGTGCTTCAGGGATATCTCACCCAGTAATTTTTGCTGATATTTCATTGGCCAGACTTGTATTACATGGTTACCCACTTGTGAAGGAGTTGAAGGGGTTGAAGGGGTTGAAGGAGTTTCCCACTACGGGAAGAATTGAGACTCTTTTAAAAAGAACTGGAGATTAGATACTGAATAGGCAACCAGCTATTGTGCAAAAACAAAGCCCCCAAACCCCTTCATTTTCATACTACAACTCTTACTGGTTATTGAATTTAATCCTCTTGAAATAGAAGTTGTAGGAAGAACAGACATCCTACTTTTTTCAGCGGCCTGGAGAAACAACCTGATAGATCCAAGATGATCGGAAATGTAACCCAATACCATTCCACAACCCCAACCTTCATTCCATCATACTGCTAATAAGTAACATCTTTACAGGCAGGTTCTAAGCGTAAAAAAAAAAAAAAACTGGTCCCAGAATTCTGTGCAACTCCATGTTCAGAAAAGACTCTTGCATGCCATTCCCTTAACAGTGCAAGAGGAAAGAAGGGACAAGAGAAAGCAAACCTTTTGGAGAGAGCTGCCAGGTTGGCAGTGAAGCTCACCCATGAACATTCATGGTCACTGTCACTGTCATCCCGTTGCTCATCGATTTGTTCGAGCGGGCACCAGTAACATCTCTGATTGAGAGACTTATTATTACTGTTAGTTATTAATGACAGTAATAACAACCATAGTTAGCTCTCGGAGAGTGCTCTGCTCCTTATGGACTTATCTTATTCCACCTTCACAACAACTCTCCATGTTAAGCATTATTATTATTATTATTGTCTTTCTTTGGGGAAAACAAGGTCCCCAGCAGTGCTAGGGGCCACCAGGCTTTACTGGGTGGTGCCCAGGAGTCCACATGATGCTGGGGACTGAACGCAGGGCCTTGCACCTGCCAGGCGTGTGCTCTTGCCCTCGCCCCAGCAGTTCCTGTCTTTCCTGACTAGAGGAGGATGCAGAGACGCAGAGAGGTCAGACAACATGTCCGTGTGACCCAGCTGGTGTGTAGCAGAGCTAATGCGCAAAGGCAAGCCTTGTTTTCTGGCTCTAAATTCCAAACCTGACTTCCTCTGACGGCTCTCCCAGGTCTGACTCACTCTTGCATACCGGGTTTAAAGGAAATGGAATTCAAATTAAGCTGCAACCAAATTATAAATCATATTTTATCAAAGTTGCAGATCTTGGGTCCAAATGGTAGAAATTAAGTCTGCACATTCTAAGGGCCCACAGTATTGAAACTCCCTTAGCAATGCCTCAGGTTACTAGGGATTGCAAATGCCAAATTCCTACTTACTACATGGTTCAACACACTCAGTCTCAGCCCCACAGACTTTATCCTGGTCTTTTTTCCATCTAGAGTAGATGACTGAAATTGTTCAGTTGTCATTCATGGAACTGTCCCTTTAAGCCAATTGGTAAAACTGATTTTTCAGTGTTTGTGGATAGAAGGGGGACAATCCTTGAGACTTCTGTGGCACTCAGAACACATGTAAGTGAAAAATATATATATCCTAGTGGGCCCGAGTGATAAAACAGCAAGTAGGGCATTTGCCTTGCATGCAGATGCACTTCGATTTGATTTGATCCTTGGCAACATATGGTGCTCCGAGCCCCACCAGGAGACCCCTGTGTTCACTCTGAGACCCCTGAACACAGACCCAGGAGTAAGCCCTGAGTACTGGGGTGTGGACCAAAAAAAGCGAAAGAGGAAGTCCTATGTCAAAAAGACAGTACAGGCTAGACTCACAGCTCTGGAAGCTGAAATGGTGAATGTCCAGCCCCTGAGGAACCAGAGAGATAAGACACACCTCTGGATGCTCGGGAGCATAGCTGAATTCTCGGGTTCGAGAGTGAGGGTTGGAGTTTAATTCACCTCAGTAGGATAGATGGGTGCCCTTTGTCACATAATAGGAACGAGTGCAGTATTTGGGCCCAACTGGACTGCGGCTCTCTGTGATTGTCCGGGAGAGCCTTGCAGCCCCTTCATCAGTCAGCAAAGTGAGCCAGGCAGCCGTGGGTTTCCTGGGAGCTGCCAGCACAGTGAGGTTGGTGACAGGAAAGCGATCTTACACACACACTCTCTTCTGCACGAGTGGCAGCACCCGGACAGACTGAACTCGCCTGGCTCTCACTGTCTGCAGGCGCCTTGGAGCCCCCATCTGTCTGCTGCCTTCCCAAGACTCTGGTCTCTCATGGAGCCTTCCTCTCGCCGGCCCAGAGGACAGCTCTGGATCAATTTGCTCTTTCACACCGTGGGGTCTGAATGTGCCATGCTCATGCCCTCTTCCAACACAGTGTAGCTGCCAGCCCATCTGCTCCCGGCCAGTGATGTAAATGTACCAGCTGCTCCCTGAGAACCAGTCGGCATCGGGCAGGAGGGGGCAGGTCCCTTTCCCGGGCATCAGCCTGCTTGCTCGCAGCCTCAGTGCTGTTGCCAAGCATGGTGGAGCTCTCCCTGCAGCTGGGCATGATGCTGTGTGGACCAGCCAGTGACTGAGCAGCGTGGCTCGCTCTCAGGGATCCAGGTCCCCCGCCTCAGGAGCCAGCGAGTTGGAGACATGGCATGTTCTGTGTAAGAGGGGCTGGGCCGGGCCCCCCGCAGCTGACACCGAGAAGGTGGCCGGAAGAAAGCAGCACCCCGCTCAGAAAATGAAGGCGCTTCTCTTGCTGGTCCTGCCTTGGCTCAGTCCTGCCAACTACATAGACAATGTGGGCAACCTGCACTTCCTGTACTCGGAACTGTGAGTCCCCCTCCCCATCCCTCCCTGCCTGCTGCCTGTGTTTGTGTGTTGGGGCTGTCAGGGTGGCACCTGAGTCAGTTCCCCCCGGCAAGGGGTGTCTCTGGTGAGGAATAAATTCCACCGACACACTCTCGCTGCACTTGGACCAAACGCCATGCTCGCAGTTTTCCAGCAGCCAGCCGGGCTGTCTGTGACCTAACAAAAAAAAAAAAAGAGAGACAACACAAAAACACCCTTCTCTGATGCGCTGCCTCCCCACCCAGGCACTTTGCTTCCCTGTTTCTGTGCTCACGCTGCTTTGCTTCTTTCCTTCTTTCTTTTTATTAATCTTGTACTCTGCATTTTTCTCTCCATCAATGTGTCTCCTCTTCTTTTTCTATAAATAGAACCAAAGAGCAGTTAGGAGCTGAGCGTGCATGCCTCCGATCAGCCACCTCCACTGAGCGTTTCAAATTGTCAACAGAAATCTTCCTTCATGGAGCAACTCAGTACTCTAAACCCAAAATCACAGAGAGAGACTCTTGAAAGGGACAGGTGGCCCTTGAGGACTGAAAAAACCTGTGCCCATTTCCTTTCCTTTCCTTTTAAAACAAAAAAAGCAAAAATAGTGGGGTGCTCATGGTCCCATCACTTATATTTAATGAGGAACAATCTGCCCCCTTGGTGTCCCTGAATCATCTTGGGCTGAAGTGGTTATGAGTAAAGTGCAGCCATGGTGACATTTCACCCCAGAAGACTTCGCTCTGCAGCTCTGAAAAAGAAAGATGTTTTCCTATGTGACCTCGGTCCATTTAATAAGAGGAAATGACTCATGTCCCCAGACTTGACAGTGATATTTTTCTGGCTCCCTTTGTTAGGAAGCTTTGAAAAAGAATTGTCGACAGAGGCGAATAGCTTTTAGCAACCTCATTAAGAGAGCTCCAGCGTGTGCCAGCGTTACGGGTGGGGGGAGTGTTCGAAAATGTATTTGCCTTTACATTTTATCAGCCAGTCAGGTACAAACTGTAAATGTTGGCATATGTATTAGTCAGGGGGGACAAATGAGAGAAGGGCTCAAAATAGAGTTCCCAGGATGCAGACTGAAAAGGCTTGGCTTCATAGTCATATGATAGTATATTTGACTAGCATCTTTAGACACAGATAGCCCTGTGCAAAGGTGATGATAAACTGAGCCTCTTTGTAATTTGTTCCACTAACCAGTTTGTCAGACGTTGTAGATATGCGATCACTGCTCGCTAAGTCGAGGGATGAACAAGGAATCTAGGCCTTTGGAAACCACCCGCTCATTTGGAAGAATCTCCATTTCTAGAGCATCTAGTCCCAGCTCATTGGAAGGTAACCCAGTCCACCTTCGTAAGAACCAAAGCCTGAACAATGAGCGTCTCTGGGCATATGATGACACTGTGAGAGTTTTTCTGGAAACCCACAGAATGGCAGAGCTGTTCAGGATTGGAAGAGGCTCCTTGCTGTTCCTTTAGGATGCAGGAGCTGGTATCTCTAAAACTGGGGTCCAAGCATGCTCGCCCTCACTCTTGTCCCCACCCCACTGGCTCTTCTTGATCATTGCTCTTTAGGGCAGTGATAACAAATAGACACCTATTTTGGTGACATAGCCACAGAAATGTATTCCCCCACAGTTCTAGAGGCCAGGAGCTTAAGGTCAAGTGTCACAGGGCGGTGTTCCCTGTGAGGGACCTAGGGAAGACTCCTCTCCACTTCCCTGGGGCTCCCATACGCCTTGGCTTGTGGCTGTGTCACACCAACCCCTGCCTTCTTCTTTGTCCTCCCTGGTTCTGTCTCCTCTTCTGTAAGAGTACGTGTCACTGGAGAGGCCAGAGCCATAGTACAGAGGTTAGAGAGCTTGCCTTGCATGCTGCTGACCCAGGTTTGATTTCCGGCAACCCATATAGGCTCCTGAGCACTGTAAGAAGTAATGCTTGGAGTGCAAAGCCAGGAGTAATCCCTGAGCACCATCATTGTGTGATGCAAAATTTAAAAAAAAATTTTTTTAAAGAATACTTCTCATTGAAATTAGAGTCTACCTACTTAATCCAGGGTGACTTCACTTTGCAATCCTTAGCTTAATTGCATCTGTAAAATCTTTTTTTTTTAAAGTGATTTTCAACCAGTTTGAGGTGGGCATATCATTTGGAGGCAGCCATTCAGTCAATGACAGCTCCTATTGGGAAAACTTTCCACTAAATTACTTTTGATTTTAGAGCTCAGTGGAGGGAAGAAAGATCTTGGTACAGGCTTAATGGATTGTTTTTATACATATGTGAATCCGAGGCAGCTTTTCCCTTAAGTGGATGTGAGCAGATCATTCTTTCCAGAACGGGAATCCAGAAAGCATGTTACCAGGGCATGTTACCAGAACACTGTTCTCACACTTCTGTGACCAATCTTTCTGAAGCCTTCAGTTTCTGCTTTCTGAGGTGGGGGAGGGCTGGTTAAGAAGCATATTTATTGTGATGAGAGCAGGGACTCAAGGGGCAGTGTCTTCCACATGCAAGAGTTCCACGGTTTGGGGTGTATTTAACCCGACAACCATCTGGGATGAGCCTCTTCTCAGCTTCCGTGTCATCAAACTCATCTGCATTAAAACTTGATAGAGCTCCACTTTTTTTACCTCAATTTTTTAAGTATATATATTTTTATTGAATCACTGTGAGATATAGTTACAAGCTTTCATGTTTGAGTTGATGATAGAATGATCAAACACCCATCTCTCCACCAGTGCACATTCTCCACCACCAATGTCCCCAGTATCTCCCCTTTTCTAACCTTCCCCCTGCCTTTATGGCAGACAATTTTCCCCATACTCTCTCTCTACTTTTGGAGCCCCACTTTTTTGAGCTGTGGCTCTTCTAGCCATGAGGGAACCCGCACTTGGCCCACACCGAACCTCAACCACATGCTCCTTATTCTGCAATTGTCAAAAAAGGACATATGACATCACCAATGTGGGCCCTGTCCCCTGTGCCCTGGGGCTTTCTAAAGGCACCCTGAACTCCTGCCTGTAGCCTAACATTGGGCCAGCATGAGAGCAGATGGAAATGCCCACTGCAAAGGACTGTTTCCAAGGTCCTTAGAATAGCTGGTCCACTACCAAGGAGGTTGCTTGCTGTTTGCAGCCATCTCGCACTAAGCCCTGTGGAGCAGAGAGAATGAGAGATTTTTGTGCAGTTATTCTCTGTGGCTACTGGTGAGAATGAATCATCAGTAGCTTAAAGTCACGTTTGCTCTAAGGAACACAGGCAGCAAGCAATCAGGCCCAATACTCACCCTCAAGTAGTTGACAATCTAATTGCAATGGAATGTGTACTTGTCAGAAATCCCAGCAATGATCTGAGGTGCAGGGTGGGTGTTTTAAACATCAAGCTGGTTATCACTTGAGAGGGGATGAAAAAAGTTTGTCTACTTCTGTAAAATTGGTCAGGGATTCTCTATAAGTTGGTTGTTGCTACATCTTTCTGGTTTTGGAGGGAGCTGGGATTTGAGCCACATACAGTGATGTTCAGGGCAAGTTTCTGTGCTCAAAGATCTCTAGACAGACTCTGGGGACCATATGCAGTGCCGGGGATCAAACCTGAGTGAGCCACATGCATGGCCTTACCTGCTGTACTATTTCTCTGGCCCTGTCACTGCATCTTGAAGTGATGTGGCAGAAGGCGGGAGGAACTTGGGCAGAATCATCAATGGAAAGACAAAATATTTCCTTCAGGTAGAGCAGCTGGTTGTAGTCCTGGCCTGTAGCGCTTTGGAAAACCATTGAAATCCATGGCTGAGGCCGCCTGCTTGTTTAGTGCTATGGGGGCAGGTACCATGTCCCCAAGATGAAGAAACTCTTTCATTCCTGCCTCAGCCACGGGAATCTCAGAGGCAGGCAGCGCTTGCAGGTTACCTGGGAAGTGCTGAGAAGTGGGACTTTCTCCTGACACCCAAGTCTGAGCTTTGCTGTCCTTCCTTGGCCAAGCTCCCCGTGTCTCTGCTTCTAGTACTAAACCTTCCTGGATTTCCCTTCCTCTTCTTGACCCCAGGCTCTCTCTCTGCCTGAGTTCTGTCTCTCTCGAGACCCAAATGGAAAACTGCCCCATCAAGTGCCGCACATTTAGTACTGGGTCCTGGGCTCTGAGACTCTCTTGTCAACTCTAAACAGATCAGGGGATGAGTGCAAGCCGTGGAGCATATGCTTGCCATGTGCAAAGCTAACAGTGGGATTCCTGGCATTTCATTCCCCAGCTGCTCCCAAGTACCCTGGGTGTGACTTTGGTGGCCCCTAGGCACCCTCCAGGCCCCTATCACTGTACCCCTGAGACTGGGCACTAAACCATCAGGCCTGCATTTGCAGGAGTGACTCTGCCCCGCCCAACCCCAGCACACCTGTGTGGTCCCTATTTTTGAAAGTAATAAAATAAGGGGCTAGAGAAATACTACAGTAGACAAGGGGCTTGCCTGGCATAAGGTTGACCTGACTTCAATTCCCAGCACCACTTATGGTCCCCTGAGCTCTGCCAGGTGTGACTGATAACTCCCAGATAATACTAATAAAATAATAAAGGCCAAGGAAATGACAAGGTCACTGATCTGCATTATGTTATATATTACAATATCCAAAGCCATTTGAATTCGTTTTGAAGCCAAATTAACACTCTGTCCATTGCAGCAGTGTTTTAAGTTCTGCCTTGATTTCCAATTGCTTATAGCTTTGAGCAGGCAGTTCCTTCTGTAATTGTGTCCATTGTCACCTGTTGTCATAACCCAGGGGGACTCCCAAGCCACAGAAGACTTCTAAAACTCAAGTATCAAGTATCTGGTGTGACATCCTCATTAGTAGGTGGGGAGCAGGATTGAGGGCTGCCCCTGGAGTCCTGGAGGAGCACAGAAGGGAAGGGCCGTGCTCTCCCCGCCCTCCAGCCCCCCCCAACCCCCCGGGCCTCCCAAACACTCTAAATTTCCTGGGCCTAGAAAAGAGGCTTTCGGTCATCCCCTCTTTGGCCTGGCCCCACTCCCAACACTCTTGATCTGACTTGTGCTCCTTAGAGCACATGGATTCTGAGGAGATTCAAGGAGGGTTGGGCTGGAGCAATAGCACAGCGGGTAGGGCATTTGCCTTGCATGCGGCCGACCCGGCTTCGACCCGGGTTCGATTCCCAGCATCCCATATGATCACCAGAGCACCGCCAGGGGTGATTTCTGAGTGCAGAGACAGAAGTAACCCCTGTGCATTGCCAGGTGTGACCCAAAAAGCAAATAAATAAATAAATAAATAAAGGAGGGCTGATGACTGACTTTGTTGTGTAAAAGGCTTGGCTTCTAAATCAAGCTACCAAGACAAAAATCCTGAGAGGGTGAATGAACATCTGTCTTATTCTTTTCTTTTATCTTTCTTTTCATTTTCATTTTTTTTAAAATTGAGTCACCATAAGATACACAGTTACAAAGCTGTTCATGATCAGGTTTGTCATACAAAGATCCAACACTCATCCCTCCACCAGTGTCCATTTCCCACTGCCAATGACCCCAGTTTCCCTCCTGCCACACCCACTCCCCCAGCCTGCCTTTAACTGTAAGGAACTGTAAGGCAGGAACTTTCCTTCTCTCTCTCTCTCTCTCTCTCTCTCTCTCTCTCTTTCTCTCTCTCTCTCTCTCTCTCTTTCTCTCTCTCTCTCTCTCTCTCTCTCCCTCTCCCTCTCTCTCTCTCTCCCTCTCCCTCTCCCTCTCCCTCTCCCTCTCCCCTCTCCCTCTCCCTCTCCCTCTCCCTCTCCTTCTCCCTCTCCCTCTCCCTCTCCCTCTCCCTCTCCCTCTCCCTCCTCCCCAACCTCTGGGTAGTATGGTCTGCAACACAGGTAAGATACTAAGAGGTTATCATGTTTATTCCTTTAGCTATTTTCAGCATGCAGTTCCTATCCAGAGTAGTCATTGTCAACTATCTTTGTCATAATGGTCCCTTCTCTATCCCAATTGCTTCTCCCCCAGCATTGAGGCAGGCTTCCAGTGGTAAACTAATCCTCCTTGTCTTTGTTTCTACTGGCCTTGAGCATTAGTCTTGTGCATCTGCTTTATTCTGAAGTACTCAGGGCTTACTCCTGGCTCAGTTCTCAGGATTCACTCCTGGTAGTGATCAGGGGACACGTGGGGCATGCAGGATCAAACCCGGGTTAGCTAAATGCAAGGCGAGCACCCTCCCCACTCCACTATCTCTCTGGCCTGCCCCAAGTGATTTTTATGAGGCCCATCTATTTTTAGTTAAGGCACCGTGGTTTACAATACTATTAATGACATTCCAGTACCACATCCTTCCCCAGAGTATCCGCTTCCCTCCACCATTGTCCTGCTGTTGGCCCTCCACCCCAAGCTTCCTACTAAAAACAGTTTTAAGCTTCTATTGCCTCTGAGTATTTCTTACTTTGATTCTTTATATCCCACATATGAGAGATCATTCTGTGTCTGTCCAGGGCTCCTTCTGGCTGACGTCACTTAGCATAATATTCTCTGGATCCATCTATGTAGCACGAAATTGCATGATTTTTCTTTACTTATACCTGAGTACATGTACCATAGGTTTTTTTTTCTTTTTGGGCCACACCTGGCAATGCACAGGGGTCCCTCCTGGCTCTGCACTCAGGAATCACATGGGATGCTGGGAATTGAACCCAGGTCGGCCGAGTACAAGGCAAATGCCTTACCCGCTGTGCTATCGCTCCAGCCCCTGTACCATAGTTTTTTAAATCCAGTTACTTTATCTTGGACACTTGGGGGGTTTCAAGATTTGGACTGTTGTGAATACTGCTGCACTGAATAAAGGAGTGCAAGTATCTTTTCTGAATCATTTTTGAGCCATTTGGGTAGATGTCAAGAAGTAGAATCGCTGGGTCTTATGGAAACTCACGTCCTAATATTTTGAGAAGTGTCCATATTGTTTTCCAGAAGATTAGACCAGTCCACATTCCCACCAGCAGTGAATGAGGGTCCCTTTATCCTCACATTTCTGCCTACACTTGTTGTTTTGTTCTTTGTGATATATTCCAGTTTCACTGGTGAGAGGTGATATCTCCTGGTTATTTTGATTTGCATTTTCCTGATAAATGATGCAGAGCCCTTTTTTCATAAACCTTTTAGTCATCTGCATGTCTTCTTTGATGAAATTTCTGTTCATCTCTTCCCCACATCCTCCACCCCCGATGTTTTTTTTTTTTTGTAAAGTTTTATGAGTGCTTTATCTATCTTGGATGTTAACCTTTTGTCAGACGTGTGGTGGACAAACAAGATGTCCATCTATTTTAATTCTTGTTTTGCCACACTTGTCAGTGCTCAGGGGCTACTCCCATTCAGTGCTCAAGGGCCCATGTAGTTCTGGGGATAGAACCCAGGCCTCCTGCATGCAAACATTTGCTCAGCCCATTGAGCTCTCTCCAATACTGTACTTCCATTCAGAATTCCCTCCGAGGTAAACCTTCTAGGACTCTGAGTAAAGAACCTTCTCCCCAGCTCTGATGTCTGCACACCCTGACTTCCTGTAAAGAGCCACCACTTCTCGCCGTCACGTTCCTCTGTGCTGTATAGCATCAGTTTGAGGGTCTGTCTCCTCCACTCCGTGGGGTGAGAGTTTCAGGATGTTCAGTTTGTGCAGTGTTCAGGTGTAGGGCCCTTCGGATGCTGGTGCCTTCACAAACAGTCCAGAATGCCAACATGTTTGGAGTCAGGAGCTGATAGTCTTGATTCTGCTCCTCAGGAGACCAGCAAACCCATCTCAGACAAGCTCTTCTGACTTTTCTAACATGTCTTTGAAGATCCCATGAAGCAAGAATGCCTCAGAAATATTGGAGAAACAAGACAGGGTGAAGGCACTTTCTTTGCATGTTCCCAACCCTCCTTCAGTCTCTGGGCACCCCTAGGTCTCTGCTGGGTGTGGCCCATCACCTCTCCCCCTCCCCACAAATAGAACGGCAGGCAAGAGTTTAGAGTTGGGTGGGGTGTTGAGACATCTTATATGGAGTACCCCCAGCTCTCAACCCACTTCAACAATCCTCTCCGCGACTTTAAGCTTTTCATGATCTATTGTTCTCAGAAAGAAATCCTTTTCGCTCTGCTCCGATCCTGGCAGTGGCAGTTCATAGGCATGGGGTCACGCGGGAGTGTGTTTAAGTGAGCCCCTCTCTCCTCAAAGGAGTCACACCTGTGCTCAGGGAGGCGCTTACCCATAAGATACCAAGGTATGGTATGGCAGGAGCATGACAAGTCCCTGCAGCCAGAGTGACCATCACTGCTGTGTGACTTGTCAGAAATTCAGGAGATCGGGGCCCTCTGGCTTCCACGCACATAGTTTTGGTTCTAATGGCCTCTACTGCCAACCACATTCTCGTCCGTTGCTGGGGAGAAAGCTGACGGTTCACTCCCGGGACCCAGTCCAGAGAGTGCTCTGAGCCCAGGGAGGCGTATTCCCCTTGGAATTTTGTGCTTGGGAAATTGAAATCAGGGACTCAGCCTTTTGCAGCTTGGATCATTTAGCGCCGTGGAAGGGTGAGGGCTCCCGGGGTGACTGCCAAGAGCTGCGGGAGTGCAGAGGCAGCCAGGCCTGTGGGGGTCCTCCCGGCGCGGTGGGGCTGGCTTCCAAGGGCAGAGGCAGAACACCCACTGAGTGTCTCAGTACCAGCGGCTCCAACCTTCCTCCTCCTTGCTAGCAGAGCTGCTCCCCAAGATGTTTGCGCAGTGAGAGCCAAGGAGCAGCCAGCCGCACACAGAGACACGTGTCCCCACCTGTCGGCCATTCAGCAGGCTCCTGCCCACTTCCTCCAGGTCAGGCCCGGCAGCCTCAGGTTTCTCCTCAGTGACCTCACCCAGACTATGGCCTTGTTGGGGTACTCGCTACCTGATGGGGAATATCCTTTAACACTTTGGGGGTTTCCGAGTGGTATTCAAGGGGTCTGGAGGCCCCTCCTGGTTATTGTTGACCAGCTTGGGCCAGAGGTCCAGTGCACGATTTTGAAAATGCAGCTGCTCAGACCCTGCAGTGTCGGGCAGTGATTAGATGGGCCACCCTGGCCGTGCTGTGATCCTGCGGGTTGCACACAATGAAATGTATTTTTTTTTATTATATTTTAGGGGAGGCTCCCAAGTAGTGCTCAGGAGGCCCGGGGGTCCCACTGTTGATGCTCTGCCAAATGGAACATCCACTCAGCACAAGGGCCCGAGGACTCGGTACTGCTTGGGCCCTGCAGTGCCGGGATGCCTGCGTCACACCTGGTGGTGCTCCGGGACACCAGGCCTGCACCTGGATAAGCCTCTTTTACTTGGCTTTTGGGTGCTGGGATTTACTCCTGCTTTGAACTCTCGTGAGATGAGGAGGGGCCGGAGAGGCGTGCAGCAGGCTGGCCTCAGTCTCCCCTGCCTTCTTCCTTCATTTTCACTGTGTTCCTTCCCAACACGGCCCCTGTGTCAAGGCACACGGTGAACTCCTTACATTTGCCAGCAAACACTTTCCAAATTAAGTTTCAAGCAATATGTTTCTTTTTTATCACAATTGAACAAGTAAAGAAGGCCATGGGTCTCTGATGTTTCCAATCATCTGTTCTGAGAGTCTAAAGTCAAGTTTGGATGAGGACCTAGAAGGAAGGCGCGAGAGTTGATAGAGGAAGTAGAGCGAGGTGGAGAAATCATCTTCCAACAGAGGAATGAGAGCCTGTGTCGGGGAGCAAAGCCAGGGCCCACTTGGGTTCAGTGAACCTGGATGGTTTTGAAAGCAAGGCATTAAGTACATGTTCAGTTGGCCTCTCTTAAATCCTCAAACCTCTGCACTTTGGAGAAAATCGAAGGCTTATTTTTGGCTCTGCATTCAGGAATCATTCTTCGTGCTCAGGGGACCACGGTGCCAGCGATCAAACTGGGTTCGAGGCAAGTGCCTTAACCCCTATCTCTTTGAGCTGGAATGAGTCTTTATCCAAAAAGTAGAGGGACCCTGTTCCATGGTCTTCTTCTTTGTTCCCCCTTCAAATTAGTAAGTTCTCTTTTGCCAGCAGGAAAGAAACTCCACTCCCTGAATCAAATACTTTCTGGCATAAAATTCAAAATCTGGAAGCTTAGCAATACCAACCAGCCCCCCAGTTCAGCCCACCGTACCTTTCTTCAGGTCAGCTGGATGAAAGGTAAAGTGGGGATGGAATGGGCCGGCATCTTGCACACACAACCACACTGTTTTCATGGATTGTTTCACATTGGCTTGATTTATTTTCTTTTTAACTTCTTCTAATGAATCTTAATGCAAACGTAGAGAGAAAATAATAACTATCCCTCATGACCATAATACCTGCGTTCACAGTGATGGGTTCATGGATACTTGTTTCATTTGACGATTTTAAAGCAAATCTCAAACATCTATATAATAAAATAAGCAAAGGTTTGGTATTTATTGTTAAAAGAGTGCGGTGATCATAATAGTAATGCTATGGCACAAACAATTTATTATAATTCCTTCCTATCAAATTCCTTCTGGTTCATAGTAATTTATAACAAATAACAGTTCGAACTTTTCCTGTTGTGGATCGGGGAACTGGCTCAAGGGTCTGAGTGCATGGCTTGCATGCCTGAGCCCAGGGTTCAGTCCCTGGCATTGCATGGCCCTCTAAGCACTGCTACAAGCACCCCCCAAGTACCTCTAGATATGGAGGGCCCTAAACCAAACAATTTAAAGGTGGATATCAGTCACGACTTTTCAACATTTGTTTAAAACTGAGCCAAATGAGATCAGCATTATCAGTCGGTGTTCATACCCCATCCCCTCTCCCACCCACCCCCAACACACACTCAAAATTCTGTGGTTATTGGGACTGGAGAGATAGCAGAGCAGGCCAGGCCCTTCCTTTGCATGCGGCTGACCCTCGTTCCAGCTCCTGCATCCCATATGATTCCCACAGTCAAGTCTGGCCCAAAATCATAAGCAATTTTTTTTTTGTTTCCTGTGGTCAATTTTGAGGACTATAGCTTCAGCAAGCTCCAGGTACTGGGCTAGTAAATGAAAAACAGAAATTGGAGGCAAGTAATTGCTTCATATCAAGTTGAGGGGAACATGAAGAGGAAATCCCCAAACCTCTTGGGAGTCAAACTGTGGTTTTAACCAACAGGCTTTTCTTGGATGACCTTGGAGAATGGGGGGCTGTCTTCTCCCTCGGGGGATCATCTCTCTATTTTTTTATCACAGCCCTATAACAAATCAAGACTCATCCATAAGACTCAGTCCTATGCATTGTTATCTCTAAAGGATATGCATGTTAATGGTATTAAGGTCATGTCCATTGTAGCACGCACATGGAATTATTGTAAAAATAACTGTTCGAGCTCAGACTTAGTGCATTGCCCAGAGACTCGTGTTGTCACTTTGGAGACCACCTCGGAGGAGCAGGCTCTGGGAGTTCACTTGACTTCGGCATCCTGTCTTTTTGAAAGCCAAACAAATTTCCTAGGAACCGTCTACGGGGTTGGTCTTGGAAGGAAACTATAGAAGATGACTTGGGTGGGCCGAGGAGAACATGTGGATCTGACACCAGACCCCCTTCTGAATTTCAGTCATGGTTCTCTTTGGGGACTGTTCTTCCCTCTTCTGGCCTTCCCTCTTTCCTCAGTCCTTGGCATTGAAGCAAGAATATATTTACCTCGTGTGCCCTGTGTGTACCCCACCCTCCTCCAACCCCCTCCACCCAACCCATGCTGCCTTTGTAACACCCAGAGTGGGGACAGGAGGTCTAGGCTTGTGATATCCAAAAGACTGAAACATGAGGAGTCCTTTTAAAACAAGAATAGAATAGAAGTGAGCCCACAGTGATCCGGTCTTGCTGAGGGTCCGCTGCTCAGGATCACTTTCACAGGGCTACTCGGGTCTGGTGGTGCTGGGGTGGGGGAGGGTTGGTGCTGTTAGGGTCACATCTGGTGCTGCCAAGGGGCCATGTGGTACTAGGGCTCAAACTCAGGACCTTGCACATGCCAGGCATGTGCTCCGCCACTTGCGCTCTCTGACCACCCCATGACGATGAGTCCACTTAAAAAAAAACATAATAATCATAAATTCATATTGTCCAAGTCCCATGTCAGGCTTGGAAAAAGATCTGTGCGTGCCCTGAGGGGTGATCACCCACAGTTGCTGTGTGTACTAAAGAGCCCAATAGACACCTCTCTCTGTCTGTCTGTCTGTCTGTCTGTCTGTCTGTCTGTCTGTGTCAGCATAGAACTGGTGCTGGGAATTCTAGCTTCCCTCCAAGCCCATGCTGGCAGACCAGCTATAGAACAATATTCATGGCATCCCTGAGCCTCTTCCTTCATTAGTAACTCTAGACAGAAGAGTAAGAGGGAGTGGCTAGGGCCACATGGCTATGATAAATTCCTTTGTCATCCTTAGGACCCTGATCTTGTGGCTGCTTCTGGGAAGGTTGCAGGTGAGATAACTTGATGATTAAAGTACATGCTCCAGCTTCAGGCTGACTCAGACTCTGCCAGCCTGGGTGACGTTGGGCTAGTTACTTAACCTCTCTGAGCTTTTCTTGGCTATAAATAGGGATAATGATACCTACCTCACACGTTGTTGTATTAAATGAGATTATGTCAAGTATTTCATACAGTTCCTGGAACATAGCATGCCCTTTAGTTACTAGTATTAGCAGTTGTTGTAAGAACATATTTCACCAAATCTAAAGATATGTTTCCCTATCTCTAAGCACAGGCAGCATATTAGAATGGGTAGCACCACACAGGGATAATGGGCAGTAGTTTTCACCTTTGGGCATCTGTAAAACAGGGCTACCCCTTACAACAGACCGCCTTCAGTTGGATGGAATTGGATAGTCACTGACTTCATCGGTGGTCAGCACGGATGGGCTGTGATCCAGAAAACGCGCTTCTTGAAATACCGCGTTCCCTCCCCACCTCCCTCACTGAAGAGGTGGGAAAGAAAGTGGTGTGCCTGGGCTGAGAAAGGGGTGACTGGCTTCTCCAGGGGAGAGTCCTAAGCACTGTGCCAGTTGAGGTCCAGTCTGTTCAAATGCCCTTCTAGGGGCCAGCAGATAGTAAAAGGCTAATGCACATGCGCCCATCTGGGTCCAATCCTAAGCACCATGTGTGACTTCCCAGGCATCGCTGGATGTAGCCTTGGAGGCTCCCAAGCATTGCTGAGGTGGCCCTGGGGGTCCCCTGCATCTCAGGACTCACAGCATCCTCAAGTCCTAGCCTTGAATCAGTGGCCAGGTTGGTCTAGAATTGCTGGAACGGGCCCCGGGCTCCCTGAGCACTCCTTGAGAGATTCCCTTACAGGAAAAAAAGTAACAAGGGGCTAGAGTGATAGTACCGTGGGTAGGGCATGTAGGACATTTGCCTTGCACCAGGCTCAATCCCTAGCAGCCCATTTAGTCCCCCAACCCCACTGAGAGTGACCCCTGAGCACAGAGCAAGGAGTAAGTCCTGAGCACCGCCGGGTGTGACCCAAAAGTAAAACAAACCAAAGCAAACCAAAACAGAAATCCAAAAAGCACTGAATAGATCTCCCACCCAGTTCTGCTTCCCAAAGAGATTCCTCTTTACCACTCCTCCCTCCTCTCCTGGCTCTGTTCCCTGGAGTTCTCCTGTAGCTCTGGGCAGTTTTCCTTGTTACCTCACCCCTGTTGACCCTACTTTTTTTCTGTCTTCCTGCCTAGTATCCTCCGCCCCCAGTTTGAGCAGAAGTATTGAATGCAGCATGTTATGTGGCTGATGGAGTCTGTAGCCAGAATCATAATATTTTTTAGAGCTGAAGGAGGCCATGGAGATGATCTCACCCAATTCTCCCGTTTTACAGAGGAAGAAACTGAGGCATACAAATGTATCCAGATGACTCGGCCTTGCCAGTAACGATCTATGTGACCTCCATATGTCATGACTTTTTTTGAGAAATTTCAATACTGTGTTCATTACTTAAATGTGTCCTTGGGAAACAATAAAACTGGAGCTAGTTGTTAAATGTTTAAGCTAACAGCTTTAGGCAAAGCAGTGGCATCAGTGCAATTCAATGAGGCGTGCAGACATTACCTCTTAATGAACTGAGTGTCCTCAGAGGTATCTGGCCATCTGGGTATGCTCAGAGAAGCCACTCATGGGACTTTTGGGATCAATTTTGTACAAAGGCAAGCAGGGATTATTGGGAGGAAGTAACGCCTGCTATTTAAGTAGGGCATATCAAGGATTTTCCTATCTTTCCAAGGGTTTCCTATACAAAGTGTGGCAGGGGAGGGCAGGGAAGAGCCCAGTCATGAGGCACTTATAAGTTCTAGCTTATGATGTAAATGATGACCTCTGAAGTCACTCGGGCCTGAATTCAAATCCTGATGCATTGTTTTGCAACGATGCAACTATTATTAGATTCACCTCAGCCAGATCTCAGGTTCCTCATCCTTAAATCAAAGGTCTTAATCAGGGACTAGGAATGAGAAGGAATACGCATGAAACACTCAGGAGATGCCTGGAATGTTCTAAGTGCGGCCTAAGCCTCAGCAGTTGAGATGATGAATGACCTCATTTGAACTTAGGGCAAATCTTACTGATGACAAAACTGAGTTCATTGACATGAAGGAAGCTTTTATCTGAGCATAGGCACCCAGTATTTTTAGGACTTTTAAAACTGCATCTCCCTGTGTTGCCATGGAGACAGCCTCGTTGGGCGAGAGGTGGGGGCTGTCAGCCTGTTCAGGCCTTTATAATTCATAGAGTCAGATTGGGAGACTGAGATGAATTCTTAACCCACCCCCCCCCCAATATTTTTTTGGCTTTTTGGGTCATACCAAGTGATGCTCAGGGGTTATTTCTGGTTCTGCACTCAGGAATTACCCCGATGGTGCTCGGGGGAACATATGGGATGCCGAGGATCAAATCCAGGTTGACCACATGCAAGACAGATGCTCTACCTGCTGTACTATCATTCTGGCCCCCCAGAAACATTTTTTAATTGATGAAACATTTCTAGGTAAACAATTCGAGTAGTTCCAATTAAAGACCGACCGATGATAGAACTTTCTAGTTCTCCCATGAATGTCCCACTAAAGTAGTCCTCAGCAGGTTGGCAACACGTGGTCCCAGAGACTTTCTTTAAAGTGGTCAGCAATATTCGTCTGGACCCCATGAGCTAATTGATGATAGAGTGGATGAAAGTAATGAGGTTCCAAAGCAAATGTATGAGGCTGTGCTTCTTCCTTCCAAGATGCAGCTGTAGGTTTATAAGAAAAACATCTGGGCACCATCAACAATTTAGTCACCCTTTCCCATGCCACACGCCTAGGACCTGGGCTTGCTGGGACCATATCATATCTGCAGGACCTCCCTCCTGCCCATCCCTGCTCTGTCTTTGCTCAGCGTGAATGCACTCTCCGTCTCCTCAGCCCCAAATGGTGTTGCTGCAGATCCCCAACCCACTGATGTCTGTGTTTGGGGTGGAATCCTGCTCATTTTGCAGGTGTCAGTCCTGATTTATTCTTCCTTCTCATGTCCTGTGCAGCCTCTACACCCAATTGTCATTTAGATATTTTCTGACTTCCCATTTCGTATCTCATGTTGGAGTGCTAAGACACTGTTATTTGTCTGTCTGTCTGTTTGTTTGTTTGTTTGCTTGGGGGCCACACCTGGCTGTACTCGGGCTTACTCCTGGGTCTGTGCTCAGGAATCATTCCTCACAGGGATCAAGAGACCATATGGGATGCTGGGGATTGAACCCCAGTTGATCACATGCAGGACAAGTGCTCTCCCCGAGGTATACCTTGGACTATTCTTGATGCCATGATTTGTATGCTGGGTCTCTTTGCAGTCCACCTTTCAATATTTCAACAAGTTCATGAGCAATCTTTCCCAAGACACACTTTGCAGCCCAACCACCCCTGTACTTTTGTAGAACCCATGGGATCATCTCTGGGTCTTGTCCATGGGGATCTCAAGGATAAGTTTGCTTTGCTTATTCACCCCTAGTTTTCAAAAAAGAATTGGGTTTTTTGTCGGGAACTAGAAATTTGTTGTCCAATGCAAGGGCCTGAGAATGCAGTGCTGTCGGGCCCAGCTGTGTCTGAGATACTCGGGGTACACAAGCGGTCCTGGGGACCTCCAGGACCACACCAGTGTTGCTTGGGGATTGTATACTTCTGGGAATCAAACCCAGGCCAGGAGGATGCTAGACATGCAGCCTCATGGTTGTGCTATCCCCAGCCCCTACCCAGACGTCTTTGATTCCACCACTCTCAAGCTTATTCCAGTCTTTAGACTCATAGCTCTTTCTCTCTCACTGCCTTTTCCTTCTGTTTTCTCTCTACTTTGCAATCATGTGCTGTTGGTCTTTTGCCAACACGACATCCCTCTGTGCACAAGGTAATTTTTCAGATGGAATTATTCATCTTCACTGTACTGTTCTTCGGTAACATATTCTTCAAATTCTTCCATTCCCTGTAGACATGTGCCATCTGCCCGGCTGCTGGATGTGTGTTTCTGCTTGCAAAGCATGCTCTTACCTATTTTTGGACCGAATTTATCCATGTGAACTTACAATTCTTCAAATTTCACATACCACACAGCTATTTTTTTAAGTGAGTCTCTAGCATTTCACATTTTCAACATTTTTATTTCCATGTTGGTCTCTTCTAAAAATGGAGTAGATGTGTGTTCTTTTGAGCTGCTCAGTCTATGTTTTATGTCACCAGGTGAACTGACAGATTTTAGAATCGTTGCTAAGTGTGAAAGTCCTTCTGTTTGAACTTGGGTGTTTTCCCTCTCTTCAGCTTAATGTATACAAGCCATTGTTTGAGTGTCTTTCTTGTTCCTGTCTCAAGCATTGAAACTGTGCAGTAACCCTTAGGGTTTTTGACACACAAGTGTCTGCTGGTTTAATTTGTCACTGAGATTAGAAGAAACTCCCAGTACATTTCTTTCTGGGACTTGCGTATTGATCAACTTCCTAAGAACTGTAGACTCTCCAACCTCCCCGGAGTGTGGAACTTTCCACTGGGAAAATAGTTGGACACTAATTATTCATTCTTTTGCCCCATAGAAATAACTTGACTCAATAAACCTCTCTTTCAAACCTGACCTTGCCAAGTCAACATGATTTAAAAGAGCGTTTTGCTGAAGTTGGCTCAATTGGTATCTGCACCCAACTTGATGACTACCTTGCCCATCCACTGGAAGGAGAATCCTGAAGTCATAGCCTACATTCCTGCCATTTATTTTTAGCATAGAACCCAACGCCCTTATTTTACTAAAGACAAATGTTTGACCCCAATAAGTAAGGACACTTCAGTGTGTTGCTCTCCTGTGCCAGGAACTACTCCCGCAGAAAGCTGTTTATACTGCAAGAACCCTGATTCTTAACCAGCTTTTACAAGTTGGTGTCACACGTGGCTTTAAGCGTGGTGTTGGAGTACTTTTAAGCGAAGCCCCATTGTCATTTTGGAGCTGTTTGCCTGCATCGTTGCTGTGCCATTTTATTTCATTCAAATGACATTCAATTTGGTACTAATTAGTAGACTGAGCAAAGATAATTGGGGCAATTGCAAATATTAAAATTTCAGTTTTAACCATGGCCAAGTCCCTCATTGGCACAGATGGCCCACGCAAGGAGAGCAAGAATTAAATAAATACAAATTGCAGCTAGTTGCAAAGAGGGAGGAGCCTAGCTCCGGGAGATCCCCTGTAGCTTAAAAAGAAGTCATTGTCTCTGCCCTCTGAAAGCATACTTCTGCTCCTCGCTAGACCTGCACCCAACCATGGACCTAATAGTGTCGGTTTTAGGTAACAGCACTCCTGGTATTTGGAGACTTCTGTCAACAGACACTTCAAAGTGATCAGAGCAGAGGTTAACCAAACATACTGGACCTGAATCATGTTCTGCAAATGAAAAAATGTGCATGTGAGTCATATGCTCATGATACTCGAGGAGATATTTCAGCGCTCTAAAATAATTACCTACCAGATTTCAAAAATCTTAAAGGGGTTCCTGGAAGAGGAGCAAATTAGTGAACATCTGAGCAATTTCATGGCCTAGACTCAACTTGGTCAGGAAACCACAATGTGGCTGACCCTTGAACAACTGGGTTTGTACCACATGTGTCCGTGCAGGGGCGGTGTTCTTTCTGTAGAAAGGGTTCCCTCTGCACGGATTCAACTGTAAACCCGCAGATACACGTACAGGTACAGGTAAGGTGCAAATCTAGATATGATACAGGTACAGACATAGACAGGTTGCTTGTTTTGTGTATGTATTTGCAGTCCCAGGAATAAATCCCAGATGTAGAATTTCCACTGCTGGGGGCCTGACACCCCTCACTTTCCAACTGTAAAAAGTCAACTGTACTACTTTTATAAGCAGAGAGCCAACTAATTTCCTCACTCCTTCAGACCCTGTGTGACCAGAAGACCAGAAAGATTCAAAAGATTGCTGGGGACTCTCTGAGA
Source organism: Sorex araneus (assembly GCF_027595985.1). Lineage (NCBI taxonomy): Eukaryota > Metazoa > Chordata > Mammalia > Eulipotyphla > Soricidae > Sorex > Sorex araneus. The sequence goes on along the minus strand of NC_073306.1, from coordinate 181,212,350 downwards.
AGGGACCAGTGGACAATTCCCTAGTCCAGACCCAGGCCCTTGCTCCATGGCCAAGGGTCCCTGCAGCCCTGCCCACGCCCGAGGGAGCCATTGACTCGTGGGTTGCGGTGAAGCTCTGCTCTGGTAGACTGAGAGCCACACAGGCATCCCGTCTTAGTCAGAAGTCCCACCTTCTGGCGACATTATTGAAAGTGTAAGCGGAGCCAGGCTTGAAACCAGACTGGGAAGGATGCCATGAGACTCGGGAGCTGGGGTTCTTTATCAGCATCCTTTTTCGGCCACTCAGCTCTCTCCTGAACTTGGCAGGTGGAGGGCTCCTGGTTAAGCGCCTGTTTGGCTCTCTCGGACGACTTTTAGAAGTCGTAGAACGTGCTGTCCCTGCTGGGGATCTTCTGTTACCCGTTTTTCCCTCTCTCTAGCCCCCCCCCAGGGCCCTTGCTTCGATGGAATCATATTTGGCCCTTCCTGGCCAGGAGAGTAATGAGACTGGACACTAATGGTGGCTGCAGTTGCAAATGCTGCACGGCGTCCGCTGAGACCTGCACACCTGCGAGTTTGAAAGCAATTTCCATCACAGCTTTGAGTCAGATGAATGGAGTGAGACTTGACCTACCCAGGGAAGAACATTTCACCAAACACACGCCGTGACACTAGACTTAAGTCATTGGACAGAGCAAGCAGATTGACTCTCATTTTTTTTTTTTTTTGGAAAGTGGAAGATTTATTCAGATTAATTGGCCCCGCGATGCAAGTTAGTAATTTTCCAGAGAGCAACCCAGATCCATTCAGGAAAAAAAAGAAAAGCATGGGGGTGCAGACCTCATACCTCAAATTACACGAATGCCTCCTCCCTGCACTCCCCCGGAGCTAGGAGGGGCCCCAGTGCAGGCGAGCTGTAACAGAGCTATTTTAGGGAGCAAAATCTGCTGCAGAGGAGTTTGGGGATTTTATTTTTGGTTTTGTTTTTTGTTTTGTTATATCACTGCTGATTCTGTCTCTCTGGCCTGAAAAATGATTCCACCCCACACAGTAGTTTTTGCGGCCAGTGTAGGGGAAAGAAGCAAATAAAACTGAGCACTGTGGTGTCCCTCCTAGGATGCATTTGATGCCCCTACAAGTGTGGGTTGATTCCTGCACTCTCCGTTCCTTTCCATTGGTCTGAGTTCCTGGATTTTGTGTTTGTTTGTTTGCTTGTTTCCCTCCACTTTGGTTCAGCTTGAGGGCCACGCCCAGCAGTTCCCAGGGCCTACTGCTGGCTCTCTGTTCAGGGTTCATTCCTGGCCGTGCTTGGGAAACTGCTATGCCAGGCGTCAAACCCAGGTTGGCCACCTGTAAGCCAGTGCCCTACCCATTGTACTTTCCCTGGGATCCTGCTGCTTCTCATCTTGTACTATACTGTTTTTTGATGCCTGTTGCTTTGTTAAATAGTTTATGTTGGGGAGAATGATCCCTCTATTTTTTTTTCCTCTCAGAATTGCCTTGACTATTTGGGCTCTTGTGATTCTACACAAATTTAGAATTTTCATTGTTCCCTTAAAAAATGGCAGGTTGCAAGAGACACGGAGGTGAATCCTGCCACTAACTGAGACTCTTTCCCACCTGCCAATGTCTTCCCTGGGTAGTCTCGTGCCTCCTCAATTTATGATACATATGTTGAGATACTGGGTTTGGATTTATAACTTAACCTCCCCCTATTTTCCCAAGGCAAAGTTCTGTGAGTCTTTGTACTGTAGTGCTGGTCTCTACCCCGACCTGCCCACATTTCCCAGACAGCATCGCCCAGCCTAGCTTTGGCTTGTTGCTCAACTGAGGTACCTGTTCTGGGAAGGACAACTGGACTCTCTCTGTCTCATTTTGGTGGGGTGTCAGCCAGGTTTCTGTACTTAATACAATGTTGAGTGTAGATTTGCCACGATCATCAGGGTATACTACATAAATTCTCCCTATTTGACCACCTCAACTGTGCATGCTTCTATTTTTCCCTGGATCGGTCTTTAGTTTTGTGATTTTAAAAAAAAAATGGGTGCTGTCTAATTCTAAGCTGTCTAATTTTTTCCCCACATAAACATTTGCACATGAACATGGTCTCTTATGGTTCTTGGTTTATCTGCAGTGTTTGTTATAACTTTACCTCTTCATTGATGACTTTTTTTTTTGGTGAAGGTGGGACACCAGGGGTTATTCTCAACTCTGTGTTTGGGAGTGACCCCTGGCAACGCTCAGGGGATCATACACAGTGCTGGAGATGGAACTGGGGTCAGCCACTTGCAAGGTTTGTCCCTTAACACTTTATTGTCCCTCCGGCCCTCCCTTCTGATTTTTTAAAAATCAGAACTTTTCTTTTATTTTTAGTGATCCTAGTGAGAGGGGTATCAATTTTACTGCCCCTTTCCTAAAAGCAGGTCTTGGTTTTATTGATTTTTTTGTATGGTCTTTCTCATTTCTATTAAATTTATTTCTGTTCAAATATTTATCATTTCTTTCCTTTTACTTATTTTTTGGTGCTGCTTGTACCTTCAGATGAAAGGTTAAATTGTTCTCTTGAGACTTATCTTATTTGTTGATGTGGCCTGAATAGAGATGAACTTTCCTCTTAATGCTGCTTTTGCTGCATCCCATGGGATCTGATAGCTCCTTTCTTTGTTTTTGTTATTTTCCAGGTCATTAAAATATTTCTTCCTTGACAGGAGAGTTATTCTCCACATGCTGTTTTGTTTTGTTTTTTGTGTGTTTTGGAGGCCACGCCCTGGCATGCTCAGGGCTTACTGCTAGCTCTGCATTCAGGAATCATTCCAGAGGAGCACAGGGGACCCTGTGTGGTGTCTGGAATTGAAACCAGGTTGCGCTTGCGACTAGCAACTAGCACCTTCCCAGCTATACTATCTCTTTGACCCCTTTCCTGAAGGGCTTTGTTAATTTCTCATCTCATACCACCGTGATCAGAAAAGATGTATGGTACAATTTCCATCATTCCAATTTATTAAGACTTTTATGTGCTAATATATGAACTGTCTTTAGAATTTACAATTGAAAATGTATATTCATTTCTTTGGGATGGAAGTTCTTATATATCTATTAAGTAATTTTCTTTGATTATTTCATTTAATGCCATTACTTTCTAATTATTTATTTATTTATTTATTTATTTATTTATTTATTTATTTGCTTTTTGGGACACACCCAGCATTGCACAAGGGTATTCCTGACTCTGCACTCAGGAATCACTCCTGGCGGTGCCGGAGGACCATATGGGATGCTGGGAATTGAACCCAGGTTGGCCACGTGCAAGGCAAACGCCCTACCCACTGTGCTATCACTCCAGCCCCAATTATTTATCTATTTAGTTTTTGGTCTGAATGGATCTGTCTTTTGCAATAAATTGTGTTGAGATAGCACAATACAAGTATTGTGCTGCTGTCAGTTGGTATCTCTTGAAGTATGTTATTATTTGTTTTGTGTATTTGGGAGTCTCTATTGGATACCTGTACATTGGTGACCATTTTATCTTTTGGGTTGAACCCTTGGGGTATATAGGGGCAACCAGAGGGCAGGAGAGATAGTTCAGTAGGTAGGACTTTGGCTTTGCAAATTGCTGACCCAGGCTCAATCCTCAGTACCACATATAGACCCCCTGAGCAGCTCCAGGAATAATTCCTGATCGTAGGACTAAGCTCTGAGCACAGCTCGATGTGGACAACACTTTCCCAAAATGTATATATAGGGCAGCTATATTTTTATTTTCTTTTAAATTGAGTGTCTCTTTTGTCATATATGTGAATAGCAGCTCACAAACTTTTCTCTTTATTGTTAGCCTGGAATACTTTGCTCCAGCCTTTCACTTTCAACCTTTGTTTCAGGTGATGTAAGTTCTTGTCTGTATAGTATAGATGGGTTCTCCTTTTATTTTAACCTATCTAGTTCATCTGTGTCTTTTAGTTGGGTTCAGACATTCTCATTAAGGGTGGTTATTGGCAGTAATAATGATGGAGACTTACTTATTGCCATTCTATCTTAGTTTTCTGGTTGTTAAAATATGTGGTGTATATATTTTCTTTTTCTCATTTGTTTCTTTCCCCAGTGTAGATGACTTTCTGCAGTGATTCTGTCCTTTTTTTTTTCTATTCTCCAGTCTATGCTTCAGATTTTTATTTTGTGGTTACCATGGGGTAGGTATGAGTTAATTCATATGTAAAGTCTTTTTTGTGCTGGTATCAACTCAACATTACTTGACTTTTACCATTGTCTTTCTTTACCCTTTTTAATCTGTTGTGGTTCTTTCACTCTTCACTGTTGCTTTTGTTTTTTTGTTTTGTTTTGTTTTTTTGCTTTTTGGGGTCACACCCGGCAATGCACAGGGGTCATTCCTGGCTCATGCACTCAGAAATTACCCCTGGCGGTGCTCAGGGGACCATATGGGATGCTGGGATTCGAACCGGGGTCGGCCACGTGCAAGGCAAACGCCCTACCCGCTGTGCTATCACTCCAGCCCCAACACTGTTGCTTTTGTTGCTGCTTCTGTGTTCTTGTTTATCTCCTTGCTCAAGATTTTGGCATCTTTTATTTCTTTTCAAGTAGAAGAACTCCTTTAAACATTTCTTAGAGCAGATCTTTGTTTTAACATTTTAATTGAATTACTGTAAGACAGACCTTTGCAAAGCTGTTTAGAATTAGATTTCAGTCACAAAGTATTCCAAGACCCATCCCTCCACCATTGTACACTTCCCAGTGCCAGTGTCCCCAGATTCCCTCCCATCACCCCCACCCCCTGCCTGCCTCTATGGCAGGCTCTTCTCTCTCTCTCTCTCTCTCTCTCTCTCTCTCTCTCTCTCTCTCTCTCTCTCTCTCTGTATTTTGGCTTGCAATATTGATACTGAAAGTTATCAATAATATATTTTTACCTACTTTAAACACTCAGTTCTTATCCATGATCATTCCCAGCTATTATTGTCACACCAGTCTCTTCTCTATCTTGCCTACCCTCATCCCCCCACACACTTGTGGTTAGATCCAACCATTGACTAGTCCTCTTAACTCCTGTTTTCTCTGGCCATAGATATTACTCCTCTACCATATATATATATATATATATATATATATACACATACCATATATATTATATATACGTATATATAATACCACAAATGAATGCAGTTATTCTATATCTGTTCCTCTCCTTCTGACTCATTTCACTCAGCATGATACTCTCCATGCTTAGAAGATCTTATGGTAATAAATTCTATTAGCTTTTTTCTGGGTTTATTTTTTTTTGGTCTGGAAAAAAACTTTACTTTTTCATCATGTTTTAACATTGACTTTGCAGGGTAAAGTGTTCTTGGCTGGAACTTTAAATATTTTAATATTATAATTGTCTCATTGCACCTCTTCTTTTTTCCTTTTTTTATTGATTTATTAAATATGTATTAAATGTTTATTGATCTCTTCCCATAGAATGGAAATTCTTTTTTTTAAATTTTTTTTTATTAGTGAATCACCAGTTACAAACTTCCATGCTTACATTTCAGTCATATAATGGTCAAGTATCCATCCCTCCACTAGTGCCCATTTTCCAACACCAATGGTCCCAGCATCCCTCCCCCCAACGCCAGCTCGTTCCCCCTCCCCCCACCCCGCCTCTGGGCCAGGGCATTCCCTTTTGTTTTCTCTCTCCTTTTGGATGTTGTGGCTTCATTGCACCTCTTCTAACCTGTTGGGTTCCTGCTGAGAAGTCTAACCAAAGAGATGCCTTTGTAAGTTACTTGCCCCCATCCCTGGTAATTGCTACTATTTTTTTTATCACTGACTTTTGATAATTTAACAATGTCTTGATGTGGGTCATTTTTGGCTCAGAAATTGGATGTTCACTTGGCCTCCTAGATACCCTTGTTTAATTCTTTCCTTAGACTTTGGGAGTTCTCTGCTATAATTTCTTTAAAACGGTCTCAATTCTCTTGCCCATCACTGAAAATAAGGAACCTGATGGTGCAGATTGTATATTTTACCAGGGAAGAACAGCAAGGAATCTTCCCACTTTCAGTGACAGACATTTTCTTCTTTGGCTGTGTGAGCAATATGTATAGTTCAGCTAGACTCCTCTCAAATGGAGGGATAATACAGAGGTAGAATCCTCTGCACTATGCAGAGCTAGTGAATAGAGAACTGATCATCTATGAGTGTCTCTGGGGGCTCCAGCAAAATATTTAGAGTCCAAAGGGTCTGGATCTCAAACTAGAGGTCCCTGTAGATGAAAGTGTTTGGTGCAAGTTGGACCAGAGCAAAGGGTAAGAAGCTGAGAAAATACTAAAGGGACCTAAAAGGTACCTATATCTTAATCCTCTCTGACTATTCACTCTGTATACATATGTGCTTATATATAGTGTATGTGGAATAAAAGTACCCAAAGCTCTCCAAAGAACTGGCTATACCTGTTGATAGAGGTTCTACTGTCTCCCTTCCTTCTTCACCAAGAGTTGGATGTCCAGAGGATGAGAACACAGTCTTGGACAAAAGACTCAATCAATCAAGAAAGGGTGGACCTGAAGCTATTGTACATGTCAAACTTCAATAGGGTTGTTTACCATTTCAAAGCATTTACAGGCACACCCATAATTCCTTTATAATTTGCTGGGTGACTCCATAAAAAGAGCCAGGTGTTCATGCAATATAGCTTCCTTTAAAAATTATGTGTATGTATGTGAGTATATACATATGTTTGTGCAATTATAACCCCCTTTTCATCTGTTTTAAGGAAAATCCCTTTTTCAGTTTGTTTTTGGTTTTGAACCACTCCTGACTGTGCTCAGAGCTTACTCCTGGCTCTGTGCTTAGGGGCCACTTTTGTTTGTTTGGTTAGTTGTTTTTTTTTAACTAAAATATTAGTTAATTTATTTTATTTTTGGCGGAGGTGGTTTTTATTGAAACTTATTTAGAAAAATATGGAGGAAGAAAATGAGAGAAATACATATTTGAAAGAACACAGGTACCCCCAGAGTGGAAACAAGTGAGCAAAGAAGCATAGAGACAAACAAGCAAGATACAAGTTCAAGAGAGAACATGGGCTTGAAAGAGCAAGCTAAAATATTAATGATTTAATACTTTAATTAAAATAATAAGGGTACACAGTATAAAAGTTCAGGAAGAACCAAAGGTTTTCAAGGAATTGTTTTTTCCCCTGCCTAGTTTCCTGATCTGTCACATAGCTTTGCTTAAGAGGCAACCCATTAGAAGAGGCCATTTGTTTCTTACTGCCCCGATATTTACCTCTGTGTTTCTAGACAACATGCCTATTATCATATTTACTGGTTTATGGATTTTAGGTCTTTTCACCCATTTACTTATTTGATTTTTTAAATTAAATCACCATGAGACAAACAGTTACAAAGTATTCATGATCAGGTTTCAGTGATACAATGTTCCAATACTCGTTTCTTCACCAGTGTACATTTCCCATCACTATTGTCCGGGAATACACTCCTTCCAACCTCCATCCCTACTTTGTCTCTACGACAATTTTCCAGTGTTCTCTCTCTCTCTCTCTCTCTCTCTCTCTCTCTCTCTCTCTCTCTCTCTCTCTCTCTCTCTCTCTCTCTCTCTCTCTCTCTCTCTCTCTCTCTCTCTCTCTCTCTCTCTCTCTCTCCCCCGCCCCCCCCCCCGGCTTCTTTTGGTCATTACAGGTACTGACTGAAAGGTTATCATGTATATCCCTTTATCTACTTTTAACACTCAGTTCTTGTCCAGAGTGATCATTTCCAACTGTCATTGTCATAGTGGTTCCTTCTCTATCCTAACTGAGGGGCCACTTTTGGAGGGACTGGGGGGAACCTAGCCAATGCCAAAGGTCAAATTCAGATTGTGCACATGCGCAGTAAGCAGCTTACCTGCTATCACTCCAGCCAAAGGCAAATCACATTTTTAATGTAAATATAGATATCATGATTCTTTTTTTTTTTTTTGCTTTTTTTTGGAGTCACACCTGGCTATGCAAAGGGGTTACTCCCGGCTGTACACTCAGGAATTACTCCTGGCAGTGCTCAGGGGACCATATGGGATGCTGGGAATTGAACCCAGGTTGGCCGCTTGCAAGGCAAATGTTCTGCCCTTTGTGCTATTGCTCCAGCCCCTATGATTCTTGCCTCATGATATTTTTTAGCTTATGGTTTGGGGTTTTTGTATTAATTAATTTTTTTAATCATCGTGAGATACAGTTACGAAGCTTTCGTGATCGGGCTTCAGTCATATAATGTTCCAACACCCATCCCTCCACCAGTGTACGTTTCCCACCACTAATGTCCCCGTATCCCTCCAGCCCTCACCCCCACCTCCAGCCTGCCTCTATGGCAGGCACTTTTCTTCTTTGTCTCTCTCTCTCTGTCTCTTTCTCTCTACTTTAGGCAAACCACTTTTGACAAGTATATCTATTCAACTGAACACCTAAAATGCAAAGAAAACTGACCCAGAGCTACGTTTTCCACCTAATGGCATGACAAATTAATCACTGACTTGAGCTATTAAAAAAAAAGGCAAATAAAAAAGGTAGACTTTTCTACATGGATACTAATATTTATATCATTGGATAATGAATGTAGTCTACCACATATTTTGTGTTTAACTGAGTCAATGCATCATCAGTTGTAGAATCAAGAAGAGGAAGAGGAACAAAGAAAAACAATGGTGTGATTTCTCATAAACATTTTGTGCTTCCTCAAAGTAATCAAGGGCTCTTGAGAGGCATTTGGAACGATCATTCAAGGAAACTATGATACACCAGTATCTATAAAACTCATAATAGGAGTGATATAGCACAGCTGGTAGGGCCCTTGTCTTGCAAGCAGCCGACCCAGGTTCAATTCCCAGCATTCCGTATAGTCCCCCCCAAACACCACCAGGAGTAATTCCTGAGTGAAGAGCCAGGGGTAACCCCTATGCATCACTGGGTGTGACCCAAGAAGCAAAAAGTAAAAATAAAAAATAAAACTCATAGGGACTGAAATAAGAATAAAGGCACCAACTTAGAAGTGTAGTGATCCCAGGTCTAACCCAGAGTTAACATAGCAGGACTATGAAATTAAAGTTGTGTAGGAAACATTTATAGAACATGTATTCTATGAGAAAAGTGGAAGAGTTAGGGCAAATCTTTTTGAGTAAGGAGTTGTTTGTAAGTTGTAAGGAGAGGTCTAGGTACCTCTTCTCTCAGAAGCATGACCCAGATACCTATGATCTTTTTGTGCTCCTCTTCCAAAGTATGAATTTCTCAGGGACACCTTTGGTGACTGTGCCCTAGCTTTTAGGATCAGTTTCCATCGGATCATTTAAGAAGTGTGCAGGGGAAATGTCTTCAGCAGCAGTGGATGAAAGATGACCTCCATTACCAAACTCTTGTGAGTCATTTCCCATGAGAGTTTATGCGATTTGAACTTGAGACTATAAGCGATTCGTTTGCAGACTGAATATAGGCATAACATTTCAGAGATGGTCTCAGTCTCTTTTCCCCAGCTTAAATAGAGAGAGCCATGCTACCCTATTATGTGAAATGACTAATCAAGCAACAGTCAGAGAGTTAAGGCATACAGTAACGTGCTTATTAAAACCAGGTGGAAAGACTGGGTCAGGGTCACGCAATTTACCCACAAGACTTAACTTTGTGCAGTTCTGAAACTCTCATGAGGACTGATCTTGACAAAGTCTAATACATGTGGTATTGAGGGTCCATTTGAAAAACTTGGGGTTGCTGGTGCTTTTGTCAACAGTTACCGGGGCTATGTAGAAGTAAAGTGAGTCCCAGGCCAATGTGTTCACGTGCTGAGCCAATAGACATACGAGAAATAATGGAGGAAATGAGGGGGGTCTGGGACTGATCATTGACTCGCTTGTTTGCCTGGCTCTCATCATCTCACATCTCATTCCAATCTGTATCAAGGGATGGTTATGTTTCTTATGATTGCTATTTAATCTTAACCACTGAGATTATTAGCATGTTGTATTAAAGTATTAATAGAACAACATGCTACAACTAATCGTTAAAAAATCAGTCTCCTTATAGTGCAGCAAGCCAATTTGTTTTATTGGATTGGTTTCTCGTGTGTCCTTGAGGTAAGCAGGGTAAAATAAAATTTACTACTCAGGATGGAGGCGAGGTATTTTTTGCGTGTGTGGCCACATCAAAATGCTGCTTTTGTGTTTTAGAAATAACATTTTAAGGTAGAGACAATGATTGTAATAAAATTTGCAAAAAAAAAAAAAAACCCAAACAAAAATAATCAAGCCTTTAGCAATCCAAACGAAACCTTAGTTGTTCACGGGTTCTGTATCAGTATGTCTAAGCCAGTGGACTCCAGGTGACCCCAGGTCCCCAAAAGGAGTATAACTGAAAGTGCCAAGAAGAACACAAGTGAATTTTGGGAGAGCACAACATAAGACTAGAGGGAAAATGGTAGAATATGGGGGCCCACCAGAAGGAGACAAGTTTGGAAGGCAGCCTTGATGAGAAAGAGGTTGAGAAACACAGGTCTACACAACTCAAACAACCTTTGTTTGCAATGGTAACAGCCATATTGGTGGGGCTCCTGCAATTCTTATCATCATATGCCTACTACTCACCTGTGTTTCTGTAAAACAGCAGATCTATTTTTTTTAATTTTTAAAAATTTTTAAAATTTTATAGAATCACCATGAAAAAAATACAAAGCTTTCAGGTTTAAGTTTCAGTCATATAATGGTATTAAACCCCCATCCCTTCACCAGTGCACATGTTCCACCACCAAGAACCCCATTATACCCCCTCCCACCCCCCCACCCCCCGCACCTGAGTGGCTAATGATCTTCACTTTATTCTCTCTATACTTTGAATACATTTAATATTTCAATAGAGAACTCACTATTATTATTTGGAATTTTCCCCCAACAATCAAGCCTGCTGAAAGGCATCATTTGATAATTTGTTTTCCATTACTGAATGAAGACTCTATGAGCTGTCTCGGCGGCGCAGTTTTGGATTTCTGATATTTTAGCTCAGTTCACAGTCTAGATGCATTTCTGTAAGAAGCCGTGCTGGGTGCCAAAATGGGTTAAAAGACCTCTCGGATCATGATCTTTAAGGAGCAGAGGGTCCGTTTCTCGAGCAGCAGCTCCGGATCTTATCTGGACGGACTGTAAAACAGCAGATCTAAACTCTTGTTATACTGTATATACTTTTACTTCTATTTCTCCTACTTTTTGCAGCCATGAGAATATATGTATTTTTAAATTATTTTTAAAAAAAATTTAATTGAATCACCATGAGATACACAGCTGCAAAGTTGCTCATGATTGTGTTTCAGTCATACAACGTTCCATCACCCTTGCCCCCACCAGGGTACATTTCCCACCATCAATCAGTTCCCTGACTTCAAAGAAAACTATTTATTTCATTTGCAACTTGTTAATCAGACTGGTTTCTTTCCTTCCTCCTCTATGCACAACTGTTACTTTACATTGACATTTTTTCCATCGTTTTTATTGTTTAGCTGTGGGGTGGGGGTGGGAGGGGGAGGCGGGGTTCCCCATGCGGTGCTGGGAGGCTGGGAAGCAGGAGACTGGAAACCACATGATGCTGGGGACTAAACCCAGGCTGCTGCCTGCAAAGTGCTCCAGCCATTTCAGCTCTCACTCTCTCTGACCCTCCATCATAAATTTTTAAGACTTTTTCTCAAACAAACATTATCTCTGATTCTTGCCACTGTCTGATCTGTTAAAGTCAAATTTTATAGTGGTCAAGAATACCAAGACTGGGGGGCAGGTGTGATAACACATCGGGTAGGGCGTTTGCCTTGCTTGCGGCTGACCTGGGTTCGATTCCCAGCATCCCATATGGTCCCCCCAAGCACCGCCAGGAGTAATTCCTGAGATGCAGAGCCAGGAGTAACCCCTGAGCATCGCTGGATGTGACCCAAAAAGAAAAAAAAAAAGAATACCAAGGCTGGGCTGAAGAGATAGTACAGGCTTTAGGGCATTTGTCTTGCATGCAGCTGACCCAGGTACAGTCCCTGGAACCCCATCTGGTACCCTAGCTCTTCCAGGAGTGATCCCTGAGTGCAGAGCCAGGAGGAAGTCCTGAGCACTGCCAGCAGTGGCCCCCTAAAAAAATTAATTAAATTAAACATTTAACTAAATTTCAAGAACACCAAGTTACCTAAAGGAGCCAATCTGGTCAAAGTTTCTGACTGCTGAGTGGAGAAGCAGTGGGTCATTAGAATCCGCAGACTCTTGAAAAGGAAGAATCAGTTAATGTTTCTCCTGAATTCTTCCACAACTTTGCCCAAAGCCAAATAGGTCCTGCTAAACCTTTGGTTGCCCGTGAAGTGACCAAAGCACAAAGCATCAAGTTAACCGTGGTTCCTCTTGGCATCAACTCACAACTTAAAGGTGAAGACAGAGCCTTACCCCCAGGCATCGTGCCTGAGAGAGGACTCGCAAACGCACAGCACAGGATGATTAAACCAAGCTGGACCGGGCATGTGACGCAAGGAGCAGAGCCAGCCCTGGCCTGTGGGAGGCCTGGTGGCTGATCCTCTGCACCGAGTACCCCACCTCCAGCATCGGCCAGGCTGGGCCCCCCCATGGAGACAAAAGAAACCAAAGTAGACAGACACTCAGGAAGCTGTCGGGGAGGTCTCTCCTGGGAGCCCGAGCAAACCTAACCTTGCTTTCTGCTTACTGTCACTAGACTGGACTTCCACCTTGTTGTATCTGCTGCTATTTTATAAGTCCTATCATGAGCATCTTCCATGGTTCTTTTAATTATCACTATCATAGTTTAGGTCACATGTTTACCACAGTGTTAACGTTTATGGTTTTGAGGTATAGTTACGGCACCTTCACCACCACCAAAATGCCCAAGACCCTCCATCACTGTGTCACTTCCTATGTCCCATCTAGTCCGTCTCTTCATTCCTCGCCAATACCTCTGCTGCGGAATCTCAGTTTTGCAGTATAAGGTCAAGGGTGTGTCATCATTTGATAGTCTGTTTCCTGAGTGAGATATCTGGTATGTGTCCTTCTCCTCTGACTTATTGTACACGCTGCCCTCCAATATCATCCATATTGCAGCAAAACTGCAAGATTTCATCTTAGAAACCACAGCTTTATTTCTTCGTCTGTTGCTGGACCACTGGGTGGTTTCCATAACCTGGTTATTGTAGTTAGTGCCGCTGTGTGTAGAGATGCACGTATATCTTTTCAAACTGATGATTTTCTGTTTTGAGGTGAGTTGCAAAGGAACGGCATCACTAGGTCATATGAGAACTCTATTCTTACTTTCTCTTTTATTTTAGGAATCTTTGTAATGTTTTTCAGAGAGACTGAGCCAGATGACATCCCAACCAACCATGAATGAGGGTTCCTTTTCATCCCATCCCCGCCAGCAATGGTGGTTTCCAGTCTCTCTGATTTATGCCATTCTCACTGCATAAGATGATACCTCATTGTCGCCTTGATTTTAATGTCCCTAAATAATACATGAAAAGGAACACCTTCCCTATGCCTCCTGGGTGTCTGTATGTCTTCTTTACAGGAGTGTTTATCTCCTCCCCGTGTTTTGATGTGATTATTGGGTTTTGTCATTGTTGAGTGTTGTAAGTGCTCTCTGAAATTTGGATATTAGCCGTTCTCTGATGTATTGTTCCTGCATGGGTCTAACTGGGAATCAATTTCTGAAGTAGGCTGCCACTGTCTTGATGACTTTGACTTGTGGGTATTCCTGGTACTCCCACACTCCACCCCGTCCACCCTCACAGACCTGGGGAGTTAGTGGTGCCAGCTGGCTCCCAAGGCGTGACCCATGTCCTGAGGCCTCAGGGTGCATTGGCATCACCTGGAGAGGTGTTTCAAAACAAGTACTTGGCATTCCTGCACCCCCTGGAGTGGGGTGTCTCTTCCACTGCACTACTGACCAAATAACTCAATAACTGGTGGGGGTGGGGGAGAGGAAGTGGGAGCTTCCTGTGCTCTGATTAAGCTGTTCAGCACCATTCCTGGACCCTATTTATTCGATGCTACTCAGTCTCTCTTCCAGTTTGACAACTCAAAATATCTTGGGACACTGTCAGATGCCTTCAGGAGCAAACACTTGCCCAAACAGCGAATGTTCGATTTCCCAAATGAAGATGGGGGCCTAGGATTCTGTTTGCTCAAACCAGCAAGCCCTATTTTGTGTGTACGGCCCTTGCAGGCCTTTTCCTTTCTTCCTACATGTGGTCACGCAACTTCCGCTGTGTGGCCATCTAGAGCAGTGGCTTTCAACTGACCGCTGGTCTGTAGAGCACGACCAGTCCACAGGTCTGAGACTGTTGAAGACATTGGTCTCCTTCATTCCATATTTTGGGAGTGGGGAGTGGCACAGAGACAGGGGTACCGGGAGACGGCCAAGCAGTGCTCAGGAGACCATGCAGTGCCAGGGACTGAGCCAGGAGGACCTCTCCATGTGCTCCAGCCCTTAGAGCTCTGTGTCCCGCATGCCCCTCCTCGTTCACTTGAGAGCACTAGTTTTCTCTCACAGGCCAAGGACTGGTGTCAGTCCACAGGTATGAAAGGGCTGGAAATCACTGTGTACAGCACCTTTACAGGGCAGAATGCAGTCCTTTTTTTTCCATTCCTGGCTGGGCCGACTAGAAGGCAATGAACTCGCTAAACCGAATCATGTTCTCTGTCCTTCCCTGTGTCTAGGGAGCACGTGTGCTTAATAACCAGGTCCTTCACTAGGGCCAGGAATGTTGCTTCATCCATAGTTGGCAGCATGCCTCATGAGCTGGGGAGAAGGCAGCTGGGATCACTAAGTCCAATGATGGTTGGAGGGATCATTCGGGATGGGAGATGTGTGCTGAAAGTAGATAAAGGGCCAGACGTGATGGCCTCTTAGTATCTGTATTGCAAACCACAATAGAGAGAGAGTTTGGGGAAAATTGTCTGCCATAGAGGCAGGGGGAGGGTTGGGATGGGAGGGGGGATACTGGGGACATTGGTGGTGGAAAATGTACACTGATGGAGGGATGGATGTTTGATCATGGTATGACTGAAACTCAAACATGAAATCTTTGTAACTGTACCTCATGGTGATTCAATTAAAAAAAAAAATAGTAACCAGGTCATTTAGGAGAGAATCCCCCTGCATCTGTTATATAACCCAGAGAAGCAATAAATGGGTTCCACCACGGGATCTTCGGACTTGAAGGGAAAGAGGGAATGGGAGTATCAGGCTCCTGGAGGGAGAGAGATTGAGAGCAGATGATTCGCTGGCAGCCTGGAGCCATCCCTCGGGGGTGACTGGACCTGAGTACACCCTGCAGGTCAGGCCACCACCAGCCCAGATCCAGCACCCTGGGGTCCAGTATAGGCCAGGCCAGGGATCAGCATAGCCAAATCTGACACCTTTCTGACATGAATGATTTGGAAGCTTCCAGGAATTTGCTGTTTAGTCTGTCTCCTGTGGTTGGAACTTCCTCTCCAAATGGTCACGTTGGGATGTTATTTTCCAACTGGCATGAGGAGAATTTCCGATAGAGACTACCAAGTGCTGTGTTCTGCAGAGGCGGGCCACTCAGAGCAGAGAAGGGATTTGGGGGAAAGGGGCCCTTCTGTGGAAGTCTTGGGGGCAATCAGGCAGCAGAAAAGGTTCAGGCTTCATTTCCTGGGGGCTTGCTTTCATTTAAAATGCTCATGGAGGGACCATACAGCGGGGAGGGCACTTGCCTTGAACACTGCAGACCTGACCAGGATTTAAGTCCTGGCATCCTGTATGGTTCCCTGAACATCGCCAGGATTTAATTCCTGAGTGCAGAGCCAGGAGGAACTCTGAGCAATCCTGTGTGGCCCCCCCCAAAAAAAAATCAATGGACAGAGTGCTAATGAATTGTGTCAATAAGTGCTTTTTCTTAGTGTATTGATGGTGTTTGGACCTTCGGCCTACTTCTGACTGAAAAAGTTGCGCCATTGCCAGCTCACCTACCACCCACCTAGCAAAGCCAGGAGTCGAATCTTGAGCTCTCTGATGCTTGGGCCTGGTCTAGTTCTCATAACAACATAGTGCTTGAAGTTCTTTAGAGAAAAAAACAAAAAACACTGATGCAGAAAGTGGGTTCCAGTCCTCAAAGAGGCCACACTGTGTGGGTCTCCCAAACATTCTGGAAGAGACGGAAATAAACACCACCAGGACTGTTGTGATAGAACAAAGAACAGCACCACCCACATCTCGAGGGACCTTCTGTGATCCTTCTTAGAACTAGGAGCGCTCATTGGGTCCAATGTCAAGAAAAATGAAGTGCAGGACTTGTGGCTTACCAGCAGCCTGGTTCAAACAGAAGATAAACGTGGAGCGTTTCAGTCTCACGTTTAATCCTTAGCCACAGTTTATATGACGGTGATGAGTTTGTTCCCCTCCCTTCATATGCTCCCCCCAAACTGCTCTGTTTACATGGCAGGGAAGCGTCGGAGCTGGCAAAACCAAACAACTAGCTTTAAGCTAAAATAATTTATACTGAAAAACATTTTGAAAGCTAAATATTGTCCTAACCACTGTCTGCATATGTGAGCTTCAGCCAGGAAGCTTAGGGTATAGTAAGAGAGGAGCCAGGCAGAGCCCTGTGATGCTCTAGGGTTTGGGAAGAACCGGAGAATTCAGTCTCACTTCCTAGATGAGAAGTCTGATCAAGAACAATTTCGTGGTCTGCCTAAGGGAACCCCATCAGCTAGTGTAGTAAAAGGACATGTCTTCATTCATGGTCCTGTTCCTCTAAAATTGTGGTCACATTGAGTGTTCTCCCTATGGTCCCATTGAGTGTTCTTTCTCCATTCATGTTCACAGCATGTTCCTTTTTTTTTTTTTAAGATTTTATTATTGAATCACTGAGATAGATCTTTAAAAAGCTATTGATGATTAGGTTTCAGTCATACAGTGTCTCAACACCCATTCCTCCACAGTGTACGTGTCCCAGCACCAGTGTCCCCAGGTTCCCTCCCGTCACTTCACCCCGAGCCTCTCTGGCAGGCACTTCTCTTCTCTATCTCTCTCTCTCTCTCTCTCTCTCTCTCTCTCTCTCTCTCTCTCTCTCTCTCTCTCTCTCTCTGTCTTTCTCTCTCCTTTTTCTTTTAATTGAATCATTGTGAGATACAGTTACAAAGCTTTCGATTGGGTTTCAGTCATGCAATGTCCCAACAACCATCTCTTCACCAGTGCACATCTCCCACCACCAATATCCTCCTGCCACCCCTCCCCCCCGCCTTTATGGCAGGCATTTTCTTCTATTTCTGTCTCTGCCTCTGTTTCTGTCTGTCTGTCTCTCTGTCTGTCTCTCTCTCCTCCCCCTCCCCATTTTGGGCATTTTGGTTTGCAATACAGACACTGAGAGGCCATCTATGTTTGGTTCTTTTCCCACTTTCACACAGCGTGCTCTTACTAGAAAAAAAAAAAGAAAAAGAAGAAGAAAATTCTGAATCAGGACCAGTGGGGTTTAACTTACAGAAAGCAGGAGCAATAAAGTTGAAGTAATGTGTACTTGTGTGTTATTCCACTAAGGCTGCTATAACAAAGGGCTTGAGGCTGGGGTCTTTAATCAACAGAAATTCATTTTCTCCCAGTTCTGGAGACTAGAGGGCAGAAGCTTATGGTCAAGGTGAGGGCAGTGCCTTTGAGGGCCCTCGTCTCCTCCCTCCCTCCCTCTCTCCCTCCCTCTCTCCCTCCCTCCCTTCCTCCCTTCCTTCCTCCATCCCTCCCTCCCTTCCTCCATCCACCCCTTTTTCTTCCCTCCACCCTCCCTCCATGACTCCCTCTGTCCCTCCCTCCCTCTGTCCCTCCCTCCCTCCTTCCTTCCCTCCCTCCCTCCCTCCCTCCCTCCCTTCCTCCATCCCTTCCTTCCTTCCTTCCTTCCTTCCTTCCTTCCTTCCTTCTTCCTTCTCTTCTTTCCTTTCTTCTTTGGTCCTATGATTTACAGTATTATTAATCAGTTCCAAGCATTCAGTATTCCAACTTCCACCCAGCATCTGTTTCAGCATCCCTCCACCAATGTTCTAAGATTTCCTCCTACCCCAACCCCACATCCTTAGCAAACTCATTCTTTAAACTTAATTATAATAGTTTGAGTCACGTGTTTTATCTTTTCTAGCTCTTTGGGCGGCCATTTTCACTTAAAGTAGTCATTTTAGTATGAGGTTGCGTGTGTTCCTTTCCTTCCCTTTGTGTTAGGGTGTGTTAGGCAGATAGGTTGGCTATTCAGATCCAAATAATTCAGTAACTTCACTTACAGAGTAATTCATACTTTTCGCACTAGACTTTTCATACTATCATTTTACACCAACACTTCTACTTTCTACAAATTAAATTCTATGTAAACAGAAGGATGAACACTTGGCAGTATGTCCAGTGATTGGGTTTTTTTCTTTATTCATATCACATGGATTAAGCAAGGTTTCTTGTTGAATGTACCTTAAATTAGACTGAAATTTTTATTAGATATTCTTCCTTTTTATAAAGTCCCAAACATGCAATACTATATTTCCTTAAGGTAGCTTTCAAACAAATATCCCACAATTTTTAAGTGTGTATGGCTAATAACCAACTGATTGTTCTGATTAAACAAGAATTAGATACTGGCAATTTGAAAATTGCCCCTTTGGTCATTTTGGAAATGATAGGTTACATGCTGGCATTCATCAGGTGATTTTTTTTTAAATGGGACTGAGCTAAACAAAGAACTTCATTCTTTTAACATCAGCCAGCTTGCCTATACAAGCACCAGCCCCATCCTGGCTTCAGAGCAAACTCCCTGAAAGGGAAATGCTATTTTCGCCACAGGATAAAAGTATTTCCTACTGTACTTTTCATCTGAGAACCTGGAGACATTTGATTTGCAAGTTCTTGGATCAAAAATAGGTTCGGCAATAGTGAGTCTACCTTTAAGAAGTTTTCAACAGTGCTGTCTCCCGTGGCAGTGGTGAGCAGTGAACTTTCAGTGACTGATAAACAAAAGTGTAGTTGATCTTTGAGTAACACAGGTTTCCGTTGCACAGTCCACTTACACGTGGGCTCTCTTGTAAATAGATGGTGTAAACTTGCATTATTGATAAACACAATATAGTACTCTGAAAATATTATCTCTTAGAAAGAAACACGCTGTGTGAGGATATGCGGTGTAATAAATACAACATACAAAATACATGTTAGTTGATTGTTAACAGCCAGGCTTATGAACAATGGGACAGTAATAGTTAAGTTTGTGGGAATTCAAAGTCTACAGACGAGTTTTGGTTTAAGAACTATGATTTACAAAAATGTTAATAACCGTTTCTAGAACTCAATGTTTCAACTCCAAACCCACCACCAGTGTCAGAGTCCCTCCACCAATGACCAAAGGTTACCCACCTCCCTCTACCCCACCTCCTTAGCAAACTCATTTTTAAGTACTTGTTTATTATAGTTTGGGCCACATGGTTACAATAGTGTTGACTCTTATGGTTTTGGTGTACATAGTTATCTCCACGTTTGTGAAATGTCTGAAATCTTAACCCCTTATGTTATCACCAGTTCTGCCTCTTTGTCCCCTCCAAAGTGCCCTTCCTTCCCCCACATTACACACACACACACACACACACACACACACACACACACACACACACACACACACACACACCCCTCCCCTTCTTGACACTCCCATTTCTATAATCCAGGGGCAAATGTTTGAAGTCATCTGATGCCTTCCACTTCCTTGTCTTTCTATTCTATGTACATAGATAAGTGAGAACATCTGGTATTTGTCCTCCCTCTGGCCTACTTTGCTTAATTTGACACTCTCCGATTCCATCCAGGTTGCAGTAAACTGCATGAGTTCGTTGTTTCTTGTGCCAAGTTGCATAGTATTCCATTGTGTTTGACTACCAGAAGGGGAGCAGGATCGATGCATGATATTATTTCAAATATCTGAGGCTCTCTGACTCCTCAGCACTTTGTACAATGTATCTGGAGCTTCAGTTAAAGAAGCATTGAACTTCTAAGCTCATCCACGAAGCAGGAACTCATTCTAGTACATGGCTGTCTGATTTTATAAGAGGTGCGCATATTTATATTTGAAAACTAAATCTGTACTTGGGCATCATTTTTAAAGTCTCAAAATATTAATTCTTTCTCCATGACAATCTTTTATTCAGTCTTAGGCAGAAAAATACATGCTTATGTTGGTGTTTTCTTGGAAGATTTCTAAATGGTCCTGTTTTTAATCTAGCAGGTTTACATAATTTTCATCTTATTTAAATTGATAAACAATTCATGAAATGCCTAATAATGAAATTTTAAGTATTTAGAAGAACTCAGGTCCAAGGGGTGTTAACATGGAATTCCCCCACATGGAGATCCAACTCCTTGCTGTTTGCAACAATATCCTACGGCTTAAGTTCCCAGCCTCTTGTCTGCACTGTTGGCACATGGGCAAACTCTTGATTTGGACCACTTGGAAAGTCCACACTTTCCTAATGAATCTAAGGAATCTATTGACTCCCTCTGGAATAATTGGACAAATTAAAATATCTGACCCTGTTGAGTTCAGTTCCCTAGTGATGATGGATTTTTAGTTAGGAACAGTTGGGGTAATAAATCGGGTAACTGGCAAGTGGCCAATGTGTAGATTTTACTTACATCGGGTTTTGTTTTCCATTCCCTTTCTTTGCTCTCTCTTCCCTAGAGACTATAGGATTTGCAGGCAATAGAATTTCTAGAGTAAAAGGAAAAAGAATCAAATGGATGAAAAGCTAAAGACAAATCTCAGAGCCCTCTGGTGATAGAAGGTAGGAGGTGGGGAATGTGTAGGTTTCAGTTATGATCTTAGGAGACACAGCGAAACACGCCAATGTCAAGGGTTCAAAAGTAAAATCAGGGGTCTGGGAGGATCACCCAGAGGTCAGGGGCAGATGCATTATATCTGCAAAAATCCAGGTTTAACACCCAACACCGCTTGCCCTCCACCCCTACACACAGGGGTGACAGCCCCCAACCCCCCGAATAGCTGGTACCAAGGAACACCACAGCACTAACTGAAACAAGGACCTGTAATGTCCGGTTGGTCCTAACTTCTACCAGAGATTGAACTTGGGTCTGCCACATGCAAGGCAAGCACCCTGCCCATTGTACTGGCTCTCCACCCCCACCCCCACCTTTTTTTTTTTTTCAAATATGTCTTTCTTGTACTTCTTGCTTTCAAATTTTTTCAAGGGATTCTATCAGAACTAAACAAGTTTTTCATAAATGTCTGTGATGGTGTCTGAGTGGCAGGGAGTACCAAAGACAAAGTTCAACAAAAACTGACTGTGGTCTCCAGAGCCTTCCTTGCCACTTAGTGTCAATGCGTAAGAAAATACTGGAATCGTGGCACTGGATGGGTGTGATTCACACGGAGTTTGTTTGCCTGCCTTTCTTCTGTGTGGATGGATTGCTAAAGAGAGGGCAGAGGCTTAGGAGCACCTGGCCTTGTGTTTTCCATTTGGTGAATGTTAGTAGTCACTCAGAGTCATGCATTGCTCAATGACAGATCACATCCATGGCGGTGGTCCCAATAGGTGACATCACCCAGCCCGAGAGCGTAGTAGACAACACCATTTACAATGGCCGAGTCACACTGCGATATTCACACAGCAAAATCAAATCACTCCTGACATGCTTCTCAGTTCACATTCCTGATGACGTGTGGAATGAGTGAGTCCCAGAAAATATTAATGATTTTTAAGCTTCGGTGGAGAGTGAGGAAATAGAAGCAGGCCTTGGATGTAAGGAGCTGCCTTCCTTTGAAGAGTAGTCGCTCCAGGTGAGAAGCTAACCTCCACTGAAAGGCAGATTGGGGTGATACAAAGGGGTGGTCTATAGTTGTGTTTGATGGCAAAACCTTTGTCTCACACTGTGACCACTAAGCTCCAAGAGTCCAGCAGAGCCAGAGACAAAAGGAGACATGGTAGGAGAGAAATGAAGGAGAGAGAAATTCTGCAGTCATCCAATAAGTTTAAGTCATTTTGTTCTGTAGGCAGGCACATCTGCTCCCTTGCCTCATTAGCAGAATATAATTTAGGGAAAATGAAATATTCATGGGAATAAGGTCATTCTCTTTAAATATATCAAAATGGAGAGGATGCTTCTTTCACAAATAGAAAATGGGAAAATAAAACTTTTTTCATGCCCCCCACAAAAAGAAAAAGATTTGGCACAAGAGTCCTGTATATTTGCAAGATACATTCTCAAACACACTGAGGAAAATGATGCTCTCTCTCTGAGTGTCATGTCAGACATGCAGGGGACTGGTGATACCTGACCCAGAAAGGGTCTGAGGAAATGCAAACATTCACCGTAAGAAACAAAGGACTTGCTTAAAAGAGTCATCTAGCTGTGCTCACTGCAGTGCTATTTACAGTGCACAAGATCTGGAAATAATCCAAATATCCAACAATCAGTGAGAATATAATGAAGTGTGGTTTAGGCACACAATGGGATATTATGCAACTCTAAGAAAGAATGGAATCTTGCCTTTTTTTGGGTTGTTTGTTTGTTTGGAGCTACGTCTGGTAATGCTCAGGGGTTACTCATGGCTCTGTACTCAGGAATTACTCCTGGTTGGACTGGAGTGATAGCACAGCGGGTAGGGCATTTGCCTTGCATGCAGCTGACCCGGGTCGATTCCTCTGACCCTCTCAGAGAACCTGGCAAGCTACAGAGAGTATCCCACCTGCACGACAGAGCCTGGCAAGCTACCCGTGGCGTATTCGATATGCCAAAAACAGCAATAATAAGTCTCAGTAATGGAGACGTTACTGGTACCTGCTCAAGCAAATCAATGAACAATGGGATGATAGTGCTGCAACAGTGCTACAGTGCTACAGTGCTCAGGGACCTTATGAGATGTTGGGGATTGAACCTGGGTCAGCCAAGTGAAAGACAAATGCCCCACCCACTGTACTATCACTCTGGCCCCTGGAATCTTGCCTTTTGCTACAACTTGGGTGGAGCTACATGTGGTCACATTAAGTGAAATAAGATAGAGGGGAAAGGACAGATAACAAATGATCTCTCTCATATGTGGCACATAAAGAAACAATGGGAGAGAATGGACAGTATCTAATGAATAAAAGCTGACAATAGAACGGAAGCTACCAAAAGTTGGAGAAGGGAGAGGTGGACTGGAGGTGAATTAAGGACAGTGGTAGAGGATTTTGGGTGCTTTGGTGGTGGTGAAGGTACGGTGAGTCTCTACACCAAAACTGTAAAAATTAACCCTATCATAGCCATGTGACCTCAATTACTATAGAAAGAAAAGGGGGAAAGTCCTTTGGGAATGATTTCAAAGGCCATTCCCAGCTCTTCTCTAAGCTATGACAACTTCTGGGGTTGTGCAGACATTACAAAAGCTCAAGGGCCACAAACCAAAACTCACCCCAGGCAGCTAAAAAAAAAAAAAAAGACTCTTTCTGAACTGGTTGAGAAACCTCACCAAGGCACTCTGACGGCTGTGAGATCCACCCCTTCCCAGTTACCCGACAAGCATTTCCTAGTCAATCCTGAAATAGAAAGCACAGTTGATCCAGAGCCCAGCTTCCCGAAAATGAACAGCTAGACTTTGGTCATTGCCAAGTGTTTTCAAACTCAAGATGGTATTTCTGAATGGAACCAAGAATTGCAGGAAACAAGTGTTAACCCAAAGGATCACCTCCCCACCCCCACCACCGCAGCCGATGGCGGCTGACAGAGAAGCATCTGTGGCATGGGAATTGTCTGCCCTCCCTCCCCCAGAGTGTCCAGGAAAACAACTCAGTGACCCCAAAGATGCCGGAGACTCTCAGAGTGGATAAACGATGGCATGTCTCTGAAGAAGTGACCTGGCATGTGGACGGTGCCCGAGCCCTCAGCCATCCCTCATTAACCACTGTCAGCCGCACATCTGGTTTGGGCTTTGGAATGCCCTGGCGTCACCCCAGGGAGCAGCACTGGTATTTATCAGGCTCCCCTGGCTATCAGCTTGCCTCTTCCTCACTAAACGACGGAGTTGATTGTTCTGTTTGCTGGCAAGTCATGAAATTTCATACAGTTTGCATCTGTGAGTTGGCCTAGAGGCGCTTTGCTGAAGTCTGCAGTTGCGTGTGTGTGTTGGGGGGGACCGGGAGTGGAGGGGCTTTTGGATGCCCATCTAAGGGGGTGTCATATGAGCACACACTGGGAGGCATCCAGAAGCCCTCATCCAACCCACTTCTGTTTCTTTTAAATGTTTGGCAAAATACACAAAGGAAAAGAACATGTATAATATCATGGTGACAAACACTCTTTGGAGTCACTGTGCTAGCTGGAAACTACTTTGAGTAGCGACTCAAGGGACCAATTCATCCGAGATGACCCAGATTTGTTTGTTTGTTAGTTTGTTTTTGTCTTTGAACCACAGCAGGTGGGGAGGAGGGGACCCAGTCGGATCTGTGCTGGGGCATTGCTTGAGGACACGTTGGTGCCAGCAATCAAACTCAGCCTCTCTAGCATGCAAAGCCTGCGCTAGGTCCATCGGGCCATCTTTTGGCCCCTGATGCAGCTTTTTTTTTTTTTGCCTCTGTATGCAGTCTTTATTTCAAATATTGTTTAAATACCATACATAAGATCCAAGATAAGATCAAAGTGCACCACTCCAGAAACTTGGGGACTATTACAGAACTTCACAAAACAGGTCAACACTGCAGCTGAAGCCTGAATGCTGCCAAGAGGAGGGCGTTCTGAGTGGACTCATGGAAGAGGAGGAAATTGGGAAGGTCCCTCTGAATCACATCAGCTGCCATCAGGAAAGCCAGAGTAGAGCTGTCTTTGGAAGGTTCTACAGGGATTCCATGTGCCTCTTGGTTACACCCCAGGCTGAGGTGCCATTAAATCAATGTCACTCAAGTTCCTGGCCAGCCAAACTCCAGCAGCAGAAAGTCCCAAGTTAAGGATCAAGTTCCTCCGGAAGTCGTTCCTATCAGCGGCGAAGCAGTAGACGCTCCGAAGTCAGTCGCACACATTGTCCAGCATGTCCATGTCCGTGCCATCGCCTATCCCGGCTGCAGCATTCACGCCCACCCCACTGGACACCATAGCCCCCTGATGCAGCTTTAAAGCTAAAAATTCCACATCCCAAGATCCTAGCCTGGTCTAGGCAAACTGGAACATCTGGTCACCCTAGATATTGTGACCGTGTCAATTAACTTAGTTAAAGTTTCCAGATCTGCAGAATGGAAACCTCAACCCTATTTCCTTCAGTAGGAAGACTCCACAGAGGGTAGAGCACTTTACACTGCCGTTGAAGGGCTCTGTATGTTATTAACATAACTTGATACTTAAATACCAGGCTGAAATCAACAGCAAAATTTCATCGGAGAGAGAGAGTTAACTTTCCATTACTTTGTTTTTAGTGTTGTGTCATCTTGGATGGGTCTCTAGCTTCATTTTTCCCCATCTGTAAAATGGGGTGGACATAACCCCGCTGGGACAGAGTGTGAGAGAATACATCTCCTCTTGCAGAGTGGTGCCCTCCTCACACAGAGTACAAGGAAACGTTCAGATGGTTGCCATTATGACTTATCAGGAGAGAAGCTGGACACCTGGCCAGTTTAGGCTGGGAAAACCCTGCCTTCCACAACAAAACGCTGTGATTTCAGGATGCCAAGACAGAGGAGCTCCCTCTAGAGGAAAAATGAGAGAATCACCCGTAGGAGCCCGTAGAGGATCCTAGTCAACTCCCGTGGATTCCCCTATCTTGGAGAAATGGTTAACAGGATTAATTGAGGACTTGGAGAATATCAGGAAACAGCCTGAGAACCCCCGCCGTCCCCGTCCAACCCACCATGCCTGCTCCACGGATAAACAGCCCAGGCAGCACGATGCTCCTGGCTCAGCCTGTCAGCTGCGGACTCACATATGCTGGCTTGGTTGGAAGAGACCGCGTTTGCCCACGTGTGCTGTTTGTATTTATCAGCGTAGCTGGTACTGAACACTATCCGCCCTGAAGAGTAGGAGGTTTTAAAATCTTTGAATCCTTCTTGCTTTTGCCCCTGCCTCCTCTGTGGCAGCCCCCTCTGAGCCAGCAGCCAGTCAGACGTAAATCATCTTGCCAGGCTCAGCTAGAAGTCTCTCTGCCTGGGGTTCAAGTCCTAGACTCTCAGCTTACCAGTTCTGAGGCCCCAGGGAAGTTACTCTCCGTGCCTTCCCTGCTCATCAGCAAAAGGGTGGTAGGGCGCATGCTCACTGACCATGAGAGAACTGACCGGGTTCGTCAGAATAAAGAGGCCGAAGAGATCGTCCAGGAGTGAAGCCAGGTGGCCAACCCTGAGTCAGCCCCCGGCACACATGATCTCTGAGCATCTCTGGGAATGATCCTTACGGGCAGAGCTGGGAATAGCCCTGAGCATTCCCACGTGTATAGAAAGAAACAAAATAGACAAATAAAATGGGCTGTTTTAAAAATTACAAGAAACATATGTATAAAATGGGTGGAAGAGATAGCCTAAGGATCAGAAGCGCAGGACCTGAATTTGATCCCCAGCACAGCATGCCAACACCCCCACTCAACCCCACCCCACCCCACCCCACCCCACCTCCCGCACCACCGAATGTAGCCTGGAGGCCCCCTGGACACCACTAGGGTAGCCCTGAGACCCACAACAATTGTTGTGCTAGAAAAGCAGCACATCGCCATGCCCAGGAATTAAATTACTTAGTCCGGTGGACTGAAAACTGCTGAAGTGACCCCGGGGACCCTGGGGACTGCTTAGGAGCCTCCCCCGCAAAATAAGTAACAGTTATAAAACATAGACTCGTGCCTGTGCTATAGGAAACACAGTCTAGGTGTCAGCTGTGAATATAAACCATTATTTTTAAGTTGAGATTTGTAGGTAAAAAGATGTAGCCACAGTTTCTCCTCGGAACAGTAGACCCCCGGGAGTAGGGAAGGAAAAGAGAGCTAGCCGTTAGGAACGAGAAGACCTGCTTCTTGCTCCCACCCCCCAACCATGAAGAACGCAGACGAGTCACGACTTTCTCCTGTCCATTCAGTACCGGTTGTGATGGGCTCCCATATCCTGGGTAAACTGAGTCAACTGTGCTTTCTTTGATTGGTGTTGGACAGTAGTTTTCTGAACTGATCAGGGGCACTGCACCCACCTGGTCAAGAAAGATATTGGAGTTCCACTGCCCAGAACTGGACCTACGCTTCCTCAGCCCCTTCTAGCTTGCTTTTAATTTTCCTTTTCTGGTATTCATTAAAGGGCAAGGCAGGGGTGGTTGGAATTGCTGGGGACATTTTCCCCCGCGGTTTGGAGGCAGAAGAAAGGGGCTAATGAGAGGAAGGAGTGTGCGGTTGGGGTGATGTAAGGGGTCCCTGGCTCTCCTAAATGAGGAGGGTCTTTTAGGCTCAAGTTCATGCTCCAGGTCTAAACTGACTCCCAGAGGGTGGGCTTGCCCCAACCATGACCTTTTTCACTTACTCGCTGGCGGGCAAGTCGTTCTCCTGAGACTGTAAAGAAGTGCTTGAGGCGCTCATGGACAGTTTCGGGGAATTCTGAATGACCTTGTAATTCTATCCCACAGAACACAGTCTTCACTTAACCGGGGTGGGATGTAATCCAAACCGGGAAGAATGGCTTTCCCTAATGGGCTTAGGCTGAAGTTTACTCAAGAACTGCAGGTTCCTTGAGTGAAAGGTAGAAACAAAGTAATGAGCTTGTCTGAAATCAGAAAGTTCTCTCCAGATTCCTGCATACAGCACCAGGCTGCCTGCACTCCACCGGCAAAGAACGTGTAAAAGTTGTCATGTTTCGGTGACTTGAGTCTTTTCCAAGGAACATGATCAGGACTTCATTAGCAAGGCTCTGTCCCACTTGAGGGTGGCCCCAGAAAACTCCAGTTGGACCCTTCTAGAAGATGGCGCTGGAGGCATTTATTATTTTTTTTCCTTTTTTGGGTCACACCTGGCAATGCACAGGGGTTACTCCTGGCTTGTGCACTCAGGAATTACTCCTGGCGGTGCTCAGGGGACCATATGGGATGCTGGGAATCGAACCCAGGTGGGCCGTGTGCAAGGCAAATGCCCTACCCGCTGTGCTATTGCTCCAGCCCCCACGGAGGCATTTATTTCATTAAAAAAAATTTTTTTATCGAATCATCATGAGATACAGTTACAAAGCTTTCATGATTGAGTTCCAGTCAGACAATGATCGAACACCCATCCCTCCACCAGTGTGCATTTTCCACCACCAATGTTCCTAGTATCTCTCCCGCCACCCCCACCCTATCAGACCCCCTGCCTGTGTGGCAAGCACCTTCCTTCTTACTCTCTCTACTTTTGGGCATTATGGTTTGCAATACAGATATTAAGAGGCCATCATGTTTCATCCTTAGTCTATTTTCAACACACATCTCCCATCCCAAACAATCCCTCCAACCATCACTAACTTAGTGACCCCTTCTCTATCCCAACTGCCTTCTCCCCACCACATGAGGCTGGCTTCCAAACTGCAGAGCAATCTTTCTGGCCCTTGTCTCTACTGTCCTTAGGTGTTAGTTTCATGTTATATTATTTTATATTCCACAAATGAGTGCAGTCTTCTATGTCTGTCCCTCTCTTTCTTACTAATTTCACTTAACATGATAATGTCCATGTCCATCCACTTATAAGCAAATTTCATGACTTCATCTTTTTTAACAGTTGCATAGTATTCCACCGTGTAGATGTACCAAAATTTCTTTAACCAGTTATCTGTTCTCGGGCACTCGGGTTGTTTCCAGATTCTGGCTATTATGAATAGTGCTGCAATAAACATACAAGTGCGGATTTCATTTTTACTGTGTATTTTTTTTTTTGCATCCCCGGGATTTATTCCCAGAAGTGTTATTGCTGGGTCATATGGGAACTCAATTTCTAGTTCTTGGAAGAATGTCCATATTGTTTTCCAAAAAGTCTGGACCAGGCAGCATTCCCACCAACAATGAAGGAAAGTCCCTTTCTCCCTGCATCTGCGCCAGCACTGGTTGTTCTTGTTCTTTTTGATGTGTGCCAGTTTCTGTGGTTTAAGATGATATCTCATTGTTGTTTTGATTTCATCTCCCTGATAATTAGAAATGTAGAGCATTTTTTAAATGTGCCTTTTGGCCATTTATATTTCTTTTTTTGAGAAAGTTTCTGTTCATTTCTTCTCCCCATTTTTTGATGGGGTTGAAGGGTTTTTTTTTTCTTGTAAAGTTCTACCAGTGTCTTGAATATTCTGAATATTAAGCCCCTATCTAATGGATATTGGATAAATAATTTTTCTTAATTCATGGGCTCTCTCTGTATTTTGGTCACTGTTTCTTTTTTTTTTTTTTTAATTTTATTGAATCACCGTGAGATAGTTACAAGCTTTCATGTTTGGGTTACAATCTCACAATGATCAAACACCCACCCCTCCACCAGTGCACATTCCCCACCACCAATATCCCGGGTATACCTCCCCTTTCCCACCCTCCCCCTGCCTCTAAGGCAGACAATATTCCCCATACTCTCTCTCTACTTTTGGGCATTATATCTTGCAAAACAGACACTGAGAGGTCATCATGTTTTGGTCCATTATCTAATCTACTTTCTGCATGCATCTCCCATCCCAACTGGGGTCACTGTTTCTTTCTTTTTTTTTTTTTAATTCTATTTTTTAATTTTTTGATTTTTTAATTTTTTTGTAGTGCATCACAGTGAGGGTACAGTTACAGATTCACACCTTTTCGTGCTTGTTTTTCCCTCATGCAATGTCCGAGAGCCCATCCCTCCACCAGTGTCCATTCTCCACCACCAATGAACCCAGTATCCCTCCCACCCCCCCATACCATCCCCCGCCCTACCCCGCCTCTGTGGCAGGGCATTCCAATTTGTTCTCTCTCTCCTTTTGGGTGTTGTGGTTTGCAGTAGAGGCACTGAGTGGCCATCGTGTTCAGTCTCTAGTCTACTTTCAACATGCATCTCCCTCCCCACGCAGGATCTCCAATCACATTTTACTTGGTGTTCCCTTCTCTATCTGGGATGACTTTCCCCCAGCGTGTGAGGCTAGCTTCCAAGCTGTGGAGCCAGGGGTCACTGTTTCTTTGGAGGTGCAGAAACTTCTTAGTCTAATGTCGCCCCATTTGTTTATATTTGTTTCCATTTGTTTGATCAGTGGTGCTTTATCCTTAAAGATGAGGGGGCATTTATTTCTATCTACAACAGAATAATGACATTGAAGTCTTGGCCTGCAAAGGGTCATACAATATTCATTGTATACTTAGAGCCCATTGCCTGCTTTTTTCCAGACTCCAAATGCAGGCAGCTTGCAATGCTGAAGTTCTATCAGCAACTGGAGAGACAGTTCGCCTGCCTTGCACATGACCAACAAGGGCTTGATCCGTGGTACCCCCATATGGTCACTCAAGCCCCACCAGGAGTGATTTCTGAGTGCAGGGCCAGGACTAAGTCCTGAACACAGCCAGAAGTGGCCCAACCCCCAAACCGCTAAAAAGATTAAAACCTACCTATCAGAATCCTCCCATTCAGAGGATAAACAGACTGACCCCTGGGAGGAAAGGGCCTCAGGACACAGAACTGCTGTCTCCCACACCTGGTTCATCAGGCTCCAGCACTTACTGCTGGGCTGGACTTTTAAGCTCCCTGAAGCTTTAATCTACTGCAGCAGATAGTCATTTAAAAGGGAAGCCCCCCCCCCAAAAAAAAACATGCAAAATACCACCCCAAGGTATCAACAGCAAGGAAATTCAACCTGACAACTGGCAGAACAGAGGTAGCACCCTAGAGAGAGGGCAAAGTCTCTGCAGGGGTGGCACTGAGTCTGCCATCTTCATCTCCCATAGCTCCTGCTTCCTCAGCTCTACCCTGTGTGGGCCTCACCCCCACTACTTCCTCCCCCGGGGGCCTGGCTTAGCCCTGCCCTGTGCCCAGAGGGAGTAGATAGGGAATCCAATGCTTCTCCTTTTGGGTCTCCCCTCCCCCTAGCTCCTTGCTGATTGACATCAATAGTGACAAAATCTAGCCTGAAGCCAGAGTCCTGGCCCCTGCCTTGCCCTTGCTCCTGGGAGCCTTCAATTGTCCCCTGTCCATGCCTGTCTATTCCTAGACTCACTTCCACTTCCGTTTCACCCGCAGAGCCTCTCTGCTTAGCTCTCCCAGCCCCTCCTCTGAGCCTGGGGGTTCCCAGCTCCTCTGTGTAGGGGCAGCCTCCCAGGAGGCCTTCTCCACCTCTGTGTTCATCTCTTGTCCGAGGTCTGATCCTGAAGCTGCTCTCTCTTCTGTGTGGTTCCTTGTATCCCAGGAGCTGTTGGGGGCTCTCCCTGAGTTGTCAAATCTCAGAATCTGTGAGCATCTGGGAATGTGGACATCTGGGAAGTGAGGCTTAGAAAAATCAAAAGCCACAGCCACAGACCTGTAGCCAGCAGGCCCAGGGCTGGCCCCTGAGAATTGAAACTGCAAAACCTTTGCAAGTCAGCTCTCTTAGGCAGCCCTCCAGGAGGAATGGAGGTTGGTTTATTTCAAGAGCTCTCTGACAAGACCTCCCTGTCCCAGAATCATCTGTGTAAAAAAAATAGATATGTGGTGATGTATATGATCTTGGGATTGGATCTGATCTAGGTTTAAGGACTATTGCAGTTATTAGGAAATACTATAGAACAAATCTTATAAAATTTAAGATACTATTAAAAATACGCAGGGGGGGCTAGAGCGATAGCACAGCGGGCAGGGCGTTTGCCTTGCACTCGGCCAACCTGGGTTCTAATCCCAGCGTCCCATATGGTCCCCTGAGCACCACCAGGGGTAATTCCTGAGTGAAGAGCCAGGAGTAACCCCTGTGCATCGCCGGGTGTGACCCAAAAACCAAAAAAATAAAAAATAAATAAATAAAAATACGCAGGGAAAGAGCATTTGGAGGATCGGGGATGTGGGTCACTGGTGCCTGCCGTGCATGCGTGAGGTCCCAGGTTCCATCCCCAGCACCACCACACTCACACCACCTAAAAAGGCCAGAGAGCTAGCACGGGACATAAGGCACAGATACAGCTATAATCCCATTTCTAATCTCCTGTATCATGCATAGTCCCCTGAGTACCACCAGGGATCACTCCTGAGTATCACTTGTATCACTTGTCATCCCGTTGCTCATCTATTTGCTCTAGTGGGCGCCAATAACGTCTCCATTTGTCCCTCTCGAGTGCTAATGTAGCCCAATAGTGTCTGCTCACTCCAGGAACACAAAGAGCATCAAACCATCCATTCAGGGTCTTGATGAAGAAGTCCAACCATCTCGTAGGTGGGTGGCCAGGCGTTCTTTTGACATCCCGTGGAATCCAGTCTGTAACAGTTCTAGTCCAGTAGTCGTCTCCAAATCGCATTAAGTGTCCGGCCCATCTGATTTTTGACACCTGGGCAAATGAGGCAGCATCCCTGATTCTCAATCGTTGACAGAGGTCAGAACTCTGGTTTCCTTCTCAGCTGAGTGAAGTGTGATACTCCAAGCATATCACTCAAGTGAATAGCTCTTTCCATTCCTCTTTGAGAGACCCGAATAGTGTTCTCATCCTGTTTTCTTAGGGCCCAGGTCTCTGAAGCATATGTTAGTGAAAGGAGAACGGTGGAGTTGAAAAGATGTGCCCGGAGTTGGAGATTCTTCATTCTCTTAACAACTTCTTCGACACTCTTAAAGGCATTCCATGCCGCTTTCTTCCTCCTGCGCAGTTCTGGTGCCAAGTCATTCGTCATGTTGAGTTCTCGACCTAGGTACACATAACTGCTTCATTCGGAGATGTTTATTCCATTGAGAGCAAATGGAATGTCAGGAACTAGTCCATTTCTCATGAACATTGTCTTTGTGAGATTCAGCTGCAGTTTGACCTTTCCACACTTACAGTCGAAGTCGGTCAGCATTCGTGCTGCTTAGCTAATGTTTGGTGTTATCAGAACGATGTCATCAGCGAAGCAGAGGTGGTGTAGTTGCCGACCGTCTATCTTCACTCCTATTCCTTCCTATTGCAGTTGTCGCATGACGTTTTCGAGGGTGGCACTGAAGAGTTTCAGTGAAATGGTATCACCCTGCCAAACCCCTCTCTATTCCATGATCACTTCCTTGTAGAATTGTGAGATCCTGGTGGTGAATCCGTAATACAGCTCACGAAGCATAGAGCCAGGAATAGCAACTGGGTTGAGTGTACTCCCTTCTCCCTGCCACCAAAAAATAGAACAACTTGAAGATAGCCCAATTTTCCCCTCTTTCCTTGAGTCCAAGTAGGGTAAGGAAAGCAGGAAATCATGAGTTTGCTGCTGGAAGGGAGGTTGGCATTTGTATCCAGTCAAGCTGGATAATAGTGACCATTACCAGGCTGAGCTGGACTGTCTCCTCCAGTCCCTGCGTGTCCTTTCAATAAACAGAACACTGAAAGGGAGTGCTCAGTCCTCCTTAACTGGCATTTGCGAGCGCCTGCCTAGGCAGCCTGTGGGGCCTGCAATTCAGTGAGAGATACTGGGTAAGGAAGACATTGTCTCATTCTTGCAGATCCTCAGAGGCCTGTGGGGCGGGGGGTAGGGGGGAGGCAAGGGAAGCAACAGTAGAGGGGTCCTCCAGGAGGGACATGGCACTCCAGGAGCTGGACCTCTTCCCGACACCAGGAGGAGGAAGCCATCCGTGTTACCCCATATGGGCTGTTCCTATGGGGACAGAGGTTTCAAGGTCTGGTTCTAGACTTTCCCACCCCCTTTGGGACCTCACTCGCCCTTTATAAGGATGAAACAAGCAGGGAGGAGCAGAAACATGCAGGAAAAGAAGTCTGCCATTTCCAGCTAGGATTGAGTTCACACCCCTGCAGCAGGAAGGGCTCTGGGGAAAGTATGTTCCACATAGCAGCATCCAAAGAGCCCGGGAGAGGAACATGATGAGCAGGGATAAAGAGCAATGGCACTGGTGGACGTGAGGCCAAGAGTGGCGGGGACAGAGGACACAGTACACTGGAGGCAGAGGGGAAGGATCTTATGTTTTAATAAAATGCATCATTTGGGGGGCTCTCTAGCCTGACTTGGGATTCAGTAGCTGGGTAGCCAGGTGGTTCCGTTTTGGGGCCCTGCAATGCTGAGGGTCATGCAGACCCAACTCCAGGCCTCATGTGGTCCCCCCACTCGCTCTCTCCCTGGCCCCTGGAATGCCATTTTGAGTCACTCTGGTGTCCCCATGTGGAGCAGTTAGAAGGGGAGAAAGTTTCCTTTTTGAGACAGTGGCATACCCCAGGCGCCATAGATGGTGGCCTGGACCAAGGGGTGGCAGGTAAGTGATGAGTGGTTCTAGACTGTGGATATCTCATGTTGAATTGTCTTTGGATCATCTTGAGAAAGAAGGGATCACGGAACACTCTTAAGTTTTTGGCCTGCTCAGCAGGAAGTATATAAGGTCCTAGTTAATAAAATGAGGGAACTACAGGAAGAACTGGTTTGGCAGGAAAGATGAGAGTATTTGGGTACACGAAGTTGGAAATACCCATTAGGCATGGACATGGAGTAAGCAATTTGATCTATAAGTCTAATATGCATGAGATGCTCTGGGCTGGAGGCCAGGCCATGGGAGGGGAGAAAGTCTGGAACCCCAAAGCCTAGATTCCTTCCCATCTCTGCTCAGAGAGTTAGGGTTGGTTTTCCACCTTTCCTGCTCGACCACCTCATCTATGCCATGTGTGGGGGCGGGAGGGGTTGGCTGGGGAGTGAACCTACACCAGACAGCTGAGAGGGTCCAAGACGGCCTAGTATAATCAAATCCACCAATAGGTTCTGTTTTCTCTGAAATCCCCTTTTAGGTTGCCATACATGCTCAGGAGCCCCTGATCCACCTGCCCAAGGGAAGACCAACAAGGCAGCATGAGGGGGTAGCAAGGGGGTCTCCATCCTACAAACAGTGGGGGCATCAGGTGGGAACCATTGAAGGCAAAGATGCTGTCCAGGTGTGGCAAAGAGGGAAAGGATTGGGAGAGCTGGTGATGGACAAATGAGAGCAGGCTTTTGCGAAGCTGTAAAAAACTAAGGCTCGCCGAGGGGCGAGAGCACTCGCGGGCTCTCCGGGCGGCTCTGTCTCACCGCCCGCGTCCGGTGCCCCAGAACCGCTGTGTGTGCTGTCGGTCGAGGGCAGGCGACGGAAGGAAGAAGGCCAAACTGGTTGCTCGATCCGTTTATTTCATTCTCCCCCTCCGCTTCTCTCCCGCTCTCCTGGATCTCTCCCCGTGGATCTGCCCCGTGGATCTGGCCCCCCAACCCACTCTTACAGCCTAGTTAAATCTCTACAGCATGAGGGGGGTGGGGCGTACACATAGGTGTGGTCCCCATCAATAGGGTAAGGTTCCTTTCCCTTAGGGGATGCTTCTCCTAGGACTTAATTCTCTTTCAGCAGGAGGATCCACCCAAGGGCGGAGTCCCATGAATGTGTTTCTCTTCTCCTCAGCCAGCAAACATATAAGAATTCATAATATTAATTATTTTGTATGGACACAATAAGAGATGCATTAAAGCTTATAGAATTGCTCTCCTAGGGCCATCTCAATCTCAGACTACAGTGCTCAGGCCAGATCAGTCTTTCCTATCCCTGGCAGGGTCCCAGTCTCATAATTACTATTGGATCATGACAGCATTTGTCTATGATCAAGCTCTTAACTTATAGTTAAGAATTAGGCACTTTGGCCAGGCCCATCTCGATGCCAGGGGAGCACATAACTCACCGCTTGCCCTGGATCCTTCCTGTCCCACGTCGGGGACCCTACTTTGGGGTGCTAGGAACTGAGGGCAACTGAGGCTTAAGTGGAGAAAGCAGAGGCCCGGGAGGGAATAATATTCGAGGCCAATTAATTCCCAAGTTATAAAAACATAATATTGTCTTCTTGTGTCTATACAAAACAGACATAGCTTTAAAGTAAATAATTCAAAAGGCACAAGAAGAGGAGAAAGGCAATATTAACTTATATAATATAAATTCAGTATCCTAGGAAGGTCTGACCTTGCAAATTCGCAGAGTCGGATTAAGGGAAAGCCGAGAATTGACTCTTTTGGGGAAGAGAGCATGGAGAAGTGATTATAGCTAAACAAAGGGATGGGAGAGATTCGGGAACACCTTGATGGGTGTGACTGGGGTAAGCCTAAACTCTGGGTAAAACCGGGACAAGCTACTTGTGGCAAGGAGGGAAAGGACAAAGTAATGTCATCCTACATCAAGCCATGGAGATTCTGGTGTCAGGAGATATGAGGGGTGGGGGAATGGTCCTGAAGACGGACTGGGAGTCAAGCATAGTGACCAAGGCCCACCTTCCACAGCACCCCATCCTCCAGGACTGTCTGGGCAGAGCACCATGTCCCCTGAGACTTCCAATAGCCTGCGCCCCTGTTGCCTTAGCTAAGGACCCAGAGGAGGGTCTGTGGCCACCTCTCAACCACCTCCTAGCCTGGCCCTCGTTCCCCCCATGTGTTGTCACTCCTGCGTAGCCGAGTCACTGATACCTGAGACCAGAGGAGCACAGGTAGACTTGCATCCCTCCAGAGTCCCTGTGCCTTGATAATCTGTCACAGTGAATCCATCCTTTAGGGTTGAACATCCCCCTTTCAGTAATTTGGGCCAACAAGTAGCGATACCAGGAGGGAGAGGGGCAACCCACTGAAAATTCCATCTCAGTCTCCAACCTGGGTCAGAAACTTCATTATTACCCCAAACCCTACTGCTCAGGGGCAGGGAAGCTGCAAAACTAAGGTGCTCGCCTTGCATGTAGTTGACCTTGGTTCAATTCTCCATACTACCTACAGTTCTCCAAGCACCACCAGGAGTGATCATTGCTGAGCAGAGTTAGGTAAACCCTGATCACTGCCAGGCGTGGCCCAATCCCTCCCCCACCCCTCCACCCCCAACAAAAACTGCTGTTCAGAGTTGTTTCGTTAAACAGAGAATTGGGGCAAATCATGAAAGGGAAGCTACCTTTATGGACAGGTCACCTAAGCTCTCACACAGGGAGGGAAAACCAGGGGAGAGAAAGAGAAGAGAATTGCCTCCAGGAAGACCCAGAAACGGGCCCAACCTAGCAAACAGGGCAACTTTGTTTGTGTGCTTTTTACCAGGGGTTGGAATGTTGTCATCCCTTCAGATAAATCTGGCCAACAGCTGTCTTTTGTGCAGCCCACACAATGGGTTTTAAAAAATTAAAATTATTGCCAACTTTCAAAAATCAAGACTTCACACGGAAAACTGGACTTCAGTTTCCAAGCTGCATGCTTCGCACCAGGCTAAGCTTTGGAAGACAAGCTGGTCACAGCTGCTGTCCCTGAACCTGGACAGTGCGGCTCCCCCCACCTCACCTCCCTCGTTTCCTCACTGACCCGCACATGGGTTTGCAAGGTCTTGCTGAAAGCAGCAGGGCCTGGGCATTGTTGCAGGCCCGCCGCATATTTACCTCATTCAGGAGAGCATGAGTTGACCCAGTGCAAAAGGGTGTCTGAGGATGCAGTAGACTATTGCAAGGGTATGGAGACTGGTTGTCTCTGGGCAAGTTTCATTCAATGATGAGTAAGTTCATCAGAAAGAACGAAGCTCCTTCTCTCCAAGTTCAGAGGGTAGGAGGAGTTCACCCCAGCCAAATCTTGGAATGTTCTTTGTTCTTGGGATTGAATCTGATCTAGGCTTAAGGATTATTACAGTTATTAGGAAGAACAAATATTATAAAATATAAAGTACTATTTAAAATGTGCAAGGAAAGAGCATTTGGAGGATGAGGGATGTGGGTCACTGGTGCCTATCCAAGCCAACCTCGGATAGACTCCCAGGACTGGAGAGTTCATGCACTCGGGAATCTAGATGAGAAGAAAATTGGATTTTTCTTCTTGCCGCCCTCCAGGCTTGCACACAAGGACAAACATTCCACAGCACCCCTACTGTCAGCATTCTTAGGGGAAGAGAGATTTGCCTCTGCTCACTTTGATAGAGGAGCTCAGGTGCTCAACTCCATCATCTCCCCAATAGACACACACACACACACACACACACACACACACACACACAAATGGTACATCACCCAAGGGGCAGGGTTTATTTTAAAAGGGCTTGATATGCTTCCTGCGTTCATCCTTCAAGTTCACAGCCATCGACCATCACCATCTGAGAGTACACTGGGCTCCAGAGAACTAAATGGAGGATGAATCCTGCTTGCTTCGAACACAGCCCAGGGGAGCACTGTGTGTTTGCGGATGGGACAGCACTCATCAGAGCTTTCCCTCCTCTCCTCTCTTTATGCCTGTAAATCAGGGAGGTTCCGGGATTAACCACCACAAATGACAGTTAGTGAGTACAAACTGCTACATTCAGAGATTAGCCTGGGACTCCCTTCAAGCTAGGCTGGGAAGGTGGCACAAGCGTTATTTAAGTATGAGGTGCTTTAGCAGACCCCTCGGTACACAGATCTCCCGAGTCTGAATGTTTCATCTTGGTTCTGCGCCCTTCCCATCTGTGATAGAAAGGCCACTGCCTATTTCATGAGATTCTCCTCAATTCAAACACGTGTCTTTGGAACCCCAAGGGTGTGAGACAGTATTAGTTTGGTCGGGATTTTGCCTTGGGATTCAGATATTTGAAAACACTTCGGCTGTCCTCCCATGTGGCAGTCAAACTTGATGCCACTTTCTTCAGTGAAATGTGCCACTGTCTACCCCAAAGCTATGGCTTGTGCCTTCGCTAGTCTTTTGTGGAAATGGAAAATTCATTTCCTGCTCTGGCATGTGGTCAAGGGCACCACTGCCCCAAGAAAAGAAAAACTCTGTCCAGCTCCTTTATCTAGGAACATCCTCCCACGTCCCACTAGCAGGCTGGGTGGGGTTCCCTCCCTCATCTACGGTTATTTATTCCAACTCAGTTTCACTTCTAGTTTTATTGTTGTTGTTTTTTATTGAATCACCATGAGAGCAGTTACAAAGCTTTCGGGTTTAAGTTTCCGTATACATGATAAAACACCTATCACTCCACCAGCACACATTTTACACCACCCCAAAACCCGGAATACCTCCCCATCCCACACCCTCCCCCTACCTGTGTGGCAGATAATTTCCACATTGTTCTCTCTCTAATTGGAATGCATTCAATATTTCAACACAGGACCCACCATTATTATTTGGGGTTTTACTCCAACACTCGGATCTGCTGAAAAGGCAACATGAGACAATTTGTTTTCTATTGCTGATTATGAATAGCATATGATGTCACACAGCCGCTATCACAGCCGCACGATTTTGGAATTATGAAGTTTTCATGATTAATTCCGGAGGGATTTCTGTCAAAAGCCGCTGGGTTCCAAGATTTGTTTCTGAGTCTCTGGGATCATGGCTATTAAGCAGCTTGCTCGGTCGCCAGAGGGCTCACTTCTAGTTTCGACTTTTGGTGTGGCAAGGGTGGCAGGGGGGAAGGCAGAGGGTGCTGTTTGGCCTTATCTGGCAATGATCAGGGTTTTGTCCTGGTTCTGCGCTCAGGAATTACTCCAAGCATTCTCGGGGAAACTTACGGGGTGCCAGGAAGTGAACCTGGGTCGACCATATTCAAGGCAAGTGTCTGACCAGCTGTAATATCTCTCCAACCCCTTTCTTGGCTATTTTTTAAGCAAACCAATCCTAAGCAAAAGTAACTCATGGAAAGAGTAAAACAATCTCCCTGCTTCCAACGGGGACTACAGACATGTCCGGTGAGAGACACATGAGCAGTGCAAGCTGGAGGGTGGTGTCTTCAACTGTAAGATAAAGGTGTAGGATTGTAGAATCAAAGTTCTTTTTTGCTCCTAACAAAAACTCTGTCTCAGAGGTTCTTTGTTATGAAGAAATGTCATGTGTATCAACACAGAGGGTTTTTAAAAAAAACTGCTACTGAGATTATTTCAAAACACCTTTGAAAACTCCCCTGTGATGCGCAGTTGGGGCCCCGACCCCTCCACCCGCAAGCTCCGTGGTTTTGAAGTCCCTTCTGATGAATTTGGTGACCGCTGCTGCCCTCTAGTTGTGTGGGTTGGCAGGAAATAAATCAATCCTGTTGCATGATCTCAGTAACAAAATATTAACACCACTTTTGTGCTATGTCCTGGCCTTGCTCTCCTTAAACCAATGAAGTATTTGCTTGTCTCTTTGCAAGAGAATTTGGAATGGGCTAGAGTGATAGTGCAGCGGGTAGAGAGTTTGCCTTGCATGAAACCCGACTGGGTTTCAATTCCTCCGCCCCTCTCAGAGAGCCCAGCAAACTACCGAGAGTGTCTCGCCCACACGGCAGAACCTGGCAAGCTACCCGTGGTGTATTCGCTATGCCAAAAACAGTAAAAAGTCTCACAGTGGAGACGTTACTGGTGCCCGCTAGAGCAAATCGATGAGCAACGTGATGACAGAGACTTTCCGCCAGTGACTATTGGCTTTATCAACACCAAGTGTAACTGGCATTATTTGCTTCTCTCCTTCCTCTAATTACATGCTTATTCAGTTTGTCCTACAGTGGCTCCTTGGAACAGTTCCCAGCTAACATATATGTGGTTTTTTGGTTGTTGTTTTTTTTTTTTTTAAATTGAGTCACCATGAGATACACAATTAATACAAAGTTGTTCATGATTGGATTTCAGTCAAATAATCATCCAACATCCATCCCTCCACCAATGTACATTTCCTACCACCAGTGTCCCCTGTTTCCCTCCCATTATCTCTCACCCCCAACCTCCCTCTATGAAAAGCACTTTTCTTCTTCTTCTTCCTCTCTCTCTCTCTCTCTCTCTCTCTCTCTCTCTCTCTCTCTCTCTCTCTCTCTCTCTCTCTCTCTCTCTCTCTCTCTCTCTCTCTCTCTCTCTCTCTCTCTCTCTGGGCATTATGGTTTACAAGTTACAAGACAGGTACTGAGAGGTTATTGTGTTTGTTCCTTTTCCTACTTTGAGTATGCAATTCTTATTCAGAATGATTATTTTCAACTATCATTGTCATAGTTGCCCTTCTCTATCCCAACGCCTTCTCCCCCTAGCTCTTGAGGCAGGCTTCTAACCATGGGCCAATCCTCCTGACCCTTGTTTCTACTGTCCTTGGGTATTAGTCTCATTCTATGTTGTTTTTTTTTAATTTAAATTTTATTGAATCACCATGTGGAGGGTTACAAAGTTCTCATGATTATGTCAGTTATACAGTACTCAAACACCCTTCCCTTCACCCGTGCCCATATTCCATCACCAACCACCCCATTATACCTCCCGCCCCCTCCCACCCCCCCAGTCCCCGCCCTTGTAAGTGATAAGTTTCACTTCGTTTACGCTTTATCTTGGTTACAGTCCATGTTTCAACACATAATTCACTATTGTTGCTAGGGTTTCCCCCCAAAAAAGAGAAGACAGTCCCACTGTCAAGGAAGCATTTGATGGCTCTCCATTGCTGAGAATGTAGAGATATTAAGTCCCGCTGTTTGTTACATAACTTTTCTATTTTTTTCCCCCCTCATCCCACGCCACCGAGATCACGCCTGTTTAGTAATCACCACGCTGCCTGACAAAGGGAAACAAACCAAAAGAGATGGTTATTTCTCGTCATCAGCCGGCGTGGGGCTCTAGCTTAGTTGATAGTCTGGTATAATGTCTGCAGGCAGTTTCTGGAACCAAAAGTAATACGCTGGTATCGGCCCCGGCTCAAGGTTCCACCAGCGTCCTGCTGTTCCAAGTACATAATAATTTATTCCCTTGCATCCGATTCCCACACCACCAGGTCCGTGTCAGCTTAATGGA
This sequence comes from Sorex araneus, assembly GCF_027595985.1. Classification (NCBI taxonomy): domain Eukaryota; kingdom Metazoa; phylum Chordata; class Mammalia; order Eulipotyphla; family Soricidae; genus Sorex; species Sorex araneus. The sequence goes on along the minus strand of NC_073306.1, from coordinate 181,170,559 downwards.
CATCATACTATGGTTAACGCCACGCCGCGTTTCTTCCCGAGAAAGAAGGATATTTCTTCTCAGCCGGCGTGGGGATATGGCTTAGTTCAGTCTATAGAGATGGCTACCACTTTGGTGGCCTTCAATATTTCAGCAAAAGACTTACTATTCTTGTTAGGATTTCCCACCAAAGTCCGACCCGTTAAAGTCCAGGGAAAATTCTGCCTAAAATTCTATCGCTACAATCTTTTACCCTTTAACAAAAAACTTAGTACTATTGTTTGGAGTTTCCCCCCACGTTAAGCCCTGCCAAAAAGGAACATTTACACGTTGCTGACAATCAAACAATCAAAAGATATTAGGTCGCGCGGCTTCATTTCTATATGAAGTCCAAGGAAGATTCTTTTTTGGTAATTGCATCACTCGCTGGCAACGCCTGGGCCAGACGCAAAGGAGCGTCCCCACATGGCTCTCTGCTTAAATGTCGGCCGGCACAGGGCGGATCCGGGAGTCCCGCCCATCGGCTATCCCAGGCTTCCTGTAGAGTCTAAAAACTGGCTATAGCCTCGCTGCGTTCAAACAGAAAAAGTTGAGAGAGAAAAGAGCATATCCTGCCGGCAGCGCCTGGGCCAGAAGCTCCCAGCACACAGTTTGGAGTCATTTTGGGGGCGCCGCTCGTGTCCAAAGTGGTTCATTTGCCTCCGGGGTCGATCTCGCGCGGGGCCGCAAAGGGCTCATTCTATGTTTTTTTTTAATATCCCACAAATGTGCGCAAATATTTTTCGTTTGTCCCTCTCCTTCTGACTCATTTCACTTAGCATAGTAGTTTCCATGTTTATAAACAAATTTCTTAATTTCATTTTTCCTGGTGACTGCGTAGTATTCCATTGTGTAGATACACCATAGTTTCTTGATCCAGTCGTCTGTTCTCAAGTACTTGAGTTGTTTCCAGATTCTGGCTGTTGTGAATAGCGCTGCAATAACATAGAAATGCAGATGTTTCTTCTGCAGTGTGTTTTGGAGCCCCCATAAATGATATTGTTGGGTCATATGAAAACTCAATTTCTAGTTTTTGGAGTAATTTCCATATTGTTTTCCCAAAAGTCTGGACCAGGCGGCAATCCCACCAACAATGAAGGAGAGTCCCTTTCTCCCCGTATCTGTGCCAGCACTGGTTGTTCTTGTTCTTTTGGATGTGTGCCAGTCTCTGTAGTGTGAGATGATATCTCATCATTGTTTTGATTTGTATTTCCCTGATGATTAGCGATGTAGAGCATTTTTTTTTTTTGGTTTTTGGGTCATACCCGGCGATGCACAGGGGTCACTCCTGGCTCTTCACTCAGGAATCATCCCTGGCGGTGCTCAGGGGACCATATGGGATGCTGGGATTCGAACCGTGCAAAGCAAACGCCCTACCCGCTGTGCTATCGCTCCAGCCCCAATGTAGAGCATTTTTCATGTGCCTCATGGCCATTGAATTTCATCTTTGAGGAAGTTTCTATTCATTTTTTCCCCCTTTATTTCTGGGGTTAGATTTTTTTTTCTTGTAAAGTTCTACCAGTGCCGTTTGATGTTAACCCCTTATCAGATGGGTATTGGATAAAGAATTTTTTCCATTCCTGTCTTTATATCTTGGCTGTCTTTGTATTTTGTATCTTGGGCTGTCTTTGTATCTCTGAGGTACAAAAGCTTTTTCAGTTTAATGTTAGTCCCATTTGTTTATCTTCACTTCCACTTGCTTGGCCAGTGGTGTTTCATCCTTGAAGATGCCTTTGGCTTCAATGTCATGGAGGGCTCTGCCTACATTTTCCTCCATGTACCTTATGGATTCAGGCCTGATGTTGAGGTATTTAGTCCATTTTGATCTGACTATTGTGCCTGGCATTAGAGAGAGTTCTGAGTTCACGTTTTGCATGTAGTTGCCCAGTTTTCCCGGCACCACTTGTTGAAGAGGTTTTGCTTGCTCCACTTCATATTTCTTGCTCCTTTATCAAAGATAAAGTGATCTTATATTTGAGAGTGTGTCAGAATATTCAACTCTATTCCATTGGTCTGTGGGTCTGTCTATACACTCACACATACACACACACATACACACACACTTTTGTCTCTTTATCCATTCATCTTTTGATAGACACTAAGGTGATTTTCAGATCTTAGTTACCATAAACAATGTTACATTGAACATTGGAGTGCATACGTTGTTTTACATAGTGTTTCTGTCTTCTTTGAATAAATAGTTATAAGTGGAATTTTTACATCATAGGGTAGTTGCGCTGTTAATTTTCTCAAGGAACTTCATATGGTTTTACATAGTGACTATACTATTTGTATTCCTACCACCTGCAGAAGAATCTAGTTTTCTTGCCGATCTTTTTCAACATGTGTTTTTTTTCTTTCTTTGATAATAGCCACCCTGAGAGGTGTGAGGTGCTCTCATTGAGATTTTGATCTGCATTTTCCTGATGTTTAGTGATGTTAATTCTTTTCATGTGCCTGTAGTCATCTGTATGTTATTTTTTGAGAACCCTCTATTCAGATCCTCTACTAATTTTTTCAAACAAGATTATTGTTATTGTTGTTATTAAGTTCTATGAGTTATTTGCATGTATCATGCAAATGGCACAATTCTCTTTAATTAATTAAAATAATTTTTATGTAGCACATTCATTATATGGAGGTCCGTAAGGCACTCAGCTATGTTATTCCTGCCTGTACAAAAATTATGGACACTTGTACGGTTGTCTGTGACTGTGTTCTTAACACAGTTTAGAGAAGTAAATTATTGTTGTTTGACTGAAACCCTATCCATGAGCTGATACAACTTGCCAAAGACATGTGAATGTGTAGCAAAATGCTTATCTGTACCATATCAGACCTGGTCTCTTTATCCTTAACTTGTTCTTTTTTAAAAAAAGTAATAAATATAGTGAATGGATATACCTTCTTTTTCTAAAAACCGTGAAAACTGCTCTACTTTCTCAATATGCAACTTAAAAAAAATTTCTGCCCTAGCCCTGATCATTCTCTGACCTAGCCTAGAGATAGGAAATAGAAGCCAGCAGGTCTACCGCTAGAGAATAATGGTGCTGAGTAAGTGGTGCTTAACTGGGAGAATGATTCTGTTTCCAAGGACAGTCAATGATGGTGTCTGGAGGAGCTTCCTGTTTACATGCAATGCTCTGGGAATGAAACCCAAAAGAAAGGGCTGGGTGTGTGAATGAGGGCTTTTGTGGAGAAAATAAATACAAGCAAGAAGGAATTACTGATTCCAAAGAGCTGAAGTTCATCAACCTTAATCCCTAATCTGGTGGATATTCTGACAACTTTCATAAACTTGCCCTCCAAGGACCGATGTAGAGATTGCTTGAAGACAATGCAATAATCATTTCCCAAAACTTGCATAATCAAATAATTCGTTCACTTGGTTAGCAACACCCTAACATATGAAAAGCCAAGGGGTGAACAACTCAAGTACGAAGTGCTGTAAGTGAGGTACTTGAAAAGACCCATCTGAACAACGAGAACTTCTCACCTCCCGCTGGTCTTGTTACAGCTGCAAAGGTGCGTCCCACTATGGTCTGACCAAAGACAGGAAGAGGCGCTCCCAAGATGGCTGTCCAGATGGCTGTGCAAGCCTCACAGCAACGGCACTTTCCTCAGAGATTTCTGCAGCTGCCACCATCTCCTTAATGACGGACGAACCTGGCCTAGACAACCCTGCCTACGTGGCCACAGCAGAGGATGGTCAATCAGAAACCAGCCCAACGGACACTGGCCGGAATAACCGAACTAAGGGTGAGTCAGATGGGTAGTTGTCTTGGAATAAGCTCCTTGTCTGGGGATTGCCCTCTGTGGAATATGCACCATGGAAAGTTCTAGAAATGTTGTGTTAAGGAGAAATAATCCCAGCAGTTTTGGTAGCCATCCAATGTCCAGTTCTCCAATGTGAGATGAAGCCGCGAATACCTCAGGCCATTAAAAAGTGTGTAATCTGACTTGGTGAAAGGAGTGGAAGCTGGACCTAATGATTCATTCCTCCCTCCAGGTCAGTACTTTCCCAACCACATGGCTCCAGAAAAGAGCTCTTCAGTCCAGTCCAGTCCAGAAAATGAAACACATGCAGTTCCAAACAAACCATACATATTACATTGTCAAAAACTTAGAAAAGACAGCTAGGCAAGCCCCATTATCCTACCACCTCAAAGTGAACCACAGCTCATGTTTTATTGTATGTATCTTTACCAGATGTGTGCATAACAGGATTTCTATGAATGGCAAGCTACTTTCCTTTCTTTTCTCTTTTCCTTAGCCCGGCCCTTTGAACGATCCACTATCAGAAGCAGATCTTTCAAAAAAATAAACCGAGCTTTGAGTGTTCTTCGAAGGACAAAGAGTGGAAGTGTAGTTGCCAACCCCGCTGACCAGGGTAGAGAAAATTCTGAAAACACCACTGCCCCTGAAGGTAAATAAACTCCCCACAAGACTGGGCATGGGCAGGGCTTTCAGAAAGTCATCAGGTGTTATGACAACATGACCATCTCCCACCAGAGGGCCTCAAATATTTCATACCTCCATTAATTAATACCTCCATTAATTCTCTATAAATTACTGAAGGCAAAACCTGGTCTGTCTTTTACACAAATTAAAGGAAAAAATATTTAGGTGCTAGCTTAAATTTAGAACAGTTCCTGGAACACAATTAAAAACTGCAGAAGTTTCCTAATGATTGCTGTGTATGATATGTGCTTCTGAGTATTTGCATGAACTCACTGAAACCTCATGATGGCAAGATAAAGAAGCTATTATTATTATTATTGTTATTATTATCATCATCATCATCATCATCATCATCTCTGTCTTAGACATTAGGGAACTGAGACATAAGGGAGTTGTTTCCCTTGCTCTAGTTACCTTGCCAAACTTTGAATGAAAGGGATATGGCTCGAAAATTCATGCAAAGGAAGTTACTGGATCATTGATTCTATGTGTGTTTTCCCTAATAGAAACAGAGCTTTCATTTAATGTATCATTTTACATAAATGGAGGCAGTACTACCCCGTTTCTTCCCTTACATTTTATATGCAAACATTAAAAATAATAATAGTAACAACATAACAGTTGATGAGATTAGATAAGTAGCCAAAGTCCACCAGCTAGGAAATGGTAGAGCTAAGGGTTTTACCTGGAATCCCTAGCCCCAGAGCATAGTGCCCTCCACTCTAAGGACTGGGAGGCAGAGTGCAAACCCCTGTCATTGACCTGCCTGCAGAGAAGTCTCCACGGTCACCCTGCTTGCTTACTCATCACCTACCGTCTGCTCTAATAACGCTGACCATAATACAGTCCTGTGTAGACTCTTGCCCTCCTCTTGTGGTGCCGTCCAGCCTGCACTCTCTTTCCCCTTCAGCTGCCCTTCGAAGTCCTCCTCTGAGGCTCAGTGATAGTTTTTTCCTCCTTCCTGACTTGTTCAGTCCAACTTCCTTTGTATTCTTCAAGAACCTACATCTCTAGTAGCAATGACCATCATTGTAACTGTACCTAGAAGGACAGAGGTTCTCTTTCTGTGGCAACACACAGTATCTACCATATATGTACATGGAGTAAATGTTTGTGCAACAAAAAAATGAAAAGGTAATGAGTTCCTTTCTGTCTCTCCCTGTTGTTAAACCCTACTTAATTTTATCCCATATAAAGTTTTCTCCTGCCTGAATTATTTGTCTGTGTATTGCAGGACATTTTTTTAAAATTTTTTGAAAATGTTTTTTTTCTTGTGGCAGCATTGGTTTGTTGTGCATGCTTTGAGAGTGCTTTTTCCTCATCTCTTCAAGAGCTATTCCCCTCCCCCCACACTGTCTCTTGGATATTTTTAACCCCTTTCCTCTCTACCTGCTGTCTGTTCGCTTCAATTCTGCAATTTGAATCCAGGGTTACCTCTAGAGGGATTTTCTCTGTCTTCTTGCTTTATTTGTTTATATCCTTCTAATAAGTCAGATCATTTGATATTTGTCTTTCTAATTTGTTCCACTTATCATCCCATCCTTCAAATCCATCTGTGTTGTTGCAAATGGCAAGGTTTCATCTTGCATAGCTCAAAAGTATTTCATGGTGTATATATGCCACATCTTTATCCACAATAGCCAAGATCTTATTGCATAAATATTTTGGAGAAATTTGGGCTACAACCCAGAGGTGCCAGGGGATATTCCTTACTTATAAATAGCCAAGATCTTATTGCATAAGCGTTTTTGAAGGAGTTTGGAGCTACAACCTAAAGGTGCTAGGGGATATTCCCTGCTCTGTGTTAGGGACTGAGTGGCAGTGCTTAAGATAGAGCCAGTCACCTGCAAGGCAAGAATCTTATTCCCTGCAGTATCTCAACCCCTGCAGAAACATTTTGAGAAGAGAATCCTATAGTAAAGCATTGCTCTGGGCTCTGAACTTTTGTGTAAAGATTATAGAACCAAGTTTCAAGGGATTTGTTTGAGACTAAAATAAAAACATATTGGGGCTAGAGAGATAGATTGTGCCTTGCACACAACCAACTGGGGTTCAATCCCCAGCACCACATATGATCCCCTGAGCCCTACCAGGAGTAATCCCTGAGTTCAGAGTCAGGAGTAAGACCTGAACACCACCAGGTGTGGCCCGCCTACCCCCATTTTTAAAAATAAAATTAAAATGTCAGAATACATGAGATATAAATGACAATGGCAGAGAATCTCCGGAGCATCATTTTCCAAAGAGAACCGTGTAAGTTTGAAGAAGTCTGGTGAGCCGAGTGGCCTGGATTTAACTGAGGCCAGGTCCGAGAGAGGAAAGAAAACCCTGGGGATAGGGGTGGGGGTCTGGGCTTGATTTGGAGCCAGTCACACACCTTCAAGCTTGCTGCGGTCTCATCGTGATGCTGGAAGGTGAAACTAACTCACAGCTTACTAAGTGCACCTGGGTATTCTGGGAGAACCTGTGATTGCCCAACGTGCACACAGAAGCTACCACTCCAGGACTGGGCATGGTACTAAGTCAGAGTGAGATGGAGACCCATATCTCTACATCATGTCATAAAATTTTCCAAAGTGACCTCTGAGCTTTATTGGTCTCTAGGATATTTCATAGGGATCACAGGTGAAAAAAATCACATCAATAGAGGCCAGGGCACAAGACAAGAGGGTCAACAAGAGGCAGGACTGTAGACTACAGAAAGGAAACAAGGTAAGAAGAGGACCATGTTGGGGAAAAAGTTGAGAAACACTGACCAGTAGCTGAGCTCTGGCCGTGTGACTTGTCCACCTTTTTCTATCCATGGAGAGACAAGACCCACTGCTGACTAGCTATGTAACTAGCTAAGTAACCTCACCTGGTTACTTCTCTCAGAGCCTTTTTTCATCTAGGAAAAAGAAAAAACAGGGATAAAAATAATAAATTTCATAGGATTGTGTGAGAACTAACCTAAAAATTGGTGTGTGAATTGTTTAGCTCGCTGCACAGTACATAATAAAGTTCTGGTAGATAATAATAGTTTCCCTTAGTCCTCAGCGAGGAGACAGTCCCACCAACTCCATTTCTTTCCAAACAGCACAAGATGAAGTGTTTCTGTCTTTGGGTCTTGAGGTTCATTGTTGTGACTCCAAGTAACATTTCTTGCAAGTATTGCTGTACAAGTTCTTGCTGACTATCAGATCCATTGGTCTTAAGGGGCTTTGGGGTCAAAAATATGGTTTTTGGAAAGCTGTGGGACAGCAGGGTAAGAAAAGGATGGAGGAGGAAGGAGGAAAAGGCAGCATATTTGATGTTGATTCCCACATCTTCTTTGCTCAAAAAAACCTTTTAATTTGCTTTTGCTTATCACCAGCCAGATCCTAATAAGTGTTTGTCATCGTTACCTACTTTATGGAATCAAAGTAGGTTTAAAAGTTGAATGAGCCCAATCACCCAATACTGTTAGCACCAAGAACAGACAGTATAGACAGCTTTCTAGACATGACTTATAACCAAACCAATGTCTTACCAAAAATTAAATCCTTTTGAGACTTCAAAACCCACAATTATAATGTCACGGGTTACCTCTGACTGCTAAATGACTTTATCATGTTCTATAATACTTAGAAATCATTATCTGCACCAGAGCAATAGTAAAAGTGGTCACTTCCCTTGCACCCAGCTGAACCAGGTTCAATCATTGGCATCCCGTTGTGCCCCAACCATCTTTCCCGAGCACCACCAAGAATGATTCCTGATTGCAGAGTCAAGAGTAACCTCTGAGCATCACTGGGTGTGCCCCCAACCCTCAAAAAGGAAATCATTTTCCTTCTTTCTGCATTGTTCCTAAGTAGTTGAGTAGTCATTAATGAGCTTATAGTTCATTAGGGAGAACAGATTCAGGATATGGGTTTTGAAAATGATCCTAAAGAATGCATTAGGCAAAAGCCAGCCTGCAGGTTGATTTTCCCAGAAGATACAAGCAAAGGATAATCTTAGTGCAAAGACAGCTTCAGCAGCTACGGAGACAGCTGTTCCCTCCCACCCCCACCACACCAAACAGCCTCAGGCAGCCAAAGGAGCTTCTCTTGAGGACCCACCTTTTTCCAAACCGGAGCAGCTTAGTATTTCATGGGATTCCTTCTGCATCCTCCCGTTTAAAGGGAGGGGGAGGGGCTGGAGCAATAACACAGTGGGTAGGATGTTTACCTTGCACGTGGCAGACCCAGGTTCGAATCCCAGCATCCCATATGGTTCCCTGAGCACCGCCAGGAGTAATTCCTGAGTGTAGAACCAGGAGTAACCCCTATGCATCGCCGGGTGTAACCCAAAAAGCAAAATAAATAAATAAATAAAGGGAGGGGAAAACATTTGGTTTGTTTATTTTGTTTTGGGGTCACACCAATTGATGCTCAGGGGTTGCTCCTGGCTCTGCACTCAGGAATCATTCTTGACAGTGCTTGGGGGACTACATGGGATGCCTAGGATTGAACCCAGGCCGGCTGCATGCAAGGGAAGTGCCTTTGTGGTATGGAGTGGAAGATGAGGGGGTAGAACCAAGAGTCTCCAATTTGTAAGACATAACTGCAACCATGAAACTCTATCCATGGCCCTAAGAAAGGCCTGACTTTGATGCTACACAGCTAGAACAACTCTTCTGTGTGTGGGTATGGAGGTGAGGGATGTAGAGGATGAGGTGGGAGGTCAGGCTGTGAAAGATTCCATGGAGCAAGCAGAGTCCTCAGATTAAAAGATCAAAGCACCAGCCTGGATGATCTGAGTCTGCTTTCAATTTGAAACTCTGAGATTTTAGACAGACCGAGGATCTTCTCTCAATCATGAATCAGGATCTTTGACAATTCCTTCATTGACAAACATTTGGTGGGAAGAACTGTCAGTCTATGCTTTAGAAATGTGGGGGCTTCCAGCAAGAAATCTTCAAAACAATCTGAGAGAGTACAAGAGTGGATTTGTTTTGTTTCATCTCTCCGTTAAGTGAGTGATAAAGTGCAGTTCATTCTTTCAATGGACTCATTCGTGTAATCACATTCACTTGATAAGCATCAACTGAAGTCTGGGCAGAACTTGTCTTCGGGGATCTTCCAGTCCAGTGGAAAATATAATAAATGAGTACAAATAGCCATAGTGGTTGAGGGTGATGTGAAATAGGAAGAAAACTTTACAGACCTGGTATGCTCAGACCAGTGTTTCTCAATCCTACGCAGACCATGGCTGCTTTCTGACCTGTTTCCTTCCTGGGCCGCCCTTCTACCAGTTGGTCCCCTAGTCTCCTGTCATCCCCTCTCTCCTCATTTATGCAGTGTTTCACCTGTAGCCCTCTTGGAATATCCTGCTTTAGAAAGATGGAGGTAGCTTTTAATCAGAAGAGATCATTTCATTCTTTGAGCAAAGATGAAGGGAAAATATTCCAGAATAACCACCATTCCACTGAGAGGGACTCACACTGGCACAGAGGTAGGGAAGCCAATGAATAGCTTAGTTTGGCTTCTACCAAGTTTTGATCAAAAGAAGAGTGGCTGGATTATGTCTGTTGGGTGGATGTTTATTTTAATAAACACTGTCCTGGTCCATTTTAGTCTTCCCAAGGTTGCACCACCTGATTCCAGATGGTGAAATCACCAGCATCAAGATTAATCGAGCGGATCCCAATGAGAGCCTGTCCATTCGCCTGGTGGGAGGCAGCGAGACCCCCTTGGTCCACATCATCATCCAGCACATTTATCGTGACGGTGTGATCGCCAGAGATGGCCGGCTCCTGCCAGGAGATATCATATTAAAGGTAGGGGCTCAGCTGGGGAGCCCATAAGAAGGGCCTCACAAAAGTCACTTCAGAGAAAATAATTGGGTGGATGAACGAATGGTTGAATAAAATATTCAAGCATAGAGTCATTCCTTTGATCACTATTATGTGCCTATGGCTCCTCAAATGAGACTTGAGATTCATCAAGCTAGTGTCACTGTCCTTTTCTTGTCCTCTCCCACTTTCTTCCTGTACATAAATATATTGCCTTTCTCCACTTCCCTTTTCCTGTCCCCTCTTTCTTCCTTCTCCCTTCTCCTTCCTTCCCCCCCCCCCCGCCGACTTCAAACAACAATAACGTAAGCTAATATAGGAATGGAGAATATGTTTTCTTAAGTTGTTTCCAGAGCAGATTCATGGGGCATTTTGTGTTTTCTCTAATCACAACATCCCTCTAAAGCAAATTTCCTTTAGTTTAATGGCCTCTTTGGGAAAAGTGGTAATAATTCTCAAAAGCAGTTCCCATCAAATTCCCTTGTAGGCATGGTAGTGGGAACAAAATGTCTTGCACTTTACTCTCTTATGAGGTTTGGTTTGAGAGAAAGATTTGGAGGAAGAACTTTCAGAAGAAAAGGAAAGAAGAAGGAAAAGTAGTTTATCAGACTGAAGTCAAATATGGGACTTAGATGACAGACAGTCCCTCCCCTATCCTCTATTTTCCGTCTGATGCTGAAATGATAATTCCAGGGCTGGAGAGATAGAAAAGTGGGTATGGCACTTGCCTTGCATATGTCCAACCTAGGTTCAATCGCTGGCACCCCATATGGTCTCCCGGGCCCGTGAGGAGTTACCCCTCAGCTCTGAGCCAAGAGTAAGTCCTGAACTAAGACAAGTGTGACCCCCCCAAATTAAGAAAACAAAAATTCCATCTCATTCCTGGTAAGTCAAGAAAACCAGCTGCTGACACAGAAAGTGTTGTTTCTTTGGCAAAAAAATTCTGATTTGAGGGGAATCTTAGGAGATAGAATCTGAAGCAATTATAGTACAAACACTGAGTGTCTCACTGACCTCTGATGTGGAGAATAAGGAAGAACTCCCAAGATCCAGAGATAGTCAGCTTTGCGGCTGGCAACATGCACACTGCTCTCTCCCTGCTCCAAGGGGACTTAGGCTGTCGATAAGGTCACATAATAAAGCAAATTGACGCACAGCACATTCAGCTAACTTTTCCTGAGGACAGAAACACCTTCTCTGACCTGCGCTAAGGTGACAGAGGCGAGGAGATTTAAACTCACCTATGCTTAGTCAATGGTGGTGAGCTTTGTCTGGTCAGAAGGAAAGCCTCATCTTCCCTGTCCATCTGCTGGGCACTTAGATAGGTGACTGTTAGCTGCGGAGACGCCTTATGAAGTCTCAACCCAAGACTCTTCTAACCACTTGTGGAAGGTACAAAAATCCAACCCAGGGGCTGGAATGATAGCATAGTGGGTAGGGCGTTTGCCTTGCACACGGCCGACCCGGGTTCAAATCCCAGCATCCCATATGGTCCCCTAAGCACCGCCAGGAGTGGTTCCTGAGTACAGAGCCAGGAATAACCCCTGTGCATCGCCAGGTGTGACCCAAAAACCAAAAAAAAAAAAAAATCCAACCCAGTGACGTTCAAGAAGGTTGTTTTTCTTTGGTGACATCTCTGTCCTTAAGCACAGAGAGTAGTACTGTTTCAAAATGCCTTTCTTCCAGAAAACAGCTACCACTACAACTGGAACCTTCAACTGAGCTGCCCAGCTAGAGTAATGAAAGCCAGAAAGTCCTGCAGAGCGAGGCACAAATAAAAGGGCCAACCTGGAGAGCTCTTAAGTAGCACAATAATGTGATCACATGATCCAGTCTTTCATCAAAGACCCTAGAAGTTTCCATTCTCATGAGTTTGTTTGAAGATGCAAGTTTTTTTTCTTTTTGTTGAACATACGGGTCAAAGGCTCTGAAGGTGACTATCTTGAGACCACACACATGTATGCACACATGCACAATATCACACACATGCATTCTGTCACTCACACAGTCACACACCACCAAATATGTTCACACACATACTCACATAAACACCCATCTCTCACACATAGAGGCATGTATACACACAGTCACCAGGTCTGTAAAGTCCAGTCTACGTGACCCAAGATTAAAAATTTATTTAGAAATTTGAAAGAAAATACCTCCATGGAGCTCAATGGGATGTGTACATGCTTTGCTTGCAGAAGCCCAGGTTCAATCACCAGCAACACAAGGACCTCTGAACCCAGCAGGGAGCAACCCCAAGCACTAAGTCAAGAATAACCCCTGAGCACAGCCGGGTGTGGCCCTCAAGCTAAAAGAAAATGTCTCCCCTGTTTGATCTGAGCAGCAGTTTAAAACAATCATTTACTGGAGGAAGAGATGGTAGAGTGGGTAAGGCACTTGTCTTAAACAAGCCTACCTGGGTTTGATCCCCAGCACCAAATATTGTCCTCTGGACACCATCAGGAGTGAACCCTGACCACAGGGCCAAGAGTAAGCCCTGAGCAATGCTGATTGTAGCCCCCAAACCAAAATTTAGCACTGTCTGTAGCACTGTCTTCCCAGTGTTCATCAATTTGCTCGAATGGGCACCAGTAACATCTCCATTGTGAGACTTGTTGTTACTGGTTTTGGCATATCGAATACGCCACGGGTAGCTTGCTAGGCTCTGCCCTGCGGATGGGATACTCTTGGTAGCTTGCTGGGCAGTCTGAGAGGGACGGAGGAATCGAACCCTGGTCGGCCACGAGCAAGGCAAACGCCCTACCCGCTGTGCTATCACTCCAGCCCAAATCAAAATTTAAATAAGATTATCATTTGAGGGGCCAGAGATATAGCTCAGTAGTAAAGCCCTCAGGTGTGAGACCCTTCGACCCCTGGCACTGCAAATCATCATTGTTTATTAGCATCAGCATCATCATCTTTGAGCTTAGTGGGGAAAATTCTCCTTTGGACTCTTTGTTTTCCCCTTTCCTCCTTCTATCAGCTGCAAGCTAAGCCTAGCAAGCAACAGAAGGGAGCATAGGACTCGGTCAACAAATGGGGTCCTCTGAGTGGACCAGGTAGAGCAGGTGCCTCCTTGGAGACGTGGTACCAGATGGCACTCACACCTGGTGAGTGGCATCTCACATCGGGCTTAGAAGTGGTGTTGGGGGCTGGAGTGATAGCATAAGGAGTAGGGCATTTGCCTTGCACGCCACTGGCCCGGGTTCAATTCCCAGCATCCCATATGGTCTCCCGAGCACTGCCAGGAGTAACCCCTGAGCATCGCCGGGTGTTACCCAATAAGCAAAAAAAAAAAAAAAACGGAAGAAGAAGTGGTTTGGAGGTTGAAGGACTGGGATGTTTGGACCCAAGATGACGTGGCAGAGCAGAGTGGCCTTCTGGATTAGGGAGTGGGTGGAACCAATGGGTCTGTGGCTCCCAGTTCTGAGGCCTCCTTCCCCCGCAGGTCAACGGGATGGACATCAGCAACGTCCGGCACAACTACGCGCTGCGCCTGCTGCGGCAGCCGTGCCAGGTGCTGCGGCTGACGGTGCTGCGGGAGCAGAAGTTCCGCAGCAGGAGCACGGGCCAGGCCCTGGACACCTACGCCCTGCGGGAGGACAGTTTCCACGTCATCCTCCACAAAAGCAGCCCCGAGGAGCAGCTCGGCATAAAACTGGTGCGCAAGGTGGATGAGCCCGGGGTGTTCATTTTTAACGTGCTGGACGGAGGAGTTGCGGGGCGCCACGGGCAGCTGGAGGAGAACGACCGTGTGCTGGCCATCAACGGACATGACCTGCGCTACGGCAGCCCAGAAAGTGCCGCGCATCTCATTCAGGTGGGTCCCGGGTCCTCAGCGAGCGCGATCCTGCGCCTCATGCCTCCCCACCACATGCCACGTGTGTTTCCTCTCTGGGAGCCAGGTAAGAGCATTACTCACGCCAAGGCTGGGTTGGGGGGTCATGAATGTTCCGAGGTGTTTCCAGTCAGACTGCAGGTGGTCCCCGTGGACCCTGTGCCGCAGCCTTACTAGCTTAAGATCACCCAAGCTTAACAGGGCTGGGTCATCCTCATACCCAGCACCAGTACTCACACCCAGGGGCATTCTGAGACATTCTGGATGCGGCCAACACAACCAGATGTACTGATTCCCTTATGAAGCTCTCATGTGCTCTCCGGGGAAGCTGTGGGATAAGTCATCTTCTTGGCAAGTCCATGGAAACTCAACCTAATGAAAGCCCTACTCCGCCTAAGAAAGACGTAACACTCACCATTTCACTGTCACTGACTGTCACTGTCATCCCATAGCTCGAGCACTGTCATCGATTTGCTCGAGCGGGGCACCAGTAACGTCTCTATTGTGAGACTTGTTACTGTTTTTGGCATATCAAATACGTCACGGATAGCTTGCCAGGCTCTGCCGTAGGGGTGAGATACTCTCAGTAGCTTGCCAGGTCTCTGAGAGGGGTGGAAGAATCAAACCCAGGTCAGCCGCATGCAAGGCAAATGTCCTGCTGCTGTGCTATTGCTCCAGCCCACTCATTATTTAGGCAAATGAAATTCTCAGTGGCCGGAGATTGTCTCACAACAGATTTTTTTTTAATTGAATCACCATAAGATACACAGTTACAGTTGTTTGTGCATTGGAGGTTTCAGTCATACAATGTTCCAATACCCATCCCTTCACCATGTACATTTCCCACCACCAATGTCCCCAGTTTCCCTCCCGCCCCCACTGTCAGCCTCTATTACAAGCACTTCCCCCAACCTCTTTCCTTCCTTTTGGGCATTGTGGTTTGCACGGACTGAAAGTGTATCATGTTGTCATGTACATCCCTTTACCTACTTTCAGCACGCAGCTCTTGTCCAGAGTGATCATTTACGACTATTATTATCATAGTGTCCTAACTCCCCTCTACCCCACATACACTTGTGGCAAGCTTCCAACCCTAGGCAATTATTCTTAGCCCCTAACAGACAATTTTGAGGATCTTGTTTTGGGATACTTGAGGATCTTGTATTCTAACCCATTCAGGAAGCCAGAATGTGTTCAGTTTCTGCTTGTCCACCTCATCTGAGTTACTGATGGAGAACAGAAATGATGATTTCTTAGGCCTCTATCCCAAAGGAGACCAAAATACAATCAGGGATGTGGAATTTTTTTTTTTAATGACTGCCATCTGGTGTGACAGCATTGCATTGGATAAATTAAATAATGGTGCCATTGTAAAATAAAGTTTTGCTTGGATGGACCTAGAAATTCTTCATAAAGGAGGAAACTCTTGAACCGGAACTTTGGAAGATCAGTAGAAGGCCACCAGATTGATGAAGCAAGGAAGGTCATGTGAAGGAAATACAACACAAAATAGAAACTGAATACAGGGCCAGAGACATAGGACAATGGGTAAGGCACTTGCCTTGCATACAGCCAACCCAGTTTGCTCCCTAACAGCTCATATGGTCCCCTGAGCCCCTCTAGGAATGATCTCTGAATACAGAGCCAGGAGTAGGCCATAAGTACTGCCAGGTATGCCCTCCCCTTGCAATCCCAAACAAAAAACGAATAGGAAAATAGTTAATATCTAGAGCTATTTTAAAAGCAATCAAAATAAGGAGTGATAAGAAAGTTCATGTCGGGTATTGTCTTATGAGACAAGCTGAAAAATTGAGACTTTATCTCCTAGTCTATGGGTGTTATTGAGATGCCATTGGAATGGTTTCAGAAAGAAAGTGACACTTTTTTCTGGAAATACCTCTCCACAAGCAATGGAGACAGGCAATATTAGAGACCTTGTCCTAAGAAATATTTTCAGGGCAAGAGTAAAAACTCAACAGACTGGAGCACATGTTTTGCCGTTAGAAGGCCCAGGTTTCAGTCCCTGGCAACACATGTCCATCTGAGTGTCCCTAAGAGTGACCCCGAGAACTGAGCCAGGGTAGCCCCCTAACACCACCAGGTATGGCCCTCCCCAAAATCACAAAACAAAAGCAACATCTTCAATTGTCTATCACCTGGTTTTAGGTTCCACTCAGTGATTGAGGCAAAAATGATAAAGAAAGAGAGTCAGTTGCAGTAGTTGACTGAGCGTTGTACCAGCTAGTTCCAAGGAAGAGAAGAATTAGAAGACAGAGGCTGCCCTCAAGAACTAGATCATTTAAGTACAAATCTCCCAGGGCTGGAGCAATAGTACAGTGGGTAGAGTGTTGCCTTGCACGTGGCTGACAGGGTTCGATTCCCAGCATCCCATATGGTCCTCTGAGCACTGCCAAGGGTGATTCCTGAGTGCAGAGCCAAGAGTAACCCCTGTGCATTGCCAAGTGTGACCCAAAAAGAAAAAAAAAAAACAAAGTCCTTAAATACAAATCTCCCTGCACTGGCTCATAGAATTCTTCCAAGTGTTGGCAACATGTTCTGATCTCGCATGTAGTGCCTCATCCCTCTTCTCTGAGGAGAAAATACTTGGATTGAAATTCCCAATACGTACCATAGCCTAGAGTCAAATATAACCTTGTTTCTCCATTTTCATTTCTTAAGCAGGTGGAAGAAGTTCTAGTATGTTCTCCCTTGTGGTCCCCAGGCTCATTTGCATTGTTTCTTGTTATTTTCAAGAACTCTTTCAACTCAGGGCTTTGGGGAGAGCCTTTGAAATATTTGCCTGAACCACTCCCACATTTCATTCAGGCCTCTCCTCAAATGCAGCCACCCAGGGGAACCTTTCCAGACAATCCTTACCTCCAACTTTAGAGCCTCCAGTCAGCTTTATTTTTTCTACTATTTTATTATTGCCTGCTGTAAGGCAGCCAGGGAAGCCCCGGTGGCTCTCCCCCTGGCCATCCGGGTTCGGGTGGTCCTCAGGCCGCTAGCCCAGCTGGGGTGACCCGTGCCATGGGGCAGACGGAGGAGGAAACAAGGGCCAAGCCAATTGGTTGATCAGGTGCTGTTTATTCAACCTCTCGTCTGTCCCATCTCACACACTCTTCCTCCCTAGCCCTTCATTTCTCGATATCCCCGCTCCCCAGGTGCCTGTTCCAGTCTCTCTGAGCTCCCCATTCCAGCCTCACACTGCTCCTCATTCCCATCTCCTTCTGTCTCTCCCACTCATCTCTCCGTGCTCCATCTTGCTCCCTGCTCTCTCTCCCAGCTCCTCCAACTCTCTCGTCTCTCCACGCCTCGCCTCTCCACCCTACACTCTGGGCCAGTGCTACCCCCAGTCCCATAGCAAAATCAACATAAGAAAGCCCTTCCTTTCTGCCCATCAGGCTGAAGGGCAGAAACACATCACCAGGGGTGTTCCTCGTCTTCTTAGTCCAATAACTTGATTAACATCTTAATTAACATCTTAATATTAGTTATTTTTGTATGGACACAGTAAGAGACTTGTAGGGCAGCTCTCCTGGGAGCATCTTGTCACAGACTCAGACTACAGTCTGAGTTTTTATTTTTTCTACTATTTGATTATTGCCTGCTGTATAATCCCTAAAGTGGCCAGGGAAGCCTTAATCTGGTCAGGCCAGATTAATTATTTCTGACCCTAGCAGAGTCCGAATCTAGATATTACTTTTTGGATCATGACAGAATTTGTCCATGACCAAGCTCTTAACTTATAGTTAAGCATTATGGCACTTTGGCCAGGCCCATCTCGATGCCAGGGTAGCACAAAGTTCACCTTGTCGGGACCCTGCTTTTGGGGGTGCTAGGAAGTTACAGCAACTGAGGCTTAAGTTGAGAGAACAGATGTCCAGGAGGTAAATATCATTGAGAGTCAATTAACTCCCATGTTACAAAAGCATAGCATTTACTATCTTCCTGTGCCCATACAAAAAGGACATTGCTCTGAATTAACTATGCAAAGGACTTAAGGAGAAGAAAAAAACAATATTTACAAGTTAACAGGGCACAAGGAAAGAAGTTACAAATAAACACAAAGGAATGTGAGCACTGTGATGGGAGTAACGCAGTAAACCTAAGCTCCCTATGGCAAGGCAGAAAAGACAAACCAATGTTATCCTACAGTCTGCCTATAATAATATAGTGTACATAACTGTGGGTTGATTTTGTTTTTGTTTTGCATGGCTCCAACCCAGGGTCTCATATATATTCTGTTTGCTTTAAATTAGATCCTTGATACCTATAGAGTACAGAATTTTTTCAAGCACTTAGAGAATCCTGGCAATAACAGGTCTTCAATTATTTGTTACATGAACAAACTGAGTAAAGTTATAGAAATGTAATTATACGTAATGCATAATTTTTGCATTCATTCCATCTTGTGTGGATTTGTTGTCAAACCATTTATCAGAGAATAAGAATATGCTACTTGTCCCTTGAATAGAACCTGCTTTTTTATCTCTTTGAGCTCCTTCCATGTGACAAGGGATGGTCAGTACAATGGGTGAGTGAGAGTTTCATAGTTCTTAGCTTCTCAGAACTTGGCATATACTTCCTTCACTTTCCATCATTACAACCAAGGAAGGACAAAGCAGGTGAGGCTAGCCTCTAGGTGTCAGTGGGTGAGAACAGAAAATGGTAATTTTCCCTTAGTAACCTATGAGAAAGAGAAACTCCCTTCATTTTCTCCTTCATGAAGAACTACGCTCTAATCGTGCTTATTTTTCCCTCATCAATTTCATTACACTTACTGACTCTTAATAGAGTCATCTACAGTCTTAGGGAGAACTTGCCAGGTATAGCATCACAATAGACCAAAGAAAAACTCCTCTGCTTGGTTATTTAGAATAGGTTAACTTATACATGGTGCTTTACTTGTATAGATTAATAATAGAAGGGGAAATTTTTTCCTGAGAAAGTCTGTTCCAGAAAAGAGATCAGACCTACCAACAGGTCTTGCTAAGAGTCTCTTTTGCTCACTAAACAGAATCCAAAGACTTTATCAGCAGGCACTGGGAGCAAAGCAGCTTAAAAAAGAAATGACCAAAAAAATGGAATTCTGGGAAGAGTCCTTTAAGGAATTTAAGGAGTAGATTTTATTTATATGATATTTGTAACACACACCAAGCAGAGGGGGGTTAGAACAAATACGCTTCAAAGGTTGAGGCTCAAGTTCCCAATCCTTGGCTGCATTGCACAGAGTTGCCTTACAGAGAAACTCCCAAACAGCATGTCCTTCTGGTCTTATTTTCTCCCAAAGCACCACACGTTCTGCCCTTTCTACATGATTTCAGGGAAAGAGTTATTACAGAGAAGCCACAACTGTTTTAAGTTTGAACAACTTTACATATGTGCAGCCTTAACCTCAACTTACTCAGCAACAACCCTGCTGCCGAGTCCCAGAGTGAGCCTGAGTGTCAGAAACTCGGGGAACAGGCCCTTCATTTCCCCCACCCCCAAATTTTATTTTATTAAAGCACCATGAATTACACAGTTATTCGTAGTTTTCGTAGTTGTTTTTTTTTTTTTTTGACACACCAGTCCCACCTCCGGTGTCAACTTCCCCTCCACCAGTGTCTCCAGATTCTCTCTCCTACCTGCTCCCACCTCAGCCCCAGCCTGCCATCTTGACAAGAACTTTTTTAATGTGGTTGTAAAAGTCTGGACCTTACAACTTCAATGTTGTTGACTCTGTGCTTTGGATATTTGGCTCTATCATTCCTTAACCCTGCCCCTGTTGTTTCTCATCTATCTCTTCTCCCCTTCCCCGTCACTCTGTATCTTTCCTTCTCCTCCCTGTACTCTGGAGTCACAGGTGCTCTAGGCATCCCCCCTTCAAACCATTGCGTTCCCTCATCCAGTTACTCGGAACAGGCACTTTAAATAGGGGATGGTTGGCTTATTTAGCAAGCCAGTACTTTTCTTTTTCCACAACATCAAATTTCAGATCTGGGGGCACCATAACCAGAATAACAGTATGAAGAGACAGCATGGGAGACTCTCCAGGGTCAGAGGTACAATAACAGAACAGAGAAATAGGCAGCCACAATCGGAAACCTTGTGGAAGAAAGAAATAAAGATCTCAACGTCCCAAAGTGTCCTGATTCAGAGTGTTTCTACCTAGCAATTCATTCTGAGAGCTCTGGCCTGTTTTGAGACATGCTGGTCAACTGATGATTCTGAATCAGAAGATTATGTTTATCTTGCTGTTCAAATATTGACAGTTAATTAAGCCAGAAAGTAATACGGAATTAAAATTTGAACATCCCATCCCCCCAAACACTTTCCTTTTCTTCCTGGACAATTTCCAGACTTGAGCTAAAGCTCAAAAGATACAAAGCCCTTTGTGCATAGGTGATAAGATGGGTGTTCATGAGGAGTTGACATGCGTGTGATTTATCTTTATATGAACTAATAGCTAAATAAAAATATTTAATCAGGGGCTGGAGCGATAGCACAGCGGGTAGGGCATTTGCCTTGCACGCAGCCGACCCGGGTTCGAGTCCCAGAATCCCATATGGTCCCCCGAGCAACGCCAGGGGTGATTTCTGAGTACAGAGCCAGGAGGAACCCCTGAGCATCATCGGGTGTGACCCAAAAAGCAATATATATATATATATGTATATATATATATATTTAATCAAAGAAAATTGACAACTAGATCTTCAAACCTTTAAAAAAGAATATGAGAGTGGGGGATGTGACTTGTCAGTAAAACACTTGTCCCTCATGTCTGAGGCCCTGGGTTTGAGGTCCAGCGCCACAAATTAATCAACCAAGAGTAGGACAAGTCTTTAGAAAGAATCCAAAAGCAAATATTGTACGCACACAGCTCACACTGCCTACAATTGTTCTAAATCTCTGATCCCTGCTCTTAAGTTTTACAGCATACCTGGAACAAAAGGCCAAACTATCACAGTAATTGAAATACTCAGATTTCCCCGTGTGAGCAAGAACCACGAGGGAAATAGGCCTGATAGGTCTGTGTTTTGTTTTCTTTTTAACAGATCAGCACAGTTAATATACAATCAAATCTCTATTTAAACAAACTTTCTTCACATGGTATGTTAGTAAATGCAATGCACATAGACTAAACAATACATAAATTTTAAAACATTCTTCTGGAGTTGAATTCTCAAGGTCCAAATGTCATGCATTTGTAAAGCATTGCCTAGGTAAACTCTACAGCATTTCAACTCAGAATTTCATGAGTGAATCACTTGTACAGTATACTGCAAACTTTGGGGGAGGGGGTGTCTCAGAACTACCCTTGGAACTGTCCTTCCTTCAACCTACACATCCCCTCTGCAAAAAGCCAAGGAATAGGGTCATGAGTGTAGCATGCCATAGAAGAAGTGATATTTGGGGCAAAGAAAATGCAATCATTCTATTAACACAACAGCCAGCAGATTCAGGAATCCAAGAATTCAGCTCTCCCTTTGGCCTCATCACTGACACCTGTATGAGCCCCTCTGAGTCAGATCCTTGTCATTATTGGTTTCTTTGCCCTTTGAAGGTTTACTTTGGGGACTGGAAGGGTGGATATGGAGCTACAGTCTAGTGGGGGAAATAGATCAAATTTGCTGTCTCAAATCTCCTCTCACACCCTATTCACCACTTTTACTCAAAACCTCCGAGGTTTTCCTTTCCTTTGCCAGACTCAGGCGCCTCACTCTTAGGTCACTCAAGTTGCCACTGTCTGTCCAGATCAAGATCTTCACAAACTCTTTTTGACACGTGCCAGGTGCTATGTGCAGATCGATAGTTTTTCACAGGGAACTCCAGACTTGTTTCTGCCCTCCTCATTTTACACAGATTGTCAGTTCATAGTCCATTAGCTCATTCTGAAGTTCTAATTTGGGATCCCCAACTTTTTTCTGAATGAGAGGTGTTTTTCTTTCTTTCATTCCCTTTAAAATTTTTTTTATTAAATCATCATGAGAAAGAACATTACAAAGCTGTTCATGATTGCCTTACAGTCATGTAATGTTCCAACACCTATCCCCCACAGTGTCATTTCCCAGCACCAGTGTCCCCAGTTTCCCCTCAACCCCTTCAGGCCACCCCCCACCCACCCTAGCCTGCCTCTATGGCAGGCACCATGAGAGGTATTTTTCTCAGAAGTTCTCTTGCTCCCTAGAAGGAGGGTGAGAGGCAGAACTTGGTTTCCATGACTCGTTACATATCATGTTGCCACGTCAAATGAATGCTCACGGGCGTGGTATTTTTCTAGCTCATATCAGCAACCCTCTCTAATGTCTAAATTGTTTTATGTATTATCATTTGATCTCAGAACCAGGAAATCCTGCTCTGATGTGTTTCATGCAAGTTATGGGGACCCTCTCTATAAGTTTTTCAATTAGTAATGGAGAAAGAGACTTTTTGAGAATTCTTGGCCATTTTCAGCAGAGAGCCCATTTCCTGTGTACAACATAAAGTGGCAAAATGAGAAGTCCCTCAGTGAAATCCTGGGAGTAACTGGTCTGTAGGCAAACCCCCGCCCCCAACTCTACCAGAACTCATCTTCTAGATCCAGTTCTGTGTGCACAAGATACACACATACGTAACCCTCATGATTTTATGAGAGGAAATCCAGAGTTCAGAGTGTTTTTTCTTAAGGACTTAAAGCAGTAAATATCAAAGATCATCATCATCATCATCATCATCATCATCATCATCATCATCATCATCATCCTGTTGATTGTCAATTTTTTTGAGCGGTCTCAGTAATGTCTCCATTTGTCCTAGCCCTGAGATTTTAGAAGGTTCTCTTTACTTGTCCTTCCCAACGGTGCCACATTGGAGGCTCTTTCAGGGTCAGGGGAATGAGACCCATTATTGTTACTGGTTTTGGCATATGAGTACGCCATGGGGAGTTTGCCAAACCCTCCCATGTGGGCAGGAAACTCTCGGTAGCTTGCCACATTCTCCCAGAGGGAAAACTAGGCTATAAGATGTCCAGAATGCTAAGAATATTTGACCTGGAATAGAGAAAAGCTAAGAGGGAAGAATGAAATTATCCTCAAGTATGTAGTCAGATGGAAATTGATTTTGGGTGGCCGCAGAGGCCATGACTAGAACCAATGTACAAACAAGATAGTGGCAAATTGAAACTGAACCTAAGAGCAGACTTCCTAATTAGTGGTCTCTGAAAATAGCTTGCACTGCCTTGGGACCCAGTCAATCTATGCTCATTAGGGATATGGGTGCATGAGCTGTGTGGCAGCTTGGCAAGGGTTTTATAGGGTGATTGAAGAGGGAGCTGTCTAGGAGATGTTGGATTTGATTACATCTGACATCTCTTCCATATTCATGACTTTCTAACCTTCTAGAACTTGAGTTCCTCAAACCCCTCGGCATTGTAGGCGCAAGATAGATGAAGTGAGAATGATACTTGAGCAGTTTCTGGAGGAGAAGCTAAAAGCAGACTAAAACAAGAGCCTGTAGAGGTTCACAGTAAAAATTAGGTTAAAACCAGATGGTTTGACTTTCATCTTTAGAAAAGAAACTAGTAAAGAATTGAGATGTGGAATAGATGTTTTTAAATATAAAAGGTTGTTAAAAAGTTCCGATGTTGCTGGGGCCAGAGCAATAGTACAGCGGGTAGGGCGTTTGCCTTGTACGCGGCTGACCCAGGTTTGATCCCCGGCATCCCATATGGTCCCCCAAGCACTGCCAGGAGTAGAGTGCAGAGCCAGGAGTAACCCCTGAGCATCGTTGGGTGTGACCCAAAAAGCAAAAAAAAAAAAAATTCTGATGTTGGGAGCTAAGGAAATAGCTCTGGAGTCAGGAGCTTTCATGCACAAGGGCCCAAAGTCAATCCCGAGCACTACAGGTGTGTCCCTTGTGGCCCCTAAGTGCTACTGACTCAGCGGTACTGCATCACCATCACCTGGGCTAAGTGCCACTGGGAGAGTACATGGGGCCCCTGAACACTGCTGCAAAGATACCTCATCTCACATATACATGTATACATGCATGCATACGCGCGTGCGCACACACACACACACACACACACACACACACACACACACACACACACACACACACACCCCACAGCAAAAGCAGCAGCAAATACTGTAATGCAGCGAGTTTAAATCCAATCTTTCTTTCCAATTGAAGAGGTGAGGCCTTGGGCCAGTTGAGGCATTTACATCTGGAAGCAAGGTACTCTATCTGCTCTTGTCCTGCCTGGTTATCACTGGCTGAGTAGTGGGCCTGAGCAGTGACTGGGCAGAGCCCTGCAAATGCCTCACCTGCGTCCTTGTGCAGTGTCATCTTCAGCTTCTGTCTCTCTACTCTGTGAAATTTCCAGTCTATGTTGCATCCTGACAACATGAGCCGGTCTGCTCAGAGTGGATTTCAAAGAAAAAGGAATCTCCGGGCTGAATGAGATAGGAGACCTGGCTTACAGCTTCCCCGTGAGAAGACCCTTCCCAATGCCAGAGGTGGAAATGTATTGTCATCAGAATAAAATAGAGAAGCTGCTGAACCTGGCTTACTCCCTCCCATTTTGAGCCCAATTGCAAAAGACAGAGAAACAGTTATCATGAAACAAAACAACAAAGAAACAAGTCTTTCCATCAGAAATGCACCTCCTCCTTTTCTGTCACTTTTTTAAATTCAAATTTTGTGTTTTTTCTATTTCCTTGGCTAAAAGTGCTTGCTTCCACTCTTGGAGGCTCGGATATGCATTTCCTAGCCTTTTTCATGGCCCTGTTTCTGGTTATCTCAGTCAGGGACAAGTAGCATGCATCCCCAAGGCTCTTAGGAAAATACCTGGCCCAGAGCAGGCTGGGTCAGCAAGGTACAAGACCTTCATTGGGAGCTGTATCTACTGGTGAAGGCTCATCAGGGAGAACATGGTCCCTCCAGAAACATGAAGCCCTTCAGAAAAATAAAAAGGAGCTTGATGGCAGGACTCTTGGAAAAGTAAGAGTCCTGGTATATGGTACCACTATATGGTATATATGGTATACCGTATGATGGTATATGGTACCACCACCAGGCTCTGCAATTCATAACCTCTGTGTCCAATATTTGCCTGCATCCAAATTCAGGGAGAGGAAAATCCTACATGTATCAGGGAGGAAGAAGAGAAAACCATCAAGGACTAAGGGGCAATGCAGCAGCTCCGGTTCAAGCCCCAGCACCGCCTGGTCCCCCAGCCCTGCCAGGACAGAGCACCAAGAACAGAGTTAGATCTAGCTCCTGAGCAAACACCAGATGTGGGTGAGAGAGAGAGAAAGAGAGAGAGAGAGAGAGAGAAATATAAAATAAAATAATGACAGGGCTGCTGCATCCATTGCATGGGTATGTCATAAGCAAGCTCTGCCCTTCCCAGCTCCAGTCTTTCAGTCTCCCCTTCACCCTCCATTTCACACTTCACACTAGGTTCATACCAGTAGCAAGAAAGAGCTGTTCCTTAACACCGAAGCCAGATGCTCCAGAGAGCAAGAGCCAGGACAAAGACATTAGCCCATTGTCCACTTTATGGCTCCAAACTCTGCTGAAGCGCTTTGAATACTCTCCTGGTGAGCGATTTACTGGGTGGCTGGTAACAGCCCTGGATCCAGTCTTGCAGAGAATTTATATCCCAGTAAATTGATCCCAGAGTTATTTATTAGAGTGCCGTTCCTGCCAACAACTTAATACTGAAGTTGGCATTGGAAAATGCAGCAAGAAAGTTGTGCTCAAAAATTATTCCTGCAGGCTGCTCCTTAGCGTTTTGTTCCTTGGATTTTTGCCTGGCTGGTGGATTCAACAGACTTGTCTCACACTCTCTCCATCCTTGTGAAGAGCTCAGGCCATGCTGCTTGTCTAGAACGAGCATGATGCCATATGCAGGCCAAGACACAAACGCTCTGGGGCAAGCCTTCCAACACTGGCGTTTCCCTCAAGAAAATCTGCTCATTTGGACTTGGCAATGAACTTTTCACTTGGATGTTTGCCACCTTTTTTTTTCTTTTTTGCAGTGCTGGGGATAGAACCCAGGTCCTTGTACAGGGTAGGCAAGTGCTGTTCCACTGAGCTACATCCATGACCCCACCATTTCTTGTCTTTTAGTTCTGGTGGTGGTGGTTTCTGGGCCACATCCAGCAGTGCTCAGAACTTACTCCAGGCTCTGTGCTCAGGAATCACACCTGGTGAGGTTTACGGGATGATATGGGGTGCCGGATATCA
Source organism: Sorex araneus (assembly GCF_027595985.1). NCBI lineage: Eukaryota > Metazoa > Chordata > Mammalia > Eulipotyphla > Soricidae > Sorex > Sorex araneus. The sequence continues at coordinate 181,144,229 of NC_073306.1, read as the reverse complement.
ACCTCGGGTTGGCCGCATGCAAAGCAAACACCCCCACCTGCTGTACTCTAGCTCTGGTTGCCCTCTTTTAGTCATTTTTGCTTCAGAGAGTTACCAGTGATCATCACGAAGGTGAATGCAGCTTAACAGTACAAAGGGACGATTGTGACTAAATACCCTTCCAAACCCTGAACTTAGTTGGTGAAAACCATAGTCCACTGTGTCATTTTTTGGTTGATGGAGCTACGGCGTCTGTTCCATTCTGACATGAGTTGTAAGTGTTAGCAGGGGCACTCCAGAATTCAAGAGGAACAGAGGAAGGGGCAGGCATGTAAGCTGTAGGTGGGTTGCAGAGAGGAAATGATGTCTGGGCAGGATGTGAAGGCAAGTGAGTGAAGGGTTGAGGCAAAAGAGATATGGTGTTCCATGAGGCTAGACTTTCTGAATCTTGGGAGAAATCAACTCAGCTCTGACCCAGGTCCCCCAAGATGTTTACCACAGACCCTTGCCATGCTGTTGAGGTGCTGTACAACATTCACAAAACTGGCAGACGCTGAACGGCAACCAAGTTTCCAGAGAAAAAGCAGGAAGAGACATTTGTAGCATGAGATGTGAACTCTTGAAAATTTGTTGCTATTGGATAGTTTTGGGGTCCTGGTTTCATTGATGGAGCTCTCTCTTTTTTTCTTTGTTTCTTTCTAGTTTGGGGTCCACATCTTACAGTGCTCAGAGACAACTTCTGCCTCTGCACTCGGGGATCACTCCTAGCATGCTCAGCATACCATAGGGGATACAGGGGACCAAACCCACGTTGGCTGTGTGCAAGGCACAAGCCCTTGCTGCTGTACTATTGCTCCAGCCTGTCGTTGGTGGAATTCTTAGTTTGACAAAACAAGGTGCTATAAGGGGTAAGCACGGGAGGTTTGGTTGCTCTACGGGTTTCATCTCCAGCACTGAATATGCGCCTCCAAGAACTTCCAGAAGTGATTCTTGACCACAGGACCAGGAGTAAGCTCTGAGCACAGGTGTTGGTTGTGGCCCCCAAACCAAAAACCAAATACAAAGAAACAAAGGCCTGGGGCTGGAGCAATAGCACAGCGGCTAGGGCGTTTGCCTTGCACACAACCGACCCAGGTTTGATTCCCAGCATCCCATATGGTCCCCTGAGCACCGCCAGGAGTAATTCCTGAGTGCAGAGCCAGGAGTAACCGCTGTGCATCGCCAGGTGTGACCCAAAAAGCCCCCCCGCAAAAAAAAAGAAACAAAGGCCTCTCGGGACCTGATTTAATGGCCAAGTCTGCATGTCTGAGGCCTTGGTTCAATCCCAGGCACTGCCCTCCTTGCACCTAGCATGATCTAGGTGGCTCTCCTGTCTGGGAGCCCCAGAACCACAACCAAGTATGCACTCCTTACTGTACCACAATCATGTGTGCGTGCGTGAGTGTGTGTGATTGTGTGTGTGTGCATGCACCTCAACTAATGTGTATGAATACCACGATTGAGTGTGGGCTCAGCCTCCCTCCCTACTTTCATCACTGCAACATCTACAACAAAAACAAAAGGGAAGGAGAATATAAATACACACTTCACAAGATCCCCCTGTCTCCTAAGATGGGAAAGTTAGAGGCTGTGAAGAAAGAGGGAGGGAGGCTGGAGGCCACTATCTCTGCTCCCAGGCTGAGCTGGTGGGGCAGAGCGTGGCATAATTCCCCCTCATAGGCTGCTTTTTCTAGTGTCTGATAAGCGGATCTGAGGAGGAAGAGGTCAGGCTGGTCCAGGTCCGACGCTGTTGTGGCTGTGAGCATCCCAGGGATGAGAGGAAGAGACTAGCAGGATGTTTCTCTAGGTCTGCCCCAGAATTTACTCTTCTCCAAACTTTCCTGATCCTCCGACCTGGTCTTTCTACGGGTCCCATCAGTCAGATCTAACTAGACCTCAACCACCCGCACATCTGACTCACTCTGGCCTCGATGAGGTCCTCTGGCTACATCCGCTTAGTCCACCAGGGAGACTGATTTATATTATTTCTTTCTCTTTTCAAAAACATCCTTTCCCAGTTTTTTCCTTGAAATGATCTTCATGACCCAATTTTTAAGGAGAGAGAAAAGGTCATTCATGATCTTGCCAAATTACACACACACACACACACACACACACACACACACACACAGATGCTGCCACAAAAAAAAATACAAGAAACCTTTTCTTCCCCTTTTGTTTATTTAGACACATGATTTACATAATCGTCCACTCTGGGTTTCAGGCTTACAGTGTTCCCACCTCCATTCCCACACACCCTGTGTCTCCATCCTTCCCCCGACCTGACTCCCTGACAGTTACATTTTAAAGTTTAGTCCGTGTCGTTTGGGGCCTGTGCTTACAGAATTGCCCCATCCGGGGTTTCACTGTGTATAGATAAGTCATCTCTACTCCATAGAGACGCCCGAGGGCCCTGACCCTTGTCCCTATAATACACCTAGACCTTTATTTGTTGCTCCCCTTTTCTGTTTCTCTCCTTCCTTGGCATTTTGGTTCCTGTAACCTAGAGTGAGTGTTTTGCCCACCTTTGCTACTCTCCAGACAAGGTATTCTGTATGCCACAGATGAGTGAGAACTAATTGTCCTTCTCACTTAATATAACATCCTCCAGTTCCATCCAAGTTGCATCAGATTGCATGATCTTATACTTCTTTGTGGCTGAAATAACAAACTAGACATCACTTGATTATCCACTCTTCTGTAGCTGGATACCTCCATCGCTGCCATATCTTGCCTCTTGTCCTAAGTGCTGCCAGGAACATAGATGTGTGTGTGTCTTTGAATCAATGTTTTTGTGTGTTATGGGTTGATACCAAGCAGTGGGATTTTTGGGGTCATCTTGTAGCTTTATTCTTAGTTTTTGTGAAGAATCTCCAAAATGAAAAAGACAATTTTTTCTTTCTTTCCATTTTCTGTTGGGGTGGACATGCCATCGGTTCTCAGGGACTATTCCTGGTTCTATGTGGCACTGGGTATGTAAACCACCACAGCCCCATGCAAGGCAAGTGCCTTCCTTCCTAAGCCCTCTTTCCGGCTCTAGGAACTTATTTTTTTTTCCAGGTACAGAAAAAGTAAAAGCAAGCTCCCATCTTGGGCAGCCCTACGGGCTTGCTGCTTTAGCTGGGGGATACTCCAGGACTGACACCTGTGTCTTCTCCCTCAGGCCAGTGAGAGGCGTGTTCATCTCATCGTGTCCCGCCAACTTCGCCCCCACAGTCCTGACATCTTCCATGAGGGCAGCTGGAGCAACGGCAGCAGGTCCCCAGAGCCAGGGGACCGGAGCAACACTCGGAAGGTAAGGGCCGCCCAGGGTCCCTGCGAGGAGAGTTTCCCGGGCGCAGCTGCCCACCTTTCTCTTCAGCGTGTGTTCTCTGGAGTTCATCACATAAAGACATGCTATTTGGCCTGCAAGACTGAAAGGCCCACGTTCCGTCTTCAGGATCTGGGGAGATGACAGGTGTCTCGTGTCTAGGCAGGAGCAGGGAATGTGCAGGAATGTTCCGAAAGCTGACCTCCCAGGCCTCAGCGTGGGCCCGAGGGGCTAGCGTAAATCAAATAGGTGTCATGTTTTTCCAATAGCCATTCTGCTGAATGACTGGTTTCCATTCATTTTGAAATTAAACAAGAGGTCAGCTTGGTTTTTGGCTTTTGAAGTTCCCTGTCTGCCCATAAATGGAAATAAGGGTTCCTCTTGCTCCTTCCAGTCTATTTCTGCAGAAGGGTCCCGAAAGATCAGGAGAAGTCTGCAGCTCCTCTGGCATTAGGGAGGAGGGCAGATAGAGGCCAGCCTGAGACGGCATGTGCTATCTGATGCATTCATATCCTGAAAAGATTCAAAAGAGGGCAAGAAAGACCCCATCTTCCTATAGGTAGAATCCATCCTTCAGGCCAGCAATTTTCAACTTCTCTTTCAATGAGTTGATTCTCAGCCCAGTTTGTATTTGTGTTTTTGTATTGTTTAGACAGCCACTCCTTGAGAATGGCTGTCTAAACAGTGTCCCACTGGCTTGAGATAGCTTTAGCATCCTAGAAGTCTTGGATTAGTATCTCGTTGGGATCACAGTGAATTTCTAGCCATCATTCCTCCTTGGATCTGGTTCCATTACAATCATTTGTAAAATTTTTAAAAACCTACTTATAGGTAGCCCATTCTCGTCCTAACAGAGTCAACATTACCACCAAGAAATAATTTGGTTTGGAAGAAGTTACGAGTTAAATCTTTGAGCAGTGTATGCAGAAACAACAGTCAATATATATATTTTTGAATGTCTGCTTTATTTACATAACTTATAAGGCCACATCCCCTCTCCTTGTTCTGGCCAGCTCTGTACCATAAATCTATAAATTGCAGTTTTATTTGCAATAAGCCATCTAGACAGCCATCAAGTACATCCTGCTAAAAATGTTATGGGTAAGGACTCCCTGGTGTCTTTTCACTGGTAAATATCATCAGCATGTTTAAGTCAAACCAATGGCATTTTGGAATAGAAAACTAGTTTATTCAATTAATTAAAGTTTTCATATAATTAGTGTTTAATTAACAAGACAGTATTCTATTCGGGGGCCGGAGCGATAGCACAGCGGGTAGGGCGTTTGCCTTGCACGCGGCCGACCCGGGTTCGATCCCCGGCATCCCATATGGTTCCCCAAGCACTGCCAGGAGTAATTCCTGAGTGCAAAGCCAGGAGTAACCCCTGAGCATCGCTGGGTGTGACCCAAAAAAAGCAAAAAAAAAAAAAAAAAAAGAGACAGTATTCTATTCTAGTTTAGTAGACTGCTAGGAAGGAAACTCCTTCCAGCACTCTGGTTTTAGAACATCTTACCCCTCCCACCTACCCATCATGAGCCATGGAATGAGCCAGTAGGATTTGATCAGAATTTTTCTGTACCTCCCCCCCATTCTCCACCACGTGTCCACTTCCTGGAAAACACACACAGCAACGGGTCTGGCAGGGAATGGTGATTATTTTCATTTTATAGCTCTATCTGCCTGCTGAAATTCCCTCACATGCATACACATAGTGGCATATTGAAAATAAAATTAAGACATGTGGCTCTTTGATTTCATGTTTTATGGTGCTACTAAAGTTTTGTTTTATTTAAGTAACAACAGGACTTTTTGAAAAGAAGTTTAAATGATTCAAAGGAATACCAGAGAAGGCAAACCAGGATTTGTGAGGCTGGAAAGTGTCCCGCCAAGGGGGGAGTGAAAGTAAGAGGCATGGAGTGGAGGTCGAAGTTCTCTCTTAGAGAGGGGGAAGGGGCTTGACTCACAAGGTCCGGGGGGCGGGGGGGACTTCTAAGGTGCTCAGAGTGTATGCTCCTGACCCTGGACTGTTAGGGCCCCTGGGCAGTCTCTGTGTTTGCCTGGCTCTCTTTTCTGTATGTCTAAAACAAGTTTTATTTTTAAACATTTAAAGCAAGTACTCTCCAATGTGAGTATTTTTATAGCTAGGAGGTAAGTTCCCAGAAAACCATGATACTTGTTTGTTTGTTTTGTTGTAAGGCCTCACCTGGCACTTCTCGGGGCTTACTCCTGGCACTGTGCTTGGGGATCACTCCTGCTGAGGCGTAAGGGATTATATACGGTACCGGAGACCAGCCCAGGGTTGGCTGCATGCCCAGCAAGCGCCTTAGGACTATCTCTCCAGCCTCCTGATGTTTTTTAACCAGTTTGAACTATTTCATGGGCTGGAGCGATAGCACAGCGGTAGGGCATTTGCCTTGCAGGCAGTCGACCCGTGTTCAATTCCTCTGCCCCTCTCGGAGAGCCTGGCACGCTACCGAGAGTATCTCGCCCGCACGGCAGAGCCTGGCAAGCTCCCTGTGGCATATCCGATATGCCAAACACAGTAACAACAAATCTCACAATGGAGACGTTACTGGTGCCCGCTCGAGCAAATCAATGAGCAACGGGATGACAGTGACAGTGACATTGACAGTGATAGAACTATTTCATAATGAATCACATCTGTAAATAGGAGAGGACATGCAGAGGCCTCCGAGGGAGGGGAATGAATGGGGGAGAAGAACACCCTTGCCATATCTGATTCTTCTCCCCATTCTAGGTTACCTGGGTAGAAAGGAAGGGCTCATGGGACACTTCCTAACGTGGCCTCTAGCTGATGGCTTTTGGAGACAGGGGGACACATGGGTGCGTCTCTTATTTGGGATGTCCCAGCCAGCCGTTTATACTGAGCCTGCGGGTGTCCATAAATCCTCTTTGCTCCCTTGCAGCCAGAGTGTTCAGGAAACGCTGAGGAGAGTGAGAGAACACGGCTCTCCAGAAAATTGGCCTCAGCATAAATCATGCACTCTGAGGCCAGGAGTGCGTGGGCTTCAGCAGTCCCATTTTATAGGTCTTGAATTTTATTTGACAGAATTGATTTGGGTGACGCTCTCTAGCCACTGCAATAGTTAAGATCTTAATGGAAAAATTAGGCCATCAGCCTTCCTTTCATTTTCCTGAGTTATTGAAAATGGGTAGCTCAGTTGATCCTGGATATTTATTGCCTCTAAAAGGCAATTTTAGTAGTATTTTAGTAGGTAGCAGATACTGTTTTCTTTTTGCTAAAGAAGTATCCATCCCGTCTTCATGTTATTCAGCCAACATTTATTTGCAACAAAATCAGGAAGGTCTCACTAAGTCGTGGAGAGGCTGGAGAGAAGTTACTGTCACTTTTGGCATAGTTCAAAAGATACTTCATCTTGGTCCTTCTGAATGAATGTAGTAACATATATTCTTTTGTTTTTATTTTTGTGTCACATCCAGTGGTGCTCAGGACTTGCTCCTGGCTTTGCACTGAGGGATCACTCCTGGTGGGACTTGGGGGACCATATCTGGCACTGGGGATCGAACCCAAGTTCAGTGCAAGGCAAGCCCCCTCCCTGCTGTACTATCGCTCTAGCCCTGTATATGTTCTTTCAAAAAATATGAAGAGGTGCCTTTGTTTTCTATATCATACTCACTTCTGTGACATAACTTGGGAGATTGACCCACGAACCCTCTGTAACTCCTGGCTCCCAGATAGAAACATGGTGTTAAGCTCTCTCTGTGTGGGGATCACGTGCTTTAGGAAGATGAGCAGGATTGAGCTGACGAGTCTTGCTGTAGACCTCTGCCTCCGGTTGTGGGGCCTGGCACTGCCAAGGGAATCCCTGTGACAGGTGTTGGTGATGCTGCGGAGTATCTGCATCTTTCCTCAAGGGAAGGGAGGCTCTGGACCTTGAGAGTGCCCTTCAACTCTCCTCTCACCTTGGCAGGAGCGTGGCGATGCCCGTATTCATCCTGCTGCTCATTTATTCTATTTTTGAAACTTTTCACTGAAGGAAGTTCCATTTCAGTTTCACAGCCCTTGTCCGATAGACTGATCTCCAGAGCTCCCCAAGTTTTAGGGGTTAATAGAAACACAGTCCAGACATTGCAAATAGTCATGGTATCACAAACTTTGTCCTTTTTTTAAATTTATTTTTTAAATTGCACGTATTTTTAATTGATGACTTATTACTCTATTACTACCCCTTGAAAATATCATAGCAATTTAAAATGTATTTGTTTGTGTGACAAACCTTTACTTTGCTTCTTTGGTGTGCTGATTCTATATGCAGGGTGGAGGGGGGGGCAGAGTCACAGGTCACTATCATCTTTCATAAGGCCATGAAAGCAGATACGGGTAATTCTAACCAGGGAAGAGCATGAGCTCATAGATGCATCAAAAGTCGAGGTGTCCTCAATTATAATTTATTTGTTGACTGCATAATATATTCACAGTTTTTGAGAAATGGAAAGTGTGCTATAAGAAGTCCCTGGCTATCTGATTTGTTTGGTCCTCACCTCCACCCCGATAGTACCCCTTATTTTCTTTATTGAAAATACAAGTACTGATAAAAATTCTTATCCCTCTATCTTTTTGTACAAGGAGTGTATACTGACACCATTTTTCTCATTTATTTTTTACATTGTTTTCATTTCTATTATTTGTTTTTTTTGTTTTTGTTTATTATGGGCCACACCTGGTGATGCTCAGGGATTACTCCTGGCTTTGCATTTAGGGATGACTCCTGGCAGTGCACAGGGGACGATATGGATGCCAGGGATCTAACCTGGGTCTGCCACATGCAAAGCAAGTACCCTACCTACTGTATTATCACCCTGGCCCCTTAATTTTCTGTTCTAAAATAAGCTATGTTTTGAGTCATTACTTTATCTTAGAGATTGGATAAAGTGTTAATGTGTTACAGATATTTATCAGTGATGGGTTTGGATTTAATCCCTGGCATCCCATACAGTCCCCTGAGCACTGCAAGGAATGATTCCTGAGTGCAGAGTCAGGAGTAACCCCTGAGTATCACTGGGTGTGGACCCAAAATAAAAATAAAAGCAAACATTTTTCAGGGTGCTCATGCCCACTGCTGTAGTCCATCATCACTTCACAGACAGGAAGAAACATTTTCCAGAAAACTATAGATTGGTCTGTGTTCATTAAATAGTGCCATGGAGCTTACTATAGTTGCTTCAGGGTAATAGTGCATATGACTTTGGACATTTTCAATCGTATGTTGTTGAATCACATCTTGATATTTTTTTGTTTGATTTTCAAAAATTTGTCCACAGCATATACTACACAGTACACTATATTTTCACATAATAAAACTAAAGGCTACAACTGCAGTTTATTTGGAAATCCAATATGCTATCCATTGCACAACAGAGTTACCTTAACTGTAGATTACTTAGAGCTATTAAATTAGCTTAATATTAATAATTAAGCTAATTTAATAGCTCTGAGGCAGTGGTGAATTTTGAGAGTATTTGAAGTTCATTAATTTTCTCTGGGGATTTCCAGAGTTACTTGCACAAATTAAACTGGGGTAATTGGATTGGAAAGATAGTAGGGCACTGACCTTGCATGCTGTTGACCCATGTTCAATCCCTGGCAATAAATACGGTCTCCTGAGCCCTGCCAGAAGTAATTCCTGAATGCAGAACAAAGAGTAAGTCATAAGCACTGCCAAGTGTGGTTCCAAAACCAAAATAATAATAATAATAATAATAACAATTATTGAAACTGGAATAAGATAATTTTTCAACCATATTTGAATATTATTTTTTTCATAACTTGTAAGACATTCCTAATGGTCCAGAACATTAGCAGGAGTTTTATGAAATGCTGACTCACCACTCTCAGGAATAAAGATGTTGCTAGAATTTGGGGATGTAGTTCCCTTTGCAGAATGCTTCTCCCACCATCTCTAACCTGTTCCTTCTGTTATTTCTATGGGTCCCATTTGAAAAGCAAACTGTGTTTGAGTCCATCTCCAGAATTTTGAGAATGGATCTCGGGAGCAATATACATTCTGTCTATCCCCCAGGACTGGTTCTGGTGTGTGTGTGTGTGTGTGTGTGTGTGTGTGTGTGTGTGTGTGTTTCATGATTCCTGGGCCAGGGACCAAGTCCAGGGCCTCATGTAGGTATGACACACACCATCACTGGCCCCCACAAGCTCAGATGAATTCGGCAGGAGTGGGTGGTGTTGTCTGTCGCCAACGCAAAGCCTCTGTGAACTTGAACCATGCTGTTTCTCTGCCTGCACGTCCAGCTCCTCCGGCCCACAGTCACTTGTGTGGAGAAGATGGTGAGCGTCCGCAAAGAACCCAGCGACTCTCTCGGCATGACAGTGGCAGGAGGAGCGTCCCATCGGGAGTGGGACTTGCCTATTTACGTCATCAGTGTTGAGCCTGGAGGAGTCATCAGCAGAGATGGAAGAATAAAAACAGGTAAAAAGTACAGACATAAGGAGCTGGGGTGGCACATCATTCAAGGAACCCGCTGCCCACGGGCATAGGCCCCTTTCCAGAGCTAGTGAGTGTGCCCATGAGGTGATCTGGCAGGGATATTTGTTCCTCAGGGCCATGATTGGTCCGAGTCTAGTTATGATTGTGGGATTTGCCCCCTCTTAGTCCCTGACGGCTCCTGTGAGTCATCTTGCAGTGAAGCTGGAAGTTACACAAGCTCCTTGGAATGAATAGAAAATGGCTCCATTGAGGAGTAGGTTTGCTTAGATTAAAAAGCTTAATTTGGGGGCTGGTGCAATAGCACAGCAGGTAGGGCGTTTGCCTTGCACGTGGCCGACCCGGGTTCAATTCCCAGCATCCCATATGGTGCCCCGAGCACCCCCAGGAGTGATTCCTGAGTGCAGAACCAGGAGTCAGCCCTGAGCATCACCAGGTGTGACCCAAAAAGCAAAAAAAAAAAAAAAAAGAAAGAAAGAAAGAAAGAAAGAAAGAAAGAAAAAAAGAAAGAAAGAAAGAAAGAAAGAAAGAAAGAAAGAAAGAAAGAAAGAAAGAAAGAAAGAAAGAAAGAAAGAAAGAAAGAAAGAAAGAAAGAAAGAAAGAAAGAAAGAAAAAACCAAAACGCTTAATTTGGCTTTCTTTATTCTCACTGATTCTTTGCTGACCCAGGGATGAAATTGATTCGAGTTGTTCTGATATGGGGCTGCAGAGAAAAATTATTTGATTGACTTGAAGTCAGAAGTCGGTGACTATTGATAAGATATAAATATAGACGGAGTACACTGCCTGTGAAAAGTATTTGACTACTTTCATCCGTGTGTTTGACTATACACTTACTTTTTACCTGGCTCCTTGGAATGAAGGCAGATGGTGCCAAATTTGTATTCTTAGCAATATTGTCATCTCATGCTCCCCAGGCATTGCTCAGATGGATGGTCAATGTTCAACCTTATTAACATTGAAGAGGGGGGAATGGGAAGTGCTACCAGACTCATTAATGATTTTCCAAGTAGCACACAGGAGGAGGGGCCAGAGAGATAGTACAGTGAGGACAGCGCTTGCTTCACACACAGCTGATCCAGGTTCATCCCCAGCCAGCCCACACGGTCCAGAGTGAAGAACCAGGACTAACCCCTGAGCATTGTCAGCTATGGCTCCAAAACACAAACAAGCAAACAAAAAGAAATAAAGAAAACAAGGAGATAGAAGAATAGAAAATGATGTTGAGGGATGTTTTTGTTTCATTTTGACCCGTTCATTTGTGTGAAGAATGATGAGGTCAACCAAGAAGAGCTCTGTTAGGGTCGGTGACATGATGTGTGGGATGGGTGGACACAGCAGGTGCCTGACCAATGACCTTGGCACTGAAGAGAAATATTGGCCCTTGATTCCACCTTCTTAAGTGCATAGTTCCCGGGGCTGCAGAGATAGATTTAAGGCACTTGACTTGCAAGCAGCATACCTGGGCTCAATCTCTGGTGCTGCATATGGTACCTCAAGCCCCACCCTGAGTCAGCCCTGAGCACAGAGCCCGGAGTAAGTCCTGAGCACCACCAGGTGTGGTTAATCAGCAAAGAGCTACAGATCCAGGCCCACTCTTCTTAACTGCTGGACTCCTCTGCTGTCTATACTCCTGGGGTTTCCCGTATGAATCCCCTAGATGCTAAACTCCGTGTGGTGTGGTAACTGGCAGCTTTTGCCAAGTGCTCTTTGTGTTAAAAGCAGGACACAAACAGTGAGAAGATTTTCCTTCCCGTCTCCCTCCGAACACCTAGAGTGATGCTTTAGAAGCCCGAAGCCAACCTGCTGGGTGCTACTTTAGTCCATGCACGCTGCTCACCGTCACGTGTGACTGCCCAAAGACAAGGATGGGAGCCTCCCCCGCTGCTTTGGGGCATCCCAGTCCCTCACTGCCCCTTGCTCGCCGTGGAAAGTTCTGTTTGTGCTCTTACGATGGCTGCTTCTTCTCCGCCACCAGGGGATATTCTGTTGAATGTGAATGGAATCGAGCTAAACGAGGTCAACCGGAGTGAGGCTGTTGCCTTATTGAAAAGCACGTGTTCCTCAGTGGTGCTTAAAGCGCTGGAAGTCCGAGACTGTGAGCCCCAGGAAGACAGCAGCTACCCCGAGGCCTTGGACTCCAACCACAACATGGCCCCGCCCGCTGACTGGTCCCCGTCCTGGGTCATGTGGCTGGAGTTACCACGGTGAGTCTCAGAGTGATGTCCCCTGGGGAGGGTAGAGAGGGGGCAGTTACAGCCCCCAGACCACTCTTTCACTCCCTCAGGCTGACTCACACCCCTAGCATGTTAATGAGACCCAGGCTGGTTTGTGGAACTATTGGAAGTAATTCTGTCTTCTCTTTTAGAAGTGAAAATACATGCATGAGTGCTAAGGTGGGGGAGGGGTTGGGTATCCACGTAGAAGCCCTGTTAGGATTCAAGCTTCTCCGAAGCTTCCCAGAACTGCCCTGAACGGTTGTGCCTGTTGTTCATGCAGCAAGGAATTCAGCTGATGTGCTGGGCGAAAGGGGCTGGAGTGTGCACGGCCTGTGTTGGCATCCCTTGCCCGGTGGCACGGGAGGGTTGCCTTTTCCCTCGGTGGCTGTGGCAGCTGTCGGGTGGCCCTGGGGAAGCACCGCCAGTGGTGTCTCCCTCTGGGGGTTTACCTCTTTGTTCATAAAGCAAGGAGACAGAGCGTTTCACCTTCTCCTGGATGTTCAAGCACAGACGGCAGAGACATTTCTCAGGTTCTCTACCCCGGGCGTATTGACGTTCCTGTGGACAATGTCAGGAGCAGGCAGCCGAGTGCCATTCCCATTCCACAAGTAGCATCTCGTCTCATCAGGAAACCCACCAGTTATTCACAGAGACACTTGAGGAAAGGGTATGGTGGGAGGCTAAGGGGAGCCTTAGCAAACGGCCTTCTACAGACACGAAATACCAGGAGGACACATCTACTGGGGGCTGATGGCCTGCACAGGAGCAGACACTTGGGTGTGCACAGGATCGTCTTGCTGTGATTAGTGGTTATGCAGAGGATGACAGGCTGACACAGGATTAAGTGAAGGAAGCAGGATGTGTGGTTTTTGTGCATTTTTCTGGAGGGTGGAGATGAGTCCGTTTTTCCCTTTTCTCTTAAATTTTAAATGAGGTCTAAAATAATCCCTGACTCAAATACAGAATGACCTAGATTCCTTGGCTAAGCCTTCGATGACTTGAGTCGTTTCTTCAAATCAGTGCACTTAAAAAAAAAAAAAAAACCAAATAGCTGCAAACTGAGGATCAAAGCAGCCTGGGTAGGGGAGGGAGCACTTTTAGCTAAAATTTTATTAAAAGAAACTTTTTGAAGCGAAAATAGAATACAATGGATCCCTCTCCCTCTTTCGTCTCCCTCTCCCTCTCTTTCTCTCTCTCACAATTTCTTGGTGCTTGAAAGTGTTTCCGTGCTATGATCCAGTTACGGACTGCTCATTCCTGGAGGACAGGACCTGTGGGAGACGCTTCTCCCTCCAACACAGCTGGGAAGATGGCTTTCTCCACTTCTTTCCTTTGTCACTTGCCCTTGGATGCAGCCCGCCCTTGTCTGCTCTTGGCAGAGTCTAGATTTCACTATTTAAAAGAAGAGGGGAGGCGAAGTGATAGAATAGTGGATAGGGCACTTGCCTTGTGCATCGAGGACCAGGGTTCAATTCCTGGCACCACATAGTGGTGCCAAGCCTGCCAGGAGCGACCCTTGAACTCACAGAGCCAGGAGTAAACCCTGAGCACGGTGAGTGTGGCCCCCAAACAATAGTAAAAATAAAAACAAAAGGAGAGACTGGAGATGAAGCTTGGGTAGACCTTCACATGTGTGAAGCTTGGGGTTCAATCTGGCACTGCTCACCTAAAACAAAAGTGGAAAGAAAGCAAAGTGATGGCTGCACAGAGGACACATTTTCTGGTCACTGGCAACTCTTACTTGCCAAATCAAGTGCTCATCATTGCAGTGTTGCAACCAAGAGGAATTGGTTCCACAAATTCAGGTCGTCCACCCCTCCAAGACAGGCTGTCCAAAGAGAAATGATCAGATTGTAATTCGCACCGGACTGACGACTTGCTTGGCATGAGGGAGGCCCAGGTTCCCCCGCTTGGTACCACCTGGTCTGCCACGCACTACATAGCATGTGACAAAGGAAAACTAAAAGGAGAAGTCAAAAGGAGACTTCTTTCCTTTAAGATTTTTTAAAGCATCATAATCCATTAACTTGCACTGAATAGTGGAATGGAGATCAGGCACATCACATTTCTTGCCTCTGTGTATTTGGCCTTTTCACCTAGTATTAGCGGTGGCTGTTACCGCAGCATTACTGACTCTAGCTTTGCATTGGATACCACTGAGCTTTCATTTTCTTTTCCATCTTTTCACCTTTATTTCCATCCTATTTTCTTTGCTGATTTTAATCATCTTTCATACCCTTGCTTTCTTTTTTGGTCTTTTCCTTTGAAAACTTTTTGTTCTCTTCCTACTTCCTGTCAACTTGTTTTCCAGTTTTATCAACTGTCCTTGAAATTTTCTACTTCTGCTCAGTCCCCTTGGTTATCTGTCACTGTCACTCTGTTGCTCATCGATTTGCTTGAGCAGGCACCAGTAACGTCTGATTGTGAGACTTGTTGTTACTGTTTTTGGCATATCGTATACACCACGGGTAGCTTGCCAGGCGCTGCCGTGCGGGCACAATACTCTCGGTAGCTTGCCGGGCTCTCCGAGAGGGATGGAGGAATCGAACCTGGATTGGCCATGTGCAAGGTGAATGCCCTACCACTGTGCTATAGCTCCAGCCCTCCCCTTGGTTAAACAGCAGATTTTTCATTAAGTACATGGTGGTGCAACTGTTTGTAAATTTCATTTCTAGTAGCAGTTCATTTCCATGGTGACATTTCTCTTGCCAGTCGGTTCCTTTCCCTCTTCTTTGAAGTGTGTCCCTGATTGCTTGTTAGTCTTTCTTGCTAGTTCAGCATTTCAGGAAGTGGTTCTCTCCTGTGGAGAAGGAAACAGGGCCATACACCATCATGAGTGCATGTGTGTATGCACACACACACACACACACACACACACACACACAGAGGCACACAGGACATGTTTTACCCCTCCCAGATGGGGACTGGTCTTTGGCAGTCTCTTTCCACCTAAACCCAGGAGATTCTACCTGTACATGTGAGTTATCTGTGTGGGATCTCACTGCCTCACATGCTTTCACTGCTTTGCTCACTGCGGTCACCTCTTCCGGGTGCTCCCCTGTGGAGTGTGGGTATTTTTTGTCTCGGGGTGCTGGCCAATGCTGGGAGCTGAGGGCTTTGTTCGCTCCTTTCACCCTCCGGCTGGGGCACCCTCTGCTATCTCCCCTTTATTTCCACAGTCACTGGCAACTTGCCCTCTGAGAGAATTGTTACGTTGAAGATGGAGTGTGTGGTTTTATTATTATTTTTTGCTCCCAAGTTTCCCAGTTGTTTTTCCAGTCACTTGTATTCAGTTTTGGGGTCACAGCCACTGGTGTCTTGGAGCCAGTCCCAGTTCTGTGCTCAGGGACCACTCCCGACATCTATTTGCTCGAGGGATCTATTTGGAGTGCTGGGGATTGAACCAGGGATGGAAGGACACAAGGCAATGAAGTGCTTTACCCCCGTGCCTCTGGCCGCTCTTGTCATTCTTAAAACCAAGGGAGACACGTGTTTGCACGCTGCTATTTGAAAGAAGTAGGTTCACCTGACATTTTTTCAAAGGTCCTTTATCCTCACTCAGTGTCCTCCTATCTGGGGCCTACAGGTGTCTGGGGATGTGTGCTCCAGTGCTAACACTCTCCCACCTTCCTGGGGGAACGCAGGGGCCTGTCCCCCATCTCTGAAGACCTGCTGCTTTGTTCTGCAATCAGGGCCATACTCCACATCCTACTTTCAAAACACGCCGAACCACTGTAGCAGTGAACATGAATACATTTCTCCTCCCAATAATTGAAACTTCCACTCTCCCCAAACTCTTCAAAATTATCTGGATGAAGACTGTCCATGTTGGAGAGCACGTGTCGGATTTTTTTTTTTAAGTCAGAAATGTCTAGGTCTAGCAGGGAACACTATTAGGTCCATTGCTGCCTGTGGTAATAACAATCTCATCAGTGGCTGATACTTTACAACCTTTCCATATGGCAGACCGACTTTTTGTTTTCAAATGATGGGTATTTATTCAGGTTTCACATGTTGTTTGTACTTCCCACTCATTTAAAACTACCATAGGGGCTGGAGCAATAGCACAGCGGGTAGGGCATTTGCCTTGAACGCAGCCAACCCAGGTTCAATTCCCAGCATCCCATATGGTCCCCCAAGCACCGCCAGGAGAAACCCCTGTGCATCGTCGGGTTTGACCCAAAAAGCAAAAATAAAATAATAAAAAATACCATAAACTATGATAGAGATCAGAATTATCTGGCATATCACCAGAGAAAAGCAAACAAAAAAACCCCAAACACACACCCACTTCCCCACCCCACCCACCCCAGGAAATCTACCTTCTTAAGCAGAATGCACCCTCAGTCACCCTAGGGACCTCTACTGTGCCCTAGAAATGTCCTAGTTCCCCTCAAGGGGTGGTAATGCCCATTTTGGGAACACTGATCGGATACTAATCTCTCTCCCACTTTGGGGAGACAGAAAATTTAAGGGATCTTAGAAAGCAAGTATGAGGGTTAAGTACAGGGGTTAAGGTGCTTGCCTTACATGTACCTGAAACAGGCTTGAATTCCATATGGTCTGATAGCCCCTAGGAGTGATCCCTGAGCAGAGCCAGGAGCTGTGCCCCCAAACAAAACCTGCCTAAAAGTGGCTCTTGTCCAAGGCCACAAGGTATGTGAACAGGTGGAACTGAAATGCCAACCAGGCTGCCTCATTTTAGACATGGGCTACGTTTGGTCTGGGCTGGCCACTGGGCACTCGCACTTCACTCTTGATGGGCTGGCTGCACTGCACCGGCCAGCCTTGCTGACAGAGCTTGGAAAAGGGAGCCCTCAAAAGAGCCTGAGAAGGAACACTGAAGCTGAAAAAGAAGTCCCTTCATAAGTCACGCCCTGATCCAGAGTGACTACATCGACAAAGGCTTTCAAAATGGAGTTTAGACAGAAGTTTCTCCTTGGGAAAAACCACCCCCTTGCTCCTCTTTGTTCTCATTTTCTTCCCTTAGGCTTGAATCGATAGAGAATGCATTCAGAAGAGAAATCCCATTTAGAGTTGAGTAGCTCAAAGGACAGCCCTCCATGTTTTTAAGTCATCCCCTAGCAGGGAATGAAGGACTTGAGGAGGAAATGTCCCTCAATAGCCTCTCCTCTGATGCTCAGCAGTCCCAACTAACCCAGGTGTGACATTTTCTGACTTTTGAAAGTCTAACACTGGTCTCACCACCACAGGGCAGCAGAGAAGGCTCATGACAGAGAAGTGCTCTTACTCTACACTGAGTGCCTCTGCTTAAAGGTGATCGAGCAGGTTCTCTCCAGGACCAACCCTTGTGACTTCATGTTGCAAGTTTTACTTTGAAACACAGACTATTTTAGAGGATCCTATTATAGCTTATTCATGTAGAATAATCCAGTAGAATTCAACATTAGATCCAAGGTAATACTTAATGGGAAAAAAATACTCTTTCAAGTCAAATACTCTTTCAAGCATTATTCTGAGCTCATTTGTCATTTTTGGTGGGGCTCTGGGAGTGGTGAGTAGGGAAAGGCACACACCTGGCTGTGCTCAGGGATCACTCCTTGCAGGGATCAGAGGACCACATGTAGTGGTGGGACCACAATGGGCTTGGACACACGCAAGCAAGTGCTTTAACTCCTGTATTATATCTCTAATCTAACTGAATCTTAAGGAATCACAACTGGGACTATGTCACAACTAGAGAGATATGCTTGATCATGACTTATATACAGAATCTAGTCACTGGGAAACAATGAACTATCTCCTTTCTACATAAGCAGCCAGTGAACTGGCACCCCAGGCCTCTTACAGGATGAACTTACTATTGAAAAGACAGCAAATGGATATTTTACAAGTAAAATGTGGTTATGTTTCATTTAATAAATTTTACAACTACCACTTTAATGTAAGAAATTGATCTCTGTATTATATATATGGCATTGGCTACAAAACAAAATTGAGTTCAGTTTACATTTTTAAACTTACTTGCCAAACATATCCAAGGCTTGTTTCATTTCAAGCAGGGGTCAGCAACATAGTAAGTCATGTTACACTGATTAGCAAGGTTGTTGTCAAATGTGACCAACAATCACATAACAAACCATTTCACAAAGCATTATTGGTATTCTTTTTAAAGGCAATTATTTTAAGGTACAGTGAGTAAAGCAGCCTTATGTTGGTCCCACCAACACAAAAAACCCACCATTTTTCAAACCCCCCTTTCTGACTAGGGGATTTAAGTGAAATCCAGCTTCCCACAAACAGCCTCTTGTTATTTTAACACCATTTGCACTTAAATCTATACCTGTGTGACAATGATCCAACTGATACAGAACAGTATATATTTACTTTTGTTAGCTTGAAGGAATCCTCATTTACAGATGATGTACCCTTTTTCCCATCTGTTTATAAACTATTATTTCATTATCTGAGTGTTTCTTTCTTCAAATGAAATCATTATTATACTCTTTAAATTAAAGAGTTTCAATTTCCATTTACTTTATGTGCTAAATACTTCTGTTATCACCTACTAAAAGGAACTGCATATTATAAACGGCTATTTCTCAAAAGTGAAAATATAATAGATTGTAGGAAATCCATTCATAGGGTTAGATTTAGAAGCCTGTTAAAAAGATTAACTTACTTTTAAAAAGTTTATATCCACAAACTAAAAAATGACATACCTAAGTACATTTAGATTTGGTTCAGCCTTAAGAACTTAGGCATATGCAACTTTTGGACATAAACTGAGATTAATATTTAATATCTTTAGGGCCCAAAGTTTTGGGATTTCCCCTCCCCCCACTTGGGGGGAGGGTCACACTCGGCAGTGCTCAGGGATCACTCATGATGGGCTTGGGGGACCATATGGGATGCCCGGGATTGAATTTGGGTAGGCTGTGTGCAAGAAAAATACCCTACCTACTGTACTATCGTTCCAGCCCTTGACCCAAAATATTCTTTCTCAGTTATTTTAGTCTAAGCTATGACACACCTGAGTTAAATTAGAAAAAGCCAACTCACAAAACAAAGGCCCCTGGGAAGGGCACAATTTTGAGACCCATCTAGTGTTATTTATTTAGCATTTAGAAATAAAGCTAATAGAGGGGATGGGAGATAAATCACAAATTATTCACTAAGTCAAACTTAAATGTGCATACTATTTCAGATACTTATTTAACTGTAAAGATGTTATATTACGAAGAAATACGGCTGGAAGTCTGGGCTTCTGCATTGTAGGAGGTTATGAAGAATACAATGGGAACCAACCATTTTTTATCAAATCCATTGTTGAAGGAACACCAGCATACAACGATGGAAGAATTAGGTAATAACAACTACTTGAGTAATATAATCAAGTATTATTTTATGTTTGGCCCTATTTGGAATAAGCTATGTATTACTTATTAGGTCTGTTTCATTGCTAAGAAATTAAAAATATTTATGCAGCATTCAATTTTTAAGAAATCCACAGTGATTACTCTTGGTCTCAAAGAGCAAGCAACTTCTTAAACCTTTAGCATCCCTTCTAAAAGGAGAAGCAAGGATACAGAATTTGCAGTTAAATTGGTGAGAGGAATAGAAAACGCTTAGTTAGAAGGAATGAAATTAAATTTGTAAGTGTAGTGAGAACTAAGAAAATCATATAAACCTGCACTAACTTCACTGGTAAACTTGCACTAACTTCAACTATGAATTAAAATGTTAATCATGTATTTTGTGGTTTTTATTTTGCTTTTAGATGTGGTGATATCCTTCTTGCTGTCAATGGAAGAAGTACATCAGGAATGGTACATGCTTGCTTAGCAAGGATGCTGAAAGAACTTAGAGGAAAAATTACCCTCACTATTGTTTCTTGGCCCGGCACTCTTTTATAAAAAGACTCAAGGATGGGTCAGAGGGAAAAAAGAAAATCTCAAACAGACTTTGAAAAGCTGAATCCTGTCAATTTCTGTATTTAAAGAATACATTGTAAAAATGTAAACTTTAATGTCAGGAACACTATGGTCTAATGAGAGCCAATTACACCTCACAGAATCAAGTTCTTAAAACATAAACATTATTAATAGTTTTTATTCAATGTGGAGAATTTCTTATTACTCTACAACTTTATGTTTATATTTTTCTATCCAATAAAAAAGTTCTTAAACAGCTAAAATGGTTTTTATGCCCCCAACGAATTCAACTCATACAATAAAAAATTTGCCGAGGTCTGTATTTAAACATTTCAAAATTAATTTAAAGCCAGAAGATTTTAAAAATGCATTGCTAAAATGTTCATTTCATCAAATGAGAAATAAATATTTTTCAAAAACTAGTTGTCTTTTAGCATGTGATACTAATTTCTTTTCTACTATCACTACTTGACAGCACCTCATCACTCATTCAGGTTATCAGTCACTGAAAAATATCTAAGGGTTAGCCCTCAATGAATTACAAACATATCTTATCAATACAAATTGTCTAAAATTATCATTAAGTTCTGCTCACTTTTGGACCAATGAGCCTTGGAAACCCTGCATCAAGGCCAAACTAGCTAACTTGATCCTGGCTCACTGACAGTCAGAAAGCAACTCAACTTTGTTACTATGATGAGTATTCTTGTGCCTGCTAGAAATGACAGTAGGGGCAAGCTGACGCGCAGATGTCACCTGAGCATACGTCTATTAAGTTTCATACGAAAGCTTCCCCATTTTGTTTTACCACGAACCCAGATTTATATCACTGAAGGCCTACCAAAAAGCTGTGTTATCAAAACTGTGTATAAGTAACAGTCCAAAGCAGGAAGTAGAAAAGACCACCTTGAATCAAGAATAAAAGGTCCCTTTGACAGTACAACCTCCTTAAGAGAGCAGAATTTGATTAGCTCACGGAAACACTAATTAGCCCAGCTAGAACCCTGGCCTAAAGCTGCTTTAGACCCTGTGTGTGTGTTTACAGAGCTCTATCACGGAGACTCCCTGCCAAGGGACTCATTCACATCACTATTGAGTATAAAGTCATTGCTAGCTTTATTTTTTAAATATTACAAGACAAAATTTTTTAACTTAACATGAAAAATTCACTCTTTTATTTTTTGGGGGGGTGGGGTGGGGAGGCTAACTTTGCATACTAACAGAAAAAGATTAAAGGTCAATTTCTTAAACATTATCCAGAAAAAATAACAAGATCGATAGCATCCATTTCTGGCACTGATATACACAAAAAGGCCACCCATGCCCAGGCTACTCGGCCGGCGCAGCTTCGGTGCTCTCCTGCTCGGGGGCAGGCTCACTGCCAGCTTCTTTTCCTTCTTTGCTTCTTTTCGATTTTTTGTGCTTGTGTCTCCTGTGACTGTCTCCTTCTTCACTTTCATGACGCCGTCGACTATTACTGAGGGAGAGGGAAACGTGAGCATCTCAAGAAATGGTTAAGGCTACAAATTTAACAAAGCAACTCGTTCTGTACATTCTCACGTAACACTGCATTTTAAATCATTCCTTTGTTTTCTTGAACATAGTCTGTGGAGCAATCCACTTACCTAACTTTTATGCAGACATTATATTAACATTTCAGGTTCAGTTCACCTTCATTGATCCTGTTCTAGATTCACAAGTCCCATATACTTTATTCTGAAAGACTATTACCAATTAAAAATTGAAACACTGAATGAAAATGGAAAATACTTTCTAGGCTGATTTTAGGAAAACAAGAGGCATTAAAATTTAATACTGATTTTTTGAGACTACTGAATTTTCTCCAACTAATTTTTCTGATCCAGTAATTTTCTCTAACCAAACTGAACATTGCTTTTCTTCCCATTAGATACTGACATTCCCTTCCCCATAACAAGATGTCAAATAATTTTGCATCCCATGCTACTTATAGGTATTGAATGTAGTCTTGTTAGACTGAAGATTTCCTGTTGAAGCCTATAAGGAATCAAATATTTCAACAGGTAATTCTGAATTTTCCAAATAGGAAAGCATATGTTGTACTGATCACTGCAGAGTGTTTGCTTTTATTTCCTGTAGCCAAATTATTTCTCCTTGCCTCAAGGTGATTCAGCGACTCATTATTTTATTAAAGAACAAACCTCCGAGATGACTTGTGTCTTGTTTCCTCTTTCTCTCTGTGTCGTCTTTCTCTATGTCGTTCTTCTTTCTCTCGACTTGCTCTGTGACGCTCGTAGCCTCTTTCCGCGTACTCTCTATATCTATAGCGTTCTTCATCACTGAAATTGGAATCAAAAACACATTTTATTTTTTGACAACTGGACTGTAAGTTCACAATGCAGAAGAGGGGATGGGATCTGAGGCCAAACCAGAAGCCTCCTGTAGATCTTATAAAGGACATGTGGCAAATTCAATGCTGAATTAAAAGGAAAACAATTCTGTTTCCAAATTAGTACTAAATGCAAGGGTATAAAATAGATAATAACTACAAATCATATTAAAGCACCATTTTTGTTCTGCTTTTAAAAGTTTATGGGATAGAAATTTTAAAAGAATGGTATCTTCTAAATGTTGGATATATAACTGATTTAAATTTTAATCAGCAGCTTCATTTTCTTATTTTTAGAATGAAAAGCACATTTATGTGGTTCATATTCCTGAAACGAAAATTCTTATATTACTGTATAATCTTCAATACAAAGTTAGTAGCCTAAGACTATATTAAAATTGCAACTCACAATGACTACATGGCTAAAGGCATATGAATTTTTAAAAATTTGGCAAGTCTATTAATGTAGTAAAAATATGAAAATGAAGGTAATTTCTCCAATATCCACATGCAAGCAGAAATATGGTTCTCTCGCCATCACTAAGTTCTTTACATTTCAAAGGTATATACAGTGTGTGGCACCAGGCAGTGGAGCAGGCAGTCCGCCCAGGATAGCATCCTCACTCAGCCACTAACTCAGCGATCCTGAATAAGTTGCCTTAACCTCTCCTCCATCTTCTCATGTGGAAAGTGGCAATGCAATGCTGATTCCCAGAGTCGCTGGAGGATTGACAACAATATATACATAGGTATTTGGTACAAGAGTTGGTCACAAATAGGCCTGACCTATAGGAAGGAGTAGGCAACACCACATATAAGGCAGACTCAGTTGTTTAATGCTCTATTTTCCAGCATTGTGACAAATGATTAATAGTTAAATCGCTGCCCCAATAATTTGTTATTTTTCAGCCCTCTCTTTTTCCTCTCACCCTAACACAGACATGTTAGCTTGGAGGTCTCTGAGATCAAAAGGCAACCCTATGATGGGAACCTTTCTGTAGAAGGCATACGCAAAATACAAATCCCACTTCCCCCTCCATTGCTTCCTGATCAGCTGCTGTACTGCAAAGGTTTTGCTGGGCCTGGAAATCATTAGAACTCATTTCAAACGCCCTAGAATGAACAGCTTTCTTCGTGCCCACAATTAAACTGCTTAAAAAACAGATGTTAAAACTGGTCTGTAATTTTCAGAAACAATGACCCTGTAATTTGTAACAGCACCTACTGCATGTCATATTGCTAAAATGTCAGTCATGGGGAGCCGGGGGTAGGGGAAGGTCTTGACTTCTATTTACTCCTGAGATCAGAACAGCACAATATCCTTCTAACTTTTGCCTCTCTGACTTGAACTCTGTGTCAGATTTAGGTAAATACTGACTCCTGATACCCTACAACTTGGCCACTTGGAAAGCAAAAGTGTTAACGTGATTTAACCATTAACACTTTAAATTTCAATAAAAATTAAGAGAATTTAAAACGAAAGCATCAGAATTAAGTCAAAAAAATTCTATTTATACATCATTTATACGAATAAAATTTATGAGTTACAGCAGAGAAATCCATGTTAGTCTTTTCTATCAAGTGTGGCATTAGGCTCCTTAACAACTTTAACACATTCATTTAAACCACAGCAGAAACAATTCAACTACCTAGAAAGCAACAATGCCCCTGAACTGAACAGAATCAGGCATATAAGTGACTAAAGTTAACAGATCCTGCCCACAAACACAAAGCATTCACCAAGGCATACACAAATCTGTGTGCAAATTATAAGTTTACTCAATCAATATATCTTACCAGTGCCTACAATGTGTTCCATTTATTAAGAACATATGAAAGAAGACTGATTTACCCTATTTAGTTTCTGCCCACACACTTTGTTAAGCTTAATATTTAATATACTAATCACTACTAGTCATGCTGACTGTAGTACATGGCTATACCTGTTATGAAGTGTATGAGTGTCTTTCTGTATCCTCAGTACACAATCTATGACTGGTATATAACAGAATCAGAATAACAGATACATGAATAAAGAAATGTGTATTCCCAAGAATATTATTCTATTATAAATAAAAATGAAAGTGACAAATCATTAGCTGCCAAATTTTGAGACTAGATTTTCAGTAATAATCTCTGCCTAAGTTTTCCTACTTCCATTTCCTTATCTAAGAGGTCTAACTGTGGACGAGATGAAGTCCCTGAAGGCCTTTAGGCCAAAGGATTTTTATTAAAGAATAAACTTAATTTGTGTTGTATTACCATATCTTAACAAGAACAAATGCTTCCTGAATCAGGCATAAGCCCACATCCAGAAATGATAAAACTCCTTCTCTGATCCAAAAGAAATCCGAAAACACTCTGTACCTTGAGGTATGAGTGAGGGATTTATTTACCTCACCCATGAAAATAGCTGGTTTCTTTCTCTGGACAGATCTCAAACTTCTTTCAAAAAAAACTATTTTGCTTCACCCACATACACACTTGCTCGTTTGAGGGAAAAAGTTCTCTTTATTTCTACATTGTAAAAGTACCTAGACTAGTACATTAAAAAAAAAAGAAGAAAGAAGATTCACAAGCAGGGGTCAGGGACAGGCTCTAGGACCTAGAATGCATGCTCTGCATACGGGAGCCCTGTGTCACGAGGATGGTCCCCGAGCACTGCACGTGCAATCCCAATGACACACAAACAATTTCTCATAGTGATGAAAGTTGATTTTTCTTCACTTCAAAATCGGACTAGGTAATCCAGTTTCACCACTATTTTTAAAATCACCTTATGTATTATTTTTCCCCATTTTTTTTGGGGGGTATTCACCTCCCTCTTGTTCAAATGTTTAAATAATATCCACTGATGCTTCATTTATTGGGAATTACTATACAAGTGTTACACAGTGGTCCCACAGACTAAGAAAGACCTGCTTTAAGATAATTTATCAAGTGTTTGCAGAGAATATAAAGAAAAGTTATTTCTTTCAGATTTAGAGGTGCTCTTGGAAGGCTGCACCCAGAAAACGAAGTCCTCGTCCTAGCATGGACACACTGGTCTGGTTTGCCAACATCTCTGGGAGTGGTGCGCAGAGCCACGGAGCACCACTAGGGAGGATCACTCCAAAAATTGAATTTTGGAATTTATTATTTAGGAGAATAGTTCATGCCAATACCACAAACAAAGATGTATTAATTCCTTTCAACTTCAGAAAGCTTTAAGCAATCAATTTCTATATACCCAACTTCTTTATTCTCTGTTAAATCTGAACTTCCTAATGACACAGCAGCAGGTAAAGTATTTCCCTTCCCGCTTACCTCTTGTCTTTTAATCACCCTCCCAATTCTCTACAAAGGCTCCCCTTCCAACAATTTCACAATGATACTTTGGCTCAGGATAGAACCATCACCACAGCGGGGCTAGAGACACAACAGTGGGTAGGGCACTTGCCTTGCATATGGCTAACTTAGGTTCAATGCCCAGGACCACATGTAGTCAGTCTCCTGAGCACCACCAGGAGTCATTCCTGAGTGCAGAGCCAAGAGTAAGCCCTGAGCAACATAGGGTATGAACCACCAACAAAAAATTATCACAGAATCAAATAAAACCTATTTTAAAATGTGACTGTCAGTAAAACCTACTTTATTCAAGGAACTATAGGCTCTATTTTTATTTATTTTTGCTTGTTTTGTTTTGGGGCCACACCTGGAGATGCTCAAGGCTTATTCCTGGCTTTGCAGTCAGGAATTACTCCTGACTGTGCTCAGAGAACCATACAGGATGAAAGGGATGGAACCCAGGTTGGCTGCATCTAAGACAAGGGCCTTATCTGCTGTACTATCTCGCTGGTACCTGAACTATGCTGTAGGGTTGTGGTTTTTTTTTTGGGGGGGGGGTCGTGTTTCAGGTCTACTTGTCTTAAACAAGTTCTGGTAAGGAAACAAGCATGAAGAAACAGTTTTGGAGCACAAGTCCCAGGATGTTCTAGATTTGGTCACACTGTAGAATGTGGCAAGGGCTAATGTGAGAGGCTCTATTTCTGATCTCTACGGTAGGACTGCCAACTGGTTCAGCCCTTTTGGAAAACAATATGGACATTTCTCAAAAAATTTGAAATTGAGCTCCCATTTGACCCAGCAATACCATTTCTGGGAATATACACCGGAGATGCAAAAAAGTATAGCAGAAATGACGTCTGCACTTGTATGTTGATTGCAGCACTGTTTACAAGAGCCAGAATCTGGGGGGGAAAAAAAAGAAAAAAAAAACCCGAATGCCCGAGAACAGATGACTGGCTAAAGAAACTTTGCTCTATCTACATAATGGAATACTATGCAGCTATCAGAAAAGGTGAAGTCATGAAATTTGCATATAAGCGGATTAACATGGAGAGTATCATGCTAAGTGAAATGAGTCAGAAAGAAAGGAACAGATATAGGAAGACTGCACTCATTTGTGGAATATAAAGTTACAAAATGGGAAGCGAACACCAAAAGATGATATAGACAAGGAACAGGAGGATTGCTCCATGGCTTGGAAGCCAGCCTCACATGCTGGGCGAAAAGGCAGTTCAGCTAGAGAAGGGACCACCAACTAAAGGATGGTTTGGAGGGCCCGCTCGGGATGGGAGATGTGTACTGAAGGTAGACTATAGACCGAATATGATGGCCACGGCCACTTCACACCTGCATTGCAGACCACAACATCCTAAAGGAGAGAGAGAGAGTAAAAAGGGAATCTGCCTGATACAGAGGAGGTTGGGGGAAGCTTGGGGTGGGGGGGCGAGGTGTGCCTCGGGGCGGGATAATGGGAACACTGGTGGTAGAAAATGGGCACTGGTGGAGGGATGGGTACTTGATCATTGTATGACTGAAACGTAAGCACAAAATTTTGTAAGTCTGTAACTGTATCCCATGATGATTCATTAAAAAAACAAAACTATTCATCAGTTGAAAAATTAAAAAAGATTTCAATGATTATCTATTACATTACCTAATAAGAGTAAAAACGAGCAGAAGAAGCCTCTACTAAGGGATGTAGTACCAGTAAATTTTTAAGGATTTGCATTTATATCTGCCTAAATTACCAATAACTAAAATCAGAAAAAAGTTTTACATTGAAAATGAGTCTTACAATGTGAATGAATTTGAAAATACACTTTTATATTTCCATATGTGTATGGCAAGAAAGTTTGTAGGATGAGCAACTAAAAAGAGCATTTTCGAGATGAAAGTATTTTACACTAGAATAAGTTTGAGGAAAGTTGCTCCAAAGTAAGAATTTAACCACCAAAGAGGAAATGCAAAGTTCCCAACACTAGAGCCCGAGATGCATTTTAAATGTTTTTAGTCTAGTAGGTATACATAAGAATTTTAAACTGTAAGGCTTATAATATACTGATAATTAGCTCTATATTGGCAAATACTTAAACTTAACATAAAAAGTGTGGCAAAATAAAACATATGGGAGGCGGTGAGGAAGTTTTCTAAAAATCTTTTAAGGGATGAGTTGAGCAAACAAATCCAGAGACTGCTACTTTAGGTAAGGCAAGCTCTCAGAGTTAATAGCTCGCTGCTTTTTAAAAAAACTGCTTTCCAAGCAACCCTTTCCCAAGTGAGCTGGATCTCCTGACTTCACACCAGAAACAAACCCCAAAAGAGTATGCGGTACATACATGCATTTGCCAGTCCCCGCGCACCCCACACACCTGTTGAAAACACTTGGTGTTGGGCTATGGTCCCGCTCCCGCTCTCTCTCGCGTGTGCGTTCTCGCTCCCGGTCCCGGTCCCGGTCTCGCTCCCGGTCTCTGTCTCTGTCTCGATCTCGGTCCTTCTCTCTCCTTGCATAATAGTCCCATTGCTTGCTGGTGTCCACAAGACTAGGCCAGGAAGGAGCAGAACCAGGAAGGTGAGGGAAAGCAACTAAAGGAGGGAAAAAATTTAAAAACAAGTTATGGCACTTAAAAAACAAAGACAAAAATACAAATGGAAGCAGTGAAAAAAATCATGACAAAATTCTACCCAAAAGCTCCACTAGACTATTACAGAAATGCATTTAAAAATAGAAAAGTATAACAGTGAATATGCAGTTGTAAGATATATTCAGAAACTTGAATATAAAGATTATTTTGTAAAAACAGGAACCAGAAACTTCTCAATATCAAAAATATAAACCAGAATATAACAGGATATCTTCAAAGTGTTGAAAGAAAACAAATATGTATAATAAGTCTTCACATTACTGATAAGTTCTAGACAAATGACTCTAAATGAGCATATAATAAAAACAGGTTCTTAAATAATAACATTTTGTGTAATGTCATTTGAACATCAGCCAGAATTTTCTCATCCACATTTCTCAACATAGATTAGGAAGTCATATTGAAATTACAGTGAATGAAACATTATCCAAGAATCTGCTGTACTCAATTAAATTACATTTCAAATAAAAATATAATGACAGATTTAAAAAAATAGGCAAAAGTTATAACCAACGGACTTCATCACAAGAATTTCTATCAACAGAGCTGGGAAATGTAGCTTAGTGGTAGAGTGCTTGCCTTGCATGTGTGATGCCCTTGGTTCGATCCCTGGCACTGCAAAAAAAAGAAAAAGAAAAAGAAAAGAAAAGAGAGAGGAAAAAAAAGCAGCATTTGGGGCCAGGGTGATGGCTCAAGGGCCAAAGGGGCACGTAGGAAATCCGGATTCAATCACCAGCACTGCATAATACTTCAAACAATGCAAAGAGCAAACCCCAAGCAACAAACCAAGAGTAGTCCCTGAGCACTGCAGGTATGGCCAAAGAAATTTTTCCCTATAAAATGCATAAATGATACATTTCTAAAGCAGCCAGTTAAAAAAAAAGTTAATAAAATGTATTAGAACGGGGAGAAGGGGAAATGAAAGTTTTAAAAATCATTAGAGCTAAATTTTAAAGAGACCTGGGTTCATTGCAGCCCTTATTGAAGGATATGGAAACAACCCAAACATCCAATGAGAGATAAACAATTTTAAAAAAACTGTGGCATGTATATACAATGGAGTACTATGCAGTCATAAGAAAAGATGAAATCATGCAGTATGCTGTAACTTGGATACAATTAGAGAGCATGATGTTAAAAGCAATACTCATGTTAAGGACAAACAGGACCTCCCTCACCGGTGGAAAAGAGGAAAAAAAAAAAAAAAGAAAGAAAACCTATGAAATATCAAATGGCAGCAAACTCCTGATCCTGGAACTACAGAACTGAGAATACCAAACAAGGAGGAGGTAGGTAGGGAGAAATGAATGAGAAAGTGGTCTCCAAGTAACAAAAGGACAGTGGTGGGGTACCTCAGGCACTTCGGTGGCATGACGTAAGGTAACTGTGCAACAAAACTATACAGGTGAATACTACTGAAAACATGTGACCTATACTTATTTTTTAATCCCCTACCCCCCACCAAAGGCTTAGGACCAAGAACATAGGTTTGATAAAGTTCAAAAATCTAGTCTGCTTTCTAAAGTGCAGCAGTGGTCTGAAAATACAACCTACAAGTAAGATATTTTGAGTTCTAGAGAGAGTTCACATTTACCTAGCTGTTATTAATGAATACTGTTCTAATTGTTCTATTGTGCCAGAGATAGAAACCAGTACCTCATACACTACCACTCAGCTATGTCCCGTAACGGGCAATCCCCTGTGTCTATAAATTAAACTTTATTAGAAATATAAGTGTATAAATAATAGGTATACACGGGACTCAGAATATGCAGTTTGGGGCATCCATATCCCGCATGGATTAAGGAGGTTAACTATAATATAAAACAAGGTTGAATTTATCAGTTAAGTGAAGATTGACTTGTACTTAAAAAAAATTCTGATTATAGCCTTCAAAATGCAAACACAAACTGGGTGGAGGATTGTAGGATAACATAGCTTCAGGTAGTTTAGGTTTAGTGGGTTACTCCTGTTACAGTGCTCCATACTCCTCTTTGTTTATTTGTAGCTTCTTTCTTAGTGTTCTATTGACTTGTAAACATTGTTTTTCTCTTCTCCTAGGGTCCTTTGCATAGTTTATTCAGAGCAATGTCCTTTTCGTATGGACACAGGAAGACTTAGCAAATGCTATGCTTTTGTAACCTGGGAGTCATTTGACTCTACATGATATTTTCCTCCTGGGCATCTGTTCTCTCGACCTAAGCCTCAGCTGCCCTTACTTCCTAGCACCCCCAAAAGCAGGATCCCGACGAGGGACGAGACGGACCCAAGGCAAGCGGTAGTTCTGTGCTACCCTGGCATTGAGATGGGCCTGGCCAAAGTGCCTAATGCTTAACTATAAGTTAAGAGCTTGATCATGGACAAATGTTGTCATGATCCAAACAGTGATAACTAGATTTGGACCCTGCAAGGGTTAGGATTAATCTGGCCTGAGTGCTGTGGTCTGAGCCTGTGGTAAGATGTTGCCAGGAGAGCTGCCTTGCAAGCCTCAATGTATCTCTTGCTATGTCCATACAAAAATAACTAGTATTAAGATGTTAATAAGTGTTTGGACTAAGGAAAGGAAAAAAACCTTAAGAGTCAGGAAGGGCTTTGGAATGCCCTGCCCTCAGGAAGGGCTTTCTTATGTTGATTTTGCTACCTGGCTGGGTGTAGCCTAGAGGGCAAGGTGGGAGAGACAAGGAGGAGAGACTAGAGAAGAGAGAGAGGCTGCAGTAGATCCAGAGAGAGGCCGGAGCTGGGAGTGCGGGAGATGAGAAAGATGGAAGATTGAATAAACGGTAACTAATCAGCAACCAGCTTGGTCCTCGTTCTTCCTTCGCCTGTCCTTGGCCAACGGCCGTCCCGATCCAGTCCACACCCTGCGGTTCCAGAGCACCGAACGCAGGCGGTGAGACAGAGCCGCCTGGAGAGCTCGAGAGTGTGCGCGCCCGATGGCATGCTTTAGTTTTTTACAGAGGATAAAGACAGAAAATATGAATATCTCCCAATCTCCATATAAGCTGCCATGTTAATGACAAACATACTCATATCAAAGGATTACCTGAGGAAGAAAAGAGGACAGTGTAAAGATGAAAGACGCAACTTAACAAGAGCTAGAACAAGTATAGGGATGCAAACTGTTCTGGAAAAAAAATCTTAAATACTGTATGAGAGAAGACTGAACATTCATCAACAAAGCTTCCCCTTTCACTTAGAAGAAAAGAATAATCCAACAGAAGAAAACAATAAAGACAAAAATAGAAGTACACTAGACAAAACTTTAAAGTTGGTTTTGAAAACTAGGTAATAAAACATAACTTTTAATAAAATTTCTGAAAGGGGGAGAAAAAGGGAAGCACATGCCTTAGATGAGTGAGGCTCTGGATTCAAATATTCCCACAATGAGGGGAGGAAAAAGGAGAGAGAAAAGGAGCGAGAGAGAGGAAGGGCTCCCACATAATGTCAGAACAAAAAAGGGATTGCAACTACAAAAGTTGCAGAGATTAAATACAAGAGTATATGTTCACATACCGTACCAACACATTAAAAAGTGAGATAGTGAACTAATTCCTAAAATGAACAACAAAAGTGACTCAAGAATAAAAAATTCTTGAACAGTGTCATCAAATTAAAATTTTAAGTCTTACCACATAAAGAGAGCTTTTACAAGTGAATTTTACCAAGTTCTATTAGAGTAGTACAGACTAATATAAATTTACAAAGAACAAAAGAGTAATATCCTGGGTCAGAGCAATAGTAAAGTAGGGAGGGTATTTGCCTTGCATGAGGCCACCAACCCAGATATAGTCCCCCGAGCACCACCAAGAGTAACTCCTAGGTGCAAAACCAGGAGTAACCTCTGAGCATCTCTGGGTATGACCCAGAAAGCCAAAAAAAAGTAACATTCCATGTCTAACAAGCAACATTTCATTTGCTTAAATAAACACCCAGATCAGTCACAAATAGTACAACTAAAGGAAAATTATGTGCCCATTTTACATATGAACTTGTCAAAATTTCATACATTAGGAAACAATTTACCAGGTGTTTAAAGCAATCAAAGGAATCAAACCAATGGACAAATAAGGTTCATCTCCACAAATAAACAGTAATTTAGTATTATAAAAATTTAGAAATGTGATGAACAGATGAGAGAAAAAAAAGGGATAGTTAACTTAGCAAAACTTTAAATCTACTAAGTTTAAAAGTCCCTGAACAACTAGAAAGAAATTTCCTTATTTGGTATAACAGTTTATCAAACACTAATGGTAAAAATCTAGTAGTAAAAATGTAAAAATAAAACATTTTATAAAATATATGAGTTTTATGCCAGTATTTGAATCTTTATGTGGGTGAGTCTCACCAACAGAAAAAAGACAGGGGGGGGGGGAGCAGGAATCTGAAAGGGAGGTACAACATCTTTGCCTATAGACAAAGAGGGTCCATGAATAGTGAGTGTTAAGCAAGACAAGTAGCTACAAGGCAGGTGGGTAGGTCATCTCAATGAAGTGAAGTCAGTCTCTCTGTGATGGACTAGTGCTCCCTTTCGTTCGTATTGAAACAAATGCATGAAGTGGAAAGCGGCATGTGCCATGAAAGAGGAAAAAAAATAATTAAGGAGTAATGTATATCAACAGTACATATTACAGGTCCTTTGCTATGCATTTTATATTCCAAATGCTTTATGGACAAGGGAGATTATTTTTTAACTTAAGAAAAACTACAGAAGAAAGGAAGAGCCAGGACTCCCATCCAGGCCGTGTACTTGCAGGACCAACACTTGTACAACTACGCTAGAGGTAGCACAGGCAGGACAGCTGGAGCTGGCTGAAGATAGTGATGACCATCAACAATAACTTAATGTATGGATGCATATCATAAAGTCTAACATTTTTCTCTGGCGTCCGTGCCTTTGAACACAATCTGTACCATCAGTCAAATCACTTACTACTCCATTCCTCTGGAAATAGAGTCCCCTCAATTATCCTCTCATGGATACTCTCATGGTTCCCCTTTCTAGCCTCCTACATTTCCTCACGGGCTCATGAATCTGGGGGAACCTCCCCTGGATTACTGTATACCTAAGACCTCCTATACTGCACAGTACTTTTAAATAGTCAAGAACGTTACCGGGGGCCAGGGTGCAGCACACCCTTTAAATACAGGTGCCCTCGATTTGAACCTTGATATCCTTAGTTCCCCCAAGCACTACCAGGAATGACCTCTGATACTGAGGTAGGAGAAGCACCCAAACACCAAGCTGATTGTGGTCCCAAACACAAAAATACAAATTAAAAAAAAAAAAAAGCAAGATAAAAGTATTACTAGAAGCCCTTCAACTAGACAAAACTACTATAAGTGAACATGAAAGAGGACACGGGCAAATGATCTACAAGGGGGGGTGGAAAAAAAGAGGAAAGATCCAAACAAGGTGAGTTGAATGCCATCCGTCAAGAGACAGAAAAATTACATAAAATTCTGATCAATTCTGTATCTTTTTACAAAAACAGTGAAGTACAAATATCACTGCTATATCAAATTTATTATTTTTTGTTTGGTTTTCTGGTTTGGGGGCCACACTGGCATTGCTCAAGGCTTGCTCATGACTCTGTGCTCAGAAGACAATTATTAAGTGGCCTGGAATGTGTGAGACCTAGTTACTTGGTATTTTAAAATTTCTCTAAAAATATTTCCAACCCTGGAAGTATTTTTTTTATTGCTTAAATACAATTCTTTAAAAATTTTAGCAACACGGTACACAATACAGTGAATGAATGATAAGTTTTATGTAGAACACATTCCAGCACCACAGCCTCCACCACTGTACCAGTGTTGTCATCGTCTCTCCCCTTCATCCCCACTCCCACAAGTCCTATCCCCTTTCTCTCCCCTGTGCTTCTAACTAAAGACCATAAAGACCAATTGCAAGTTTCTGCTGCCCTTAGATACTTGTTACACTCTACTTTGTTACTGTTTAGAAATTTTTTAAGTTATTTTCCTTCTTCAAAATTCAGTCTACACAACTCAGAATAATACTTACCATTGCCATATGGAAAAGCACGTGCTGACCGGCTATCATAACCAGAGGAATGTCCACTGTTGAAGGAAAAAAACATTCTTACGTATGTTGCAAAATAACTTCTGAATTTTAACAGCTTGGTGAAACCAAAAACTCCATGGTAACTACTATGTAATTCTAAGTTTCAATTCTGTAATTTTTTATTTTAACACAAAAATGCAGGTTTTTAACCTCAAAATTAATATAACACTGATTTATAAAGAAGAATGCACCTTATTGGAACATAACTTAAAAGTCCTATCAATCCAGCTTGACTCACAGGTAAGACAACAGAAAAATTGAGATTAATAACTAGACAATTAAAATTTAGTATTAAAATTAGTTATGACTGGAAGTAGAAAATTCAAATTGATAGCATCAACAGATAATACATTTAAACATTTTTGAGAAAACAATGTGTTTAAATAGAAAATCAAATAAAAAGCTCTATGTTCTGACAATTCAGACTTTGCTGAACTTTACTATTTCCTATGAGAATGACAGGCATGGTTTGATGTTACTGGTTAAGGTCTCATGATTTTACTGACATTTTACGTAATTTTTCGAAAGTATACTATTTTTCTATGATTTATTTGTCATATAAAAGTATTATGACAGCTACCTTTTTTTTTAAATTTTATTGAATCACCGTGAGATAGTTACAAGCTTTCATGTTTGGGTTACACTTAAAAATGATCAAACACCCACCCCTCCACCAGTGCACATTCCCTACCACCAATATCCCAGGTATTAGCCCCCCCTTCCCACCCTCCCCCTGCCTCCATGGCAGAAAATAGTCCCCATACTCTCTCTCTACTTTTGGGCATTATGGCTTGCAACACAGACACTGAGAGGTCATCATGTTTTGTCCATTATCTACTTTCGGCAATGCATCTCCCATCCTGACTGATTCCTCCAGCCATTATTTTCTTAGTGATCCCTTCTCTATTCCATCTACCTTCTCCCCTCCGCTCATGAAGCAGTTTTCCAGCTATGGGGAAATCCTCCTGGCCCTTGTATCTCCTGTCCTTGGGTGTCAGCCTCATGTGATGTTCTGTATTCCACAAATGAGTGCAGTCCTTCTATGTCTGTCCCTCCAAGTCTATCCATTTATAAGCAAATTTCATGACTTCATCTCTCCTAACAGCTGCATAGTATTCCATTGGGTAGATGTACCAAAGTTTCTTAACCAGTCATCTGTTTCAGGGCACTCGGGTTGTTTCCAGATTATGGCTATTGTGAACAGTGCTGCAATGAATATATAGGTACAGATGCTATTTCTACTGTGATTTTTTGCATCTTCGGGATATACTCCCAGAAGTGGTATTGCGGGGTGATATGGAAGCTCAATTTCTAGTTTCTGAAGGACTTGCTATATTGTCTTCCAGAAAGGCTGGACCAGTCGGCATTCCCACCAACAGTGAAAGAGCATCCCTTTTCCCCTACATTCACACCAGCACTGGTGACAGCTACCATTTTTATTAGTGATTACTATCTGCCAACTGCACGGACACTTATATTCACTGGCTGTGGGAAATGGTGATGTACAGCACTGGTAGAGGGCATGCTTTGGTGGTAAAAAGCCTCAGTTCAATCTCTGGGGGTTGGTGTTGCGTGCATGCATGCACATATTTTTCTCTTCTCTTTGAATCTCCACAACTCCATCACCCCTATTTGGTGAAAGGAAACTCATCTCAAAGAGTAGTTAATAATCTTGCCTAGCAAGACAAGTTGGGAAATGCTTTGAAGTCACAATAAGAACCAGGAAATGTGCCTCTAAAGCCCATAAGTGTCAAACCTCACCCTGCTACCCACAAGGAAAACATTCCTTTGTAGAGTACTCCAACTAACATACCCTAAGAACAAGGCACAGAAAAAAAAGCTATTGCCCTGTTGCAAGGATCCAATCCTGCACCTGGTGGCGAAAAATTAGCAGCTTTTCTTTATAACTGTCCATCCTAAGAGCTGTCTTAAAGCTAAAACTGAGATGCATGTATTCACCATTCTCTGTCACTTTCAAAAATACTGATTTCTGCCCTGCTTTTACCAATCTACCATGTTTTCTTTAATCAGCAGGTCATAAAAAAAAAATCAAGGTATTTCAAAATACTATGATTTAATTTGTCTTCTTTGTCATCAGATGAATTTAAAAAGTGACTACTGATGTTTACGAAAGGAAACCTTTCTAAGATATGACCATGGTATGTATAAGAGCCTTCTGTCACAAGCCTGCCAATGATAAAAGAAATTTAAAGTAGCCAGAATTATTTACCTTTCTATTGTTGGTATAAGAGATGGAGGTGGTGCACCTGGTGGAGGAGGAAAACCTGAAATATTCAATCACAAGATCAAAAAAGTTAATAAAACATACATGTGATGTAGGATGAAACAAAGTTGCTGAGTATCAGTAAGTTTCTTTGGGTACAAAAACGTGCTTTTCTATGTTATAATGGACAGAAAGAAATGGAACTTAAAATTATGAACAGTTTTGGAGCAGGAACTTTAAATGAATAGTCTGATCTAATACACAGAGCACAAACAGGAGTCAGGACACCCGGTCTTATTTTCAGCACCACACACAGCCCATTTTGTGAGGATGAGAAGGTTTATCTCAAGGCCTTACCTTTTCCACATATATAAAACAGTTGCAGTGTTGCCACCATGTTATACTTGAAATGTTTTAGAAGAAAAGCAAATGAAATAGTATTTACCGCTTTCAAAATTATTTTGTTTTAGAAATATAGGAATTTCCTTTAAATTTAAAATTTATAAATAAATCTTACCAGTGAACATATAAATGCTTATGGCTAAGAACATTCATTATAAAATACTTGAATAGTACACGATCCTACATAACTTTTTACAAAAGAAAGGAACATACATAATTTTTGGATCAGTCTGGAAAGAAATTATTGCACCTTTATATCTGTATTCTCAATAATTCATAGTATCTATATGAAACACTGGAAGGTACGGCAAAAAGGAACCTTACTGATCAATCTACTCTACACTTTCAAATTCAAATACACAATAACACACCCCATCAAAACACAACTTAGACCAACTCCTAAAGATACAAATTCCTTCCGAGTTTTAATGACCCTGACTACTAAGAAATGTGTTATACTGTACTTCAATTTCACACTATAATCTCACGTTACTATCCTGGACAAGGGAGGGGAGGGGAACAAAACAAAACACTGCTAGATTCTCTATCAACCTCTATATATTTGAAAATACTATCACTAAACTTTCAGTATTCCAGATAAAAGTGAATTCCAGTACTCTCGGTCCTGCTCAAAGGTACATTTAAGTCAGTATTTGGCCCTATTTCAATTTGTTTCAGATTCACCAGGCTCAGCTTTACTGTATCCAGTTTTAGATTCCATAATTCCTCTATTTCCACACCTTTAAGAAGTGTAATACTTAGCAATTATCACATTAGTCGTAGAGTCCACAATCCTACCTTAAACAGTTTTACAATCACATAGCTTTCTAAAATAAAGGCACAAAGTTTGTTCTGACTTCTCCACATAAAAGTCTTTTTCAAAAGCCAAATTCATACACAATCAACAACTCTCTATCCCATGTCTAATTATGTATGCTATCCTACTGAAACTTTACTACTTCTGTCTAGGGCATTTTGAATTTAGAACCCCCTTCCAAACAGTTATCACCTCTCATTCTCTGTATACTCCTTTATTTTAATAATGAACTCAATAAACACACTTACAATCATATTTGCACTATGTTACCGAAAAGTGAGGGAAAAGCCAACATTCAATTATATATAAACTCCTACTGATCAAACCATTACAACAACAAATAAATTATTCAACACTCTAATACCGACCATCTAACCAGCTACCAATACATCCTGATTATGTAGTTCAGAATAAATATTCTCATAGTACTGAGTTACATCACCAAGGTTTTAAAAAATGAGAAGCTACAATATGGTCAAGAGGAACTTTCTCTTCTCTTACATTGTATCAAATAAAAATAGATGGGTCTTAAGTATTTTTTAGTAAAATCTTCATTTTATATCCTATACTTTTTCTTTAACAAATCAACGAGAATTTTCTCAGAATCTATTTCTATAGAAATAAGTAAGACAGGTGTACAGAAACTTAAATTATCTTGATCAAAACTGGAATGAAGCAAAGGCAGAGCTGAAAATAGGACCTTGAAATCCCAATTACCTACTCCACATTCTAACCACATCAACACTGTCCCTCCTGAAACTGTAAGCTTCAAATTTCATGTTTATTAACAATGATGGAGAAAACATGAAAAAAGTTTTACCTGGAGGTGGTACAGTTATTGGAATACCTAAAAAACAAGTGATGAAATTTAATATAGTAATTGGATTTCATAACCTGCAATGTATTTATGCCATCACCAAAACAAACTTTGAAATAAAACCCCTCGCCTCCTTTGTCCTGCTTATTCTCTCAAAAGCCGCATTCTGTTTTCTTGCAGAAGACCAACGAATATAAGAGCCAACCTCCTGATGAAAGTACAGTCTAACTACTTGATAATGAGGTTTCTCCCACTAATTGTAATCACAGACAAAATTAGAAAAGATCAATTTTACAAAGCACAATGTGCATACAAATAACAAACTCCATGAAATTAACACTAAATTGGGTTGGATATGCAACATCTAATCTTGTTATTTTTAACATTTTAATTGGAAGGCTAATCAATGGGTTTGTTAATACTGCAAGGACTACAAGGTAATTGAAAATGATGGACAGTTACTTTATTGAAGATCTACACAAAGTTCAAGTGCCAATTTGGACTACTATACTGTTACTGACGAGAGCAAGAAAAGTTATTTCTCTTGATTTCTGGGAGCGATAAAGGGGATGGTTAATTCACATTTATGTACACATATATACATGCATATATATGTTTGTGTATATGTATACACACAGGGCACATTAAGATAAATGATAATTTACTTCTACAGGAGTCATTAAATAGTAATTTGTGACTCACTCATTTGTACACATAAGCTTCAAGAGCTAAACTATGTATAAACATTCCCAATTTAGATTGGTCAAATGTGCCCTTAAATCTTAATGTAAGAGTAATAAATCTAAGCACTAAAACTTGACATTTTAAATGTAAAAGCTACATGAAAGGCAATTATGCGGCATGCAAATTTTAACTACTACTTATATGAAGAAGATGACATTTCTAAATAGAAAAGAGAAAAACATTTAAAATTTTGATGAAAAATATTATACCATAAATAACTTGAACAGTTGGAATGGTCTAGAAAATCTATCTTAAAAACTGCACCCAAATTAGTCTGAAAGAGGAAAAAAAAATCATTTCCTAATGCATTGGAAAAATAATGAAAACAGAACTCAATATTTTCCTTGTCAATGGAAACATCTGCTAATCATTAATTTTTTAAAAAACAACCACGTTTTACAATGAGGTTTCTATAAAAAGATCTGAAAGCAGCAAGTGACCTCAAAATGGAGAATAAAGCACCTGACTTGACCACCCAAACATAAAAGGATATTCTGACTTAGAAAACCACCACTGAAAAAGATTGTGTAAAGAAGCCACCCTGTTTCAAAAGCCATTAAGACACAAAACTCTACTGAACTGATCTATACTTAATTGCAATTCTTGTCCATTCTGAGGCTTGTTGTGTCCTAAATTACTAAACTAGGATAATCCAGCAAAACACAAGCTAGCAGACCCAGATTCCAAACAAAATGTGAAGCAAAGAACAGCACATTTAAGATCCTTAATGGCAACTATTACTGATTATCTTTAGAACAAATATAATTTTTTTTACAATACTATCAAAGTTCACCTTAACTACTTTTCT
The DNA here is from genome assembly GCF_027595985.1 of Sorex araneus. Classification (NCBI taxonomy): domain Eukaryota; kingdom Metazoa; phylum Chordata; class Mammalia; order Eulipotyphla; family Soricidae; genus Sorex; species Sorex araneus. Next base: position 181,104,074 of record NC_073306.1, on the reverse strand, counting down.
ATTGTAATACACAATCATTTTCTTGGGTGTATTAGAAGATCACACCAAATTTGGCTAGTGCATTGATTAACACCAGTAGAACTTAACCTATAAATGCACATACATACTTCATCTGGTGTTCACTATAACTTAAGTAAGAATGCATGGAAAATAACTAAGAAATTCCTAGCCAGTCATCTCAGGTTAGTCTTCAAAACATTTTGTCAAATTCCCACAATACATAAAGATTTAGACATACAGTCAAATAACTAAGCATGTTATGAAGGCAGTTAAAATTATAACTACCTTGTAAAATTTTAATCTATTAAGAGTTGTAGCATAGGACAGATTTTTTTAAAAGGAATTCAAAATATGTAGATAAATCAAATTACAAATACAGATGCCTTTGTAAATGGTATCTATACATCAGAAAACTGGCAACTAGAATGGATCCTTCATATGAAACCTCTTATCTACAGTATTTCAGTATCATCTCTATTGGTAAGTATTTATTGATGCAGAACAATTAAAAAAAAACCCAAGGTTTATCAAACACTAGTATCAATTCTATGACAATTATCTAACACAATTTCAAACCAACTATAACATTTCAATAAGTGATAATGTAAGGTCAACATAATTCTAATCTTTGGTTATGTTGGCAAAATATAAGCAATGTACTAATAGAAGAGAAAACCTATCTCGAAAAGCCCCATTCTCCTCATCCTCAATATTCCCACCTTCTTGGCCTAACAAACTCCAAAGAGACAAAGAACTGTTTTTTTTTTCTGTTACTGTAAAACAAAGAGAGAGAAACTGTTTTTCTGGTATCACAGTATCACTGTATTCCCACTGCTCATCGATTTGCTCCAGCAGGCACCAGGAACGTCTCCATTGTGAGACTTGTTGTTACTGTTTTTGGCGTATTGAATACTCCACGGGTAGCTTGCCAGGCTCTCCAAGAGGGGCAGAGGAATGGAACTTGGGTCGGCCGCATGCAAGGCAAACGCCCTACCCGCTGTGCTATCGCTCCAGACTTACACTTTCTGGTAAGTCTTACAATAGAGCAGTGGAAGATTTCTAGTGATCCCTGAAAGTAATACTCAAGTTCTAAAGACTCTTAGGTAAGTGGGTATAAAAGCAAAGTAATCATCAGAATCACTCAAAAGTTGTTCTACAGATCAGTGCCCTCTCAGAAAATTTTTGATCAAATCTGCAAGAGACACAGAAGACATTGTGTTCTAACAAGGAAACGATCATGTTGCTAATCAGGGATCACACTTGGACAATCAGTGAACACTAAAAAAAAAAAAAAAAAAATCAAACGTACTATTAAAAACCCGAGTATTTGATACAAACTTCATTTCAGATTTTTATTAAATAAAGCAAATTATACTTTGCTTTGAGTACAAATGATAGCAAAAACCATCTGACATTCTCAAAAGAGAATCAATTTTTCAGAAATGCAGTCTGTATTCATTTGTTTCATATTTTGATTTTCATCTTTATATCTGGTTTATTATATCCTTGGCTCTATGGAATGATAATGTATATTTATGATCTCCAAGTGTACTCACCCTTTCCAATTTCCTTTAAAAGGGGAATTTCCAAAAATTGTTTAAAACATTTGATACTTGGCATGTTCAGTCTCAGCCCATGTTATAATTTTTACATGCATATAAGTATCTCTGTTGGTTTGCACTGATTTTTCCCCCCTTTTCTTTCTTTTTTTATTTTTTAAATTTTTTATTAGAGAATCACTGTGATGTACAGTTACAAACTTATGAACTTTTGTATTTGCATTTTACTCATACAGCATTCGTTTACCCATCCCTCCACCAGTGCCCATTCACCTCCACCAACGATCCCAGTATCCATACCACCACTTCCTCCATCCCTCCACCCCACCCTTCTCCATGGCAGGGCATTCCCTTTTGCTCTCTTTCTCGTTCTGAGTATTGTGGTTTGCAACAGAGATACTGAGTGGCCATCATTCAGTCTATAATCTCCTTTCAGCTCACATCTCCCATTCCGAGTGGGTCCTCCAAGTACCCTTTACTTGGTGGTCCCTTCTCTATCTAAGCTACCTTCTCCCCAGCATGTGAGGCTGGTTTCCAAGCTGTGAAACAATCCTCCTGGTACTCATCTCTACTATTGGTTGTAAGTCTCCATTCTGTTACTTTATGCTCTACAAATGAGTGCAATCTTTCTATGTCTGTCCCTCTCTTTCTGACTCGTTTCAATTAACATGTTGACCCACTTAGATGGAAATTTCATGACTTCATCCTTTCTAACAACGGCATAGTATTCCAATGTGTAGATGAACCGAAGTTTCTTTAACCAGTCATCTGTTCTCAGATACTCGGGTTTTTTTCAGATTCTGGCTATCGTAAACAGTTCAGCCCATATTCTTAAATGTAAACAATGGGGAAAGAGGGAACTGAAGTATTATTTGAGGATCTGTAAAAATAGAAGAGCAGCCTTAAAAGACACATTAAAAAATCTCAACTATATACTTTAGTATTTTTCTAAAAAAAGCAGCCCTGCATTAAAAAAACATACTGTCTATAAATTTCTACGAAATAGATTCCATCATAAGGCAAAGAGGCTTGCTATTCAAGCCAGTGTTTCCCCTCGAACACATTATCTCGCTTGTCTCGAATCTTTGCTTGCTTTTTCCAAGCCCATGTTCTCTCTTAAACACACATTTCCTTTTTCTCTTCCCTCATATCTTTCTAAGCAAATTTTATTCAATTAAAAACTACCTTGCCTTAGGAGAGATTGCAGGCAGCAGACACAGGTTCAACCCATGGCATCCCACATGGTTCCTTGAGCCTGCCAGGAGTAATTCCTGAGCACAGAACCAGAAGTAAACGCTGAGAGCACCCCACCCCCCACTTCTCACCCCTGCTGTCCCCAAAAATAAAAAACAAAAAAGCATACAGAAATGATTTAAATGAGACTGCCTTGCATGGCTTCAATTCCTTGACCCCTGTTTCCAGCTAGATAAAAGTTATTTCTAACAAATCACTAGGTTACAAAGAGTAACCTTTGTAACTTTTGGGTTGGAGCAATAGCACAGCGGGTAGGGCATTTGCCTTGCATACAACCGACCCAGGTTCGATTCCTCCGCCCCTCTCAGAGAGCCGGGCAAGCTACCGAGAGTATCTCGCCTGCACGGCAGAGTCTGGCAAGTTACCCGTAGTGTATTCGATATGCCAAGTCTCACAATGGAGACGTTACTGGTGCCAACTCAGGCAAATTGATGAACAATGGGATGACAGTGACAGTGACAAAGAGTAACTTCTGTTCTCTTCTACTGTCTTCTGGCATTCGTGCTTTGCTGAAGTAAGCTGCTGTACTGAAGCAACCCACAGAAACTGCTTAATAATATAAAGTATATTGGCTGAAACCATGTTTTGGAGGAGTTGTTATGCAGCAATAGTTAACCAATAAATTCACTAACCACTTATCCTTTCTCTGTAATTTTTAACTGAAAGAACACCAGAAAATTATATGAACAATATTTTCCAATTCTCAGTAAGAACTTAGGAACTTTATCACCACTCTTGTTAAGACAAAAATAAGCCTGATTACTTTCCCCACATCTTACCAATCTCTACTTCAACACCTTCAAATTCAGACAATGCACAAAGAAATAGAGTACAAAATATGAAGGCTTAAAAATAAATCTTTAAATAACACCTTCCACAGTGTTTTTAAAATCACTTTTTTTAAAACAGAGCTACCATAAAGAAAGCCATACAAGGAGGGAAAAGGATATTCAAAACTAAATCTTTAAAACACTTTTACTTGTATTTAATTCTGAAAAATACTATTATAAACAGTAAAAATTAATTATTCCCTAACTCAAATTTTGAAAACCAGTATGTCATTTTTTAATACAGAAAAGCATAATGAGAAAAGAAGTACATATCTCAAAAATGTCAAAGAAATCTTTTCCCAAGGAGATTTCTGAAAATTATGAAATGTTCACATTTTTGGCAAATTGCATCACTCAGTATGAAAACTTGTTATTAAAAGACCAAAAATCTTAAAGAAATTACAAAATTAGCTTAATTTATGTTACACTTACAAATAGCTTCTCTACTGAACTAAGGAGATTTCCAGCTGGCCTGAGTTCTCTCCATGCAGGTGTAAGGTCCTGAGCTCAATTCCCAGATTGAGGAATTGAGCTGGCCCACAGAGTACAGCAGGGTGGCCCGGTGGTCATAAAGCAGTCTCTGTGGGTCCCACCACGACCACATCTGCACAGGTCAGACATCACCAGAAAACCTCCCCTACCTAGAAGTACTGGGGAGGTTAAAACAGAAAAATCAGCCCTCCCTCCCCCAACAAAGCTGCACATTAGAGGGCAAAAGTGCACTTTGTACAGGGTGCTAATAACAATCATCAATATGGAGCAAGCCTCTGCCAAAGCAGGGGTGACCTATGTCAGGTCCAAACACTCAGTTCAGGAGTCCTTTAAGAATCAGAACGTTACTGATGAACTGGACTTCAAATCTTCCAAAGAATTACAGAACCCCATAATCATAACCATAATACTGATTAATGTAGTAAGAAATGAGCTATAATTATATCTTATATATATAACTAAGTGAATTATATCTTCTCTTAACAAATCTTACTATAAAAAACTAAAGAAGAGAAAACATTAAGATCAGAGCCAAGGAGCTTGAGGACTAGCGTGCACAAACTAGGCCCCAAGTTCAAACTCTGGTACCCCTGTTCCCAGGATTTGAGCAGTGAAATGATCAGGCAGATCGCCTGGTAAGGTATGATAGAGGGGAGGTCCCTCAGTAAACCAACAAAATACAAAGACTGATTCCAAAACAGACAGCCTAAGCCTACCATAAAATGTAATACAGTCTGAATAATTTGTTCAAAACTCTTTAAATTTATTTTAAAAACATAAGCCAGAAAGAGAAATATTTTATGGTTCCATTTTATAAGATAACTAGAATAAGAAATCTGAGAGAAAGAAAGCTAAAATGTTTAATGAGAACAAAATTTTGGTTAAGGACAATGAAAAAATGTTTACACACATGATAGTGATGTTACAACTGTACACTTACAAATGACTTAAAAATGTGTATTACCATAATAAAAAAAGAAACAAGCATCAATTCCTCTGTGACATATATTAATCCTTGCAAATTTCATAATTCTATCTTTCGGTAATTCAAAACTATTTTATTCAGCCCAGGCTCAGTCCCCAGAACCACATGGTCAACCACGTACCACTGGAGCGACCTCCAGAAACAGTGATGAGGGCAGCGACCCAAAACGAAAACACAGAAAAGAAAACCCTGACCTTTAGAGTTTTCCTAATTTCCTATCCCCAAGTATGCAAGCACGTACTTCACCATCAGGAAAATACTCAAAATTTCAACAGTAATTCAATAGGAGCTTTTTGGGTTGTTTTTTTCTTGACATAGATGGAATAATTCACTTCAACAATTTTATATAGACTTTCCAGCAACATTTCCTAAATTAGAATTCTGGTTCTTTCTTTTCAAAAAAATTTTGGGGGCAGGGGGAGAGTGGCACTGGGGGCAAAAGCAGTGCAGCACACCCAATAGCTCTAGGGGCTACTCCCTGGCAGTGTAGAGTTGCTGGAGAATAAACTGTAGTTGGTAGCATGCTGGAATTATACCTGCTGTACGCGAACACACAAAATGCCTTCCAATTGCATTACTACCAATATCTCCATCTTTCCAGACCCCCTAATACAGTATGCCCTGGATCTTTTGGCACCTCCCATACTGCTCCATTTTGAAAAACATTTAAATAATCACAATTTACAAGTATTTTATGAATTGGTACCTAAGCAAACATACCACAGCCAGGTAAGTTAAGCCAGTTTTAGAAGTCATCTGATTTTGTATTCCATAAATCATGACAAGACAGCTTACAAATTTCATTTAAGAATAAGCATCAAAGGGGCTGGAGCCCCTCAGAACTTGTTTTTGTTTTCCTACTAGCTAGCGATCAAACCCAGGACCTCATACATATAAAATCTGTGTACTACCACCAACTTATAACCTATCTATCCTGAAAATTTCTTTGAAATTCACCTTTAGTACCTAGTGAAGTTTAAAACTGTCACAAAAGCAATCTAGCAGAGGGCTATTAATCAGAAACAGATCAATTTCCAGCCTCAAACCAATACTCAATATTAACAATTCTACATTTGTCTTTTCCTTTTTACAAAAATTATTTTCTGGGCCTCCTATGGTAACATTCAAGGGTTGCTCCTAAGGAATACTCAGGGGATCCTGCTGTGTTGAGTAAACCCAGGCTCCCACAGGCAAAGCATGAACTCCAAGAGACTCTCTGAACCATCTCCCTGGCCCCATTTATATCAAAGGACAAGAACTCATTTATGAATCAGTTAAGTGAGAATTTTTCATTAGTTAATTCTTATCCTATAAAACTCAAGAATCAGAGTCTGGAGAGAATACAGGGGTAAGACACTTGTTCTACAAATAACAACCCTGATTCAATCTCCCATACTACATACTGTCTCCCAAGCACAGCTACGAGTGGGCCCTAAGCAGAGCCAGGTATGGCCACAAATCACTGTTATCCCATTGTTCATTGATTTGCTCGAGCAGGAACCAGTCATATCTCCATTTGTCCCTGTTGTGTGCTAGTACAGCCTGATGGCGTACTGGGGGCTCTTTAAGGATCAGGGGAATGAGGACTGTCTTTGTTACTGTTTTTGGCATATTGAGTACGATACGCCAAAAAAGTATCCCTATACTTTCAGGGATCACTTCTATAATTCTTTTTAGAGTTCATGGCCACAAAAGACTCAAGAATCATAAGCCCAATCACAATTTCTAAACGTTTCGTGCTTCAGAACAAGAAATGTATTGCTGAACAGAAATTCACAAATTTAGAGATAATGTTATCTAGAGTAAGCACCTATAATCTACTGTCCATGCGGGGGTTGGGGGTCCAGGGCAGGATAATGATGGACCATACTCTGCTATGTTAGGAGAACAATGTGGTGCTGAGATTCAACCCTAGGCCTCCAGCATGCAAAGCATACTCTTATCTCCCAGCAATCTTTCTGCTAGTCTTACAGCAACTGATTCACTAAAGCACTGGGTGGTTTCTTATCATTTTAAAGATAAGAGGTGACAATGGAAGAATATCAAAGATGTGTGGTTTTAAGGCCAAAAGAACAGTTACAATTAGGAGGCCAAGAATGAGCACACATAGTAAAAGAACTATTCAGACTCTATTAGTCTATTTCTCAAATCACAACCAGCAGTTTCAAAGAGACAGCTCTCTTGCAAGAGTAAAGTTTACACAGGGGTTTTAATCTGAATTCATTAATAGAAGGTAATTTTTAATGTGTACATGTAGTTTTTATTAGGAGCACTCAAAAGGGGCTGGAGAGCTAGTACACCAGTAGAGTGCTTGCCCTGCCTGTGACTGACCCCGGTTTGATCCCCAGCATTCCACATGGTCCTCCGGAGCCCATCAGGAGTGATCTCTGAGCACAGAACCAGAAGTAAACCCTGAGCACAACAGGGTGAAACACCTCCACCCCCCAAAATTAAATAAGCACTCAGACATAGTGTTTGAGATATAAACCAGAGAACCAATTTTGTCTCTTCAGAGATATAGTTTTGACTACTCCAAATCTTTTATTTTAAACAAACATTACAACTTAGTATGAATTTAAAATATAAAATCATCAACTTTAGTTTGAAAGATCACAATTTTATTAACTTTACATTATTTATTATCTTAGTAAAATTTCTTTGCTATGATAAAATAGTGAGACACACCTATCAGTTGCAGAGCAAATCTATATTGAAAATATATTGATTTCCTATCCATGACTTTTAATACATTATATCAATGAAGATATTATTTTCAAAAATATTTCACTAGGTTTTTTTTTTTTAACATCAGTAAAAAATCTCTTCTTATTCTCCATTTGGAAAATTTCTTTCTTTTTACACCTTCCAGTTCACGTCACCTTATATTTCTTTCATTAATAAAAAAAAAACACTCAAAGGTTAAAATATTTTTTAGTTAAAAAAAAAATCCTTTCAAGGGTAAATGACTTATTTACTAATTACCTGGTGGAGGAATCAGAGGAGGTGCAGTGCTGACAGTTGGAGGTGGTGGGAGAAATGGCGGAGGTGGCAGGTGGGTGGGAGGAGCTCCTGGTGGAAAAAATGGAGGTGGCTTGCTAAAATTGTTGTCAACTTCAGTGGCTGATCTTTCAGATAGAACCTAAAAGCAAACCAGTTTATTAAAAACTTAAACTGTTTTTACTAAAATGAAGTAACGATTTCACCCATTTAAGAAACAAGATAAAAAAGCTGCATTATATACACATATTTGAGGGAAAAGAACAATCTCTTTTTTTATTGGTGATTTTCAATACTATTAGTGATGGATTGGTTCCCCTGGCATAATTCCAATACCACATCCATCACCAGTGTACCCAAGTCTTTCTGCCATGGGCCCCAATGGAAAGCAATAATTTTTCTAAGTGTATGATACTTATATACACACGTGAAATATATAGTTGAACAAACTTGTAAAATATTCATAATCAAAGCCTATGCAAAATGATAAATAAAAATTTAATAAAATCATTTTTAATGTCTTAGTAAAATTGATAAATATTCTGAGCAATTACTTTATAAATGAGCATTATTAGCCTATTACCCAAATTTTAGCATTCACATTAAAGCAATGTAGTAAAATTAGCAAAAATTGTAGCTATACAGGGGAGATAGCTCAAGTGGTAGAAGACAGGTCTAGAATGTGCAAGGACCTGAGTTCAATCCCCAAAATCACATGCTTGCAGTTCTAGCATCACTGAGTACAGTTCTGATGTCCCCCAACACCACAGGAGGTGGCCCAAATTAAAAATATTTAAAGTCATTAAGATTTTCTGTCTGCATGTGACTCATATCTGTTGCAAGTTTATGAAAAAAAAAATCAACATAGCAACAGAGTTAAGACATTCACGGAGCAGGACCTGTTATCACCAGGCTACTGAACATGAGGCTTCATGACATACATCAACAGGGTGGAAGGACAGCAGCCAGAGACTGAGTCCTATAACTGTGTAAGCAAGAGTCACACCTGAAAAGTACAACTGTGCTTATAAACTAAGGGTTTGAGTAGATAGGTTTTGAATCTATTAGTAGTATCCTACTATTATAGGCATAAACCCATAGTCTAGTAGCCCTGGAAATGCGGATTCTTAAAACATTCCCTGAAATTCCAGTGTGCAAGAATATTTGGGAAAGAGCATAAATAGGTGATATGTCATATATTTAGTTTTTCGGACCATTCCAGCTTACTCCTGGTTCAGCACTCAGGGATCACTCGTGCTGGTGCTCAAGGGACCATATGCAGTGCCAGGAATCTAACCCACATATTTAGTTTATACTTCTCAAATCTTTGCAAGATAAATCAAATTCTCTAAACATAAAATTCCAACCTGAATTTTGTTGGGGGACCACACCAACTATACTCAGAGCTTATTCCTGTCTCTACGCTCTTTCCTACACATTAAGCATAGCAACTTTTAAAAGATTTTTTACTGGTTAGCTGTTTTTAATAGGAAATAATATTTCTGGAAGTCAGAGAACTAAGTTTCTATTTTAAATCTGAAAAATACAATAAAATAAAAATTAAAAAAAGATCTTTTACATAGTCAAGGCTAAAACCAAAACTCTCTGAACACTTTTAGGAGGAAGACTACCAAGTGATATTTAGAGGACCAAGGAACTACATCCAGCTATTCTCAACCAATCTGATGGGATAGCTCAATGCTCAGGCCCTAGGATGCAGTGCTCTCAGGCTTGCAGTGCCAAGGCCACTAGATATCGCCCAGGTGGTGCACAGAGTGGGACCAAACCAGCAGAGGTCTCCAGGGCTAAACACGGCAATACTGGGAAGTCATATGCTGGGGTTAGAAGCAAGTTGGCCACATTAACCACTTTACCATCTGCCAGGCCTGTCAGACACTTTAAAAAAGTACTCAATAAGGGGCTGGAGCGATAGCACAGTGGGTAGGGCGTTTGCCTTGCACACGGCCGACCGACCCGGGTTCGATCCCCAGCATCCCATATGATCCCCTGAGCACCGCCAGGAGTAATTCCTGAACACAGAGTCAGGAGTAACCCCTGTGCGTCGCCAGGTGTGACCCAAAAAGCAAAAAAAAAGTACTCAATAAGAAAACTAGTAACAAAACAGTGTGATCAAGCTAATAGTTGAATGTTTGTAACTGCAAATTCTAACTTGAATTATCTAGGTTACTGATAACTTATACACTTTTATTTCATTTAAAAACAAAGTAAATATAGTTCAAACAGTACTATATTAACAAATTTGGTATATAATGATGCTGAGATTTTAATTCATATTTTTAAAGAATATGGAAAAGTGAAAATGGTCATTATAAACTGAAAAGAAAAAAAAGATATATGTAAATATAATCTAGTAGTATTCCAAACTGCTTAATCATAAAGAAATATTCCAGACTATTTAAGTGGCTTGTCTTCAGAGAGCAAAAATGTATGAGTGCCTTTCTTTGCCTTCCTTCAATCTGTCCCATATTTCTGTTTCGTCCAATGAACCTGGTACTATGGTACTGGAACTTGGTGATAAGCATGATGAGCCAAACACATGAGAGATGTGATGACATTCCTCTAAAATTTCATTAGAAAAAAAATGCACCCCGCCCCCCCTTATCACCATCATTTCTGACCAGACCTAGGTAGGTAAAGAACCAGGTCTAGGGACATATGCATGGTCTTATTACAGTAAATGTTTAGATTACTGTAAAAAATAATTTTTTACAATAATTATTATAAATTTTATTGTGAAGGGGCCGGAGCGATAGCACAGCGGGTAGGGCGTTTGCCTTGCACGTGGCCGACCCGGGTTCGATCCCCGGCATCCCATATGGTCCCCCAAGCACTGCCAGGAGTAATTCCTGAGTGCAAAGCCAGGAGTAACCCCTGAGCATCGCTGGGTGTGACCCAAAAAGGAAAAAAAAAAAATTTTACTGTGAAAACTTTTTTTTTCACTATTATTGTCCTGATTATTGTAAAAGAAAGTTTTACCGAGTTGGATCGATAGTACTTCGTTTGCCTTGCACATGGCCGACCTGGGTTTGATCCCCAGCATCCCATATGGTCCCCCAAGCACTGCCAGGACTAATTCCTGAATCAGAGCCAGGAGTAACCTCTAGGCATTTTTCAACATCACCCAAAAAGCCAAAACAATAACAATAATAGTAATAACAACAACAACAATAATAACAATTTTTAACTGAAAAAAATTAAAAACTTTTAAATTACAAATAGAAGTATTTTTAGTGAAACAGTGACTGTTAACCACATCTAAAAATCTTTGTAACACCTAGAATCACACACACACAAAAATTTGACAAATTAAATTAGAATATAATATCTTAGCTTGATCCTCAGAAACACATATGGTCCCCTGAGAAGTGCTGGGTGTGAATATCCCTTCCACCCCCTTCCCACCTCGCCTTCAATATATACAGTAATAACTCTTAGGGAGCAAGAGACAGCTCAAAGGGTTGGGTGCATGTTCTACATGCAGGAGTCTCATGTTTAGTCCCCAGAAACAGGGTTCCTCAAGTCAGGAGCAAGCACTGAGTCAGGAATAACCTGCAGCAGTGCTGCGTGTGATCCCCAAGCCAAAACCAAAATAGTAATTTTAAAAATACTAAACCTGTATGTTGCTGTTTTCATTTGCCCGTCGTCTTCCTTCTACTCTGCTGATAGTTATAGTCTGACCAATAACATCAATTGCCCCAGGTAACCTCCTGTAACACAAAAATTGAATTAATCAGTTGCAGAATTAATAAATGTCTGAAAAATAATACAAGCATTAGTAAGAAATAAAATCTAAAATCTTTCGCTATGCACTTTAGTTGTGCTGCTGTAGAAATTATTTTATTAGTAAATTGGAATCAACACATAAAATGACCATAAATGTTTAATTCTTAAATATTGTTTTCTTCTAAATTTACTGATTTTTAAAAAGTAATCTCCCACTGGACTGCAGCGATATCACAGTGGGTCGGGTGTTTGTCTTGCACGCAGCCAACCTGGGTTCGATTCCTCTGCCCCTCTCAAAGAGCCCGGCAAGCTACAAGAGTATCCTGCCCACACAGCAGAGCCTGGCAAGTTACCTGTGGCATATTCGATATGCTAAAAACAGGAAAAAGTCTCACAATGGAGAAGTTACTGGTGCCTACTCGAGCAAATTGATGAACAATGGGGTGACAGTGCTATAATCTCCCACTGACTATATCTTCATGTGAATAAGATAACTGTTAAACAAATAAAAAATTTAAGCCCATAAGGCTGGAGAGAGAGTAGGATGGGTAGGGCACAGGCTTTGCGCAGATGCGTATAGTCCCCCCAGCACTACCAGAACATAGGACCAGGAGTAAACCAGGAGGTCTGCAAGGTAAGGTTCCCATACCTAATATACACAAAAGTGTGTGTGTGTGTGTGTGTGTGTGTGTGTGTGTATGTTTAATTATACACACTGCATAGCTCTATTATATAACTTTTTCAATTCTGAGAGAGCTTGAAAACAATGCTCATTTTAATACATATGGGCTTTTCCCTTATTGATTCTGAGCATTAGAAATCACAAAATAGGAATCAATTTGTCATTTCTAATAACTTGTCTTTATACAGAACTCATGTTACATGCCTTACTGATCTCTAATTGTATCTGTAATTCCTTATACAGAAACAGTCTACCACAAAAGACAGCTACAAATTTCAAAGGAAAATCTAATAAGTTAAATTTCTTTTTCTTTTTTTTCAGAAAGTAGAAAAATGTATTGGAAAAGTAAGAGAGGAAAAGCAACTTCTCATGTGGGGAGGAACTTAGTCTAAGTTCAAATGGGGAGTTACATAACAAGTGAAATTTCTAAATGTAAAATGCTAAAAGCTGTTTAACATACCAAAAGACATTATTAAGGTATATATAACCATGAAGAAGTTACTTATAGGACAGGACAAAACAATAAAACAACAATGTACCTGCAACCAGAGCCTCTGATATATATACATATTTAAAATCCCAACATTCAACTAAATAAAGACAATGTGTTGTGAGACCACAATTTCCATCATTTATTGCTACCTTAACTTCACTTTAAAAATCTTTTTCTACTCTATTTCCTACTCCAATTCTTTCTATTTTCAATTAGTGGACTATCTCCTTTCTATCTTTTAAAATGTATTCCCATCAAGAGTAAATTCTCATTTATTTACTTGCATTTGAAATTTGGTTTGCAAATTCTCCTAATTGTCAGAAGTAGCAAAACTTAAATCCAAAAATAAAAACTCAAATTTTGAGCCAAGGGAAAAAAATTTTAAAACCATTTATTATGAGTCTAAGGGGTTCCTGCTTTCAAAAATCCTGGAACCCATAGATATGGTTGAGAAAACTAATTATTTTCCTTTTTAGCTTTAGATTGATTAACCACTATTAATCACTAAGATTCAAAATGGCAATGCTTCCACCATAACATATACAGTGCTTCTATAACATACAAATGAGATTATCGGTCTTATATGTAAAAGGAATCCTGAAAAGTTTAATTGCTTACATTTTCAATATTACCTTGACCAGGCATTTCTACATAAAAATGGAACTTAACCTTTAAATTAGAAATACAAAATTAACCTTTTCCCCATCAAAATATTAAATATATTCCAACGAAACAAAAACCCACAATATTTAACAAAGATTAGTAATCTTCAAAATACAATGGCAACCTAATGCCATATTATGGAAAATAATATTGAACCATATATTTTTAATATTTTTACTTCAGTGCATAAAATTATTCAGTAGAATTTTATTATTATGGACTGGAGCAATAGCAAAGAGGGTAGAGTTTGCCTTGCACGCAGCCAAACCTAGTTTTAATTCCTCCATCCCTCTTGGAGAGCCTGGCAAGCTATTGAGAATATTCCACCCACAAGGCAGAGCCTGACAAGCTACCCATGGCATATTCAATATGCTAAAAAAACAGTAATAACAAGTCTCACAATGGACATGTTACTGGTGCCCACTGGAACAAATCAATGAGCATCGGGATGACAGTATCAGTGAAATTCCTCAAAATAACTACAAAGTAACCATCATTCCCATTTTATAGGTCAGAGTTCCATCTTAAGAGAAACTAAGTTTGGCAGCGTGATAATATTAAAAAAAGGAAGAGGAAGCAGAGAGAAACAAAGAGAAACCATGATAGAATAGCTTTTAAGTCTGTTTTCTCAAAATACAGTTCTTCAGGAAATAAACTTTGCAGAGCAATCAGTACCAAATCTTATATAAAAATCGAGTAATAATATCCCATAAAGAGTAGTATTAAAATCAAAGGACATTAATATCATTTAAAGACTATAATATAAGGAAAATAATAGAACAAAGAAAATAATATACTGGTTACAATCACCCAACTGAACCATAACTGCAAGCTCTAATAAGCACTTAAACAGGGAGAAAATCTCTGATAATATTCTGACAAAAAAAGTGAATGTCACAGCTGTTTCTCAGAATGTTTCTTAAGGCTAGGTAAAGGATATCTGGGAAGCTAGACAATGTTGCTTAACAATTCAGCCCTCCTAATTGGCAGGCTTGATCTGAGAATATTTTACTAATAATAAAATTAATTTTACCATATGCTAATAGACATGGTAAGTCTTCAAGTAACATCATCAACAAGTTCCTCAAAATAGCAAATTTACCAGTAAAACAATGTTATCCAAGGCCCTTACTGCACTTTTGAGTAAAAGATCTTAATTAGCACACAAAGAAAACAGACTCAATGACACTGAACCTAATTATATGGAAGTACAGATACATGTATTTTTCAAGAGTCCAAGGTTTGGATGCAAACTTTGTTATTACTACTTCTAAGAAAAGTCAGGACCTTTTTTAGAAGAGTGATTGATTCACTTGCTCTTGTAGAAATCTATGAATATTCTTTCTTACAACAGAGCTTCCGATAAGTTTTTGGGCAACAGGTAGATTACAGGAGTTTCCTTAGGAAAAAATAATGCTAGACTGTTATTTCATACTCCCAGAGGAGAGACAAATTCACTGGTCTGACTGTTTAATACAGGGTCACCTACACTAATGTTTAACAATTCTGTACAGAAACTGGTATTAGAGCTTTTAAAGAAAAGAGTCTTGAAAGACATAAAAATTTGGCCACATGGGAGGGAAAGGGAAGCCAGTCTAGAATGAGGGATGAAGATGAGAAAAGAATGGACATGGAGAAAATATTATGTGCAGGATTCTAAGTTAAATAGGAGCACTTATTTTGCACTAAAGGAACATGATCCATTCTTGATGGTGGCTACCTATAAAAAAGACTTTCCAAGACAGAAATGTAAATTAAATGAGAACTATATATAGAAAAGACCTCTGTGAGACTGTAAAATGCTTTGTAAATGCTAGTTTTCTCATTGTAGCCACATGACTTGTCTTGAAAATCCAAGGTGCTCAGTCAGGCTCCAGTCTCTAAACTCACTAATTTCCAACATTACTACCTATCAGTATCATCTGGGGAACTTCTCTGAAGTCCACTACCCAGAGTACACACCAAGCTTTTTATAACAGTCTCTTAAGCCTAACAGCAGAAATTTTTTCAAGCTCCCAGCTAACTTTAATACATACCAATATTGAGGACAACAATGCAATGCCAAAGAGAATTTACCTTCTCTGTTCTGAAAAGTGCTTAAAGTAGCTGATAAAAAAAACCATTTAACTCCTATTACTCATACAGTATAATTACTCACAGTCATCATTACATATATTTTTAATAAATTTTCAACTAAAGAGTCATTAATTTTTCTTTATTTGGGTTGAGGCCATACCTGGTCATATGCAGTACAGGAGATCGAACCAGGCCTACCTAACAAATATTAGTCAAATGCCTTAACCCTGTACCATTTCTCCTACCCCTACACTAATTTTTTAAACAACTTTTTTTTATAAGCACAATACTTTTCAAGAGTACATACTTTGTGAAGAAATTTTAACACTTTCATTTATTTTTCCTTTTGGGTCACACCCGGTGATGTACAGGGATTACTCCTGGCTCAGCACGCAGGAATTACTCCTGGCAGTGCTCAGGGAACTATATGGGATGCTGGGGATCGAACCTGGGTCAGTTGCAAGCAAGGAAGATGCCCTACCTACTGTACTATCACTCCAGTCCTAGTTTTATTTTTTGTAAGATTTTTCATCAGAATTTTAAACTGTCTTCAATATATGTAATTTATTTTCTAGTACTACATCTGAAAGAAATAGGAATAAACAAACAGCACAGCTAAATACACAGAGTCAGCTAAATATACCTCAGAGTCAACAACACTGAAGCCATGAGTTGCTATGACAACTTCATAACAACCTTAAAAAGGTGCTCCTCAAGACGCAGGGGGCAGGAGACAGGGTAGAGGGGAGGGAATCTGGAAACACCAGTGTGGGAATGGTACTGGAATACTATGTCTAGAACTCAACTATGAATAAAATCATAATTTAGATTTTATTTATTAGTTATTAAAAAAACTTTTTGCTTTTTTTAAAGAAAAGAGTTGTCAGCAAATAGCAGAGGGAAGGGAGGAGGAAGAAAGACTGATAAAGCCATGGGGAAACAGAGACATAGAGAAATTAAATTCTTGTTTGTTTAAAACTAACGTAGAGTTGGGGCTGGAGAGATAGGACAACATATTTATTCATTTCTGGGCAGAACTTGGAACGAAGTCTTTTATACCACATCTATGCTTGAAATAGTAATTGTATCATTGATAGAAAAAGACACTATTCTACAAGGAATTTAAAAGTCTTCATAATATCCCATCACAGAAAATCTTTCAAGCCACATAATAGAACAATAAATGTCCAGAATGCTAATACCATAAATGTACAAATATCATATTTTCAGTTTTCACGTATTAATACATAACAGGCAGGATTTAAGAGTCCAGTTTTATTTAATGTTTATTTAATAGTTTTATTTTGTCTACTTTAAGAAATGTCAGCAAGTGTATTTTAATCATTCTCATTGAAAAGTAGTATTTAGTATTCCTCCCTAAAGAGTCTAAACTAGTTTTAAAACATTTTGCTATTGAAAAACTTAATAAAGCAACTAACAATTTGCAACTACCTAAAATGAACAGAATTTGATTAAAGAAAACATCAAATTCTTTTTTTTTTTTTTTTTTTTTGCTTTTTAGGTCACACCTGGCAATGCAAAGGGGTTACTCCTGGCTCTGCACTCAGGAATTACCCCTGGCGCTGCTCAGGGGACCATATGGGATGCTGGGAATCGAACCCGGGTCGGCCGCATGCAAGGCAAACGCCCTACCCACTGTGCTATCACTCCAGCCCCCAAAACATCAAATTCTTACAACAATCAAAAGCTAGAATCTTGAGATATTCTATCTTATGTTTTAAGTGTGTCATACATGTGTATGTGGATATACACAAATACACAAATGTACATGCCACTTCAAATAGAAGTCTTTTAACTAGAGAGTTTAAATTTTCAAATATGTACTGTAAATTTCCTACTGACAAGTTTCCTACTATCTATATTTCCTGAGATTAATCATAAAGTCAAGGGTCAGATGTTTTCTGTGTCTCAAAAAGTTTTGTGAGAAAGAGGGGGAACTAGTTACTGAGCAGTGAGACATATCATTTTCTGGTGAAATTTTATTTCAAGGAAATAACCTATCGCATGAAAGCACCACTATTCTGAGTTAAATATGTAAATGACTGATATTAAGAAATTTAAGGTATAAAAAAGCAATTGCAAAAAAAAGTCTACCTTGTTTAAAATTATATGAAAGAAAAATTGAGAATTTATATGACTTTGATTGTGAAAGTGGATGTCCCTGCACAGGTATTAGAAAGCAGAAAACAAATAGTCCTGAGTTTGCTCCCACGCATTATTTAAGGGACCCAGGAACAACTTCTAGTGATACCTGGCTCAGCCATTTGGGTCTGAAGGTTCAGTACTTAGACAACAATGATGGCAGGCCCACCAGGATCATCCCAACATTACTTAAGGGACCACAAAGTTTCACACAAATTCACACATATTCAAAATGAACTGAACATCCCAATCCAGTACTTATGCATGGAACAGTTATAAAGTCTAAGCAGTTATTCTTTATATACAAAGATCTAGAGTTCCAGTAACAACAGTACCACATTAAAAATAAAAGCTCTAACTTAGTCCTTCGGCACTGGTAAACAAACAGGATGTCAACATTGCTGGGCAGGTTAAATATCAGACCATGCATTTCTCTTTGCATTATGTGTTAAATAACCACTTAATTATTGATTAAAGTTTAATTGGTTAATAATAATTTATTGGTTAAACTTTAAATAGTTAAAGTTTAAAACCAGATACTTTAAACACCACGCACACTATTGGGAATCCAGAGAAGTTAACAAACACTGTAAAAAACGCCACTCCATTATTTGCATCTCCTATTTTCCCCTCAGTTAACTTGACATTTGTTATTCAAGAATTTTGTATTCAAAAAAGTGAGAAAAACAGTAAGGTATGGAGATTTTAACTCTAGAAGATGTTAAGCAATGCACATAACTGATAGAACTAAGAATATATTTGCATCTATTATGCTACTTATAATTTGAATATTGGTTAGATAGTCTAAGTATGTTTGACTTTGAGATTCATACTCATCCCTTTTGAGAATACTATACTTAGTATTGCCTAATGAGAAATCCTATTGAAGCAAGTTGACTAGAAATTTATACCACTCAGTGGGAAGATACCATAAAAAAATATCTAGAAACAGAATTTGGTAGTGTTTCCTCCTTTGATTTTCTTTTTGGTGTAATGGTCAAAGATCTATGTTCCAAAGTTTACACACTTAAAATTTCTAAATAAAAATAATTGAAGCATGTTAATGTAACATCAAGTTGTTCAGCAAGAAAACATAAAATCTGCGATAAAATCACACTCTTCCCCATACCATCACTGCTTAAAACTTCAGATGGAAAACTTAAATGGTCTATATTTCTACTTGTTCAGATACGTAACTCTTGGAAATGCACTTTCATACCTAAATATATTTGTTTCTCACTGTATCCCATAGGACAGAAACTATAGCCCACAATTTAGTACACACAAGAGTAAAGTTTACCTTACCATTTGAGGTTATGGTTTAATAAATAGGACTTAGAACACAAACCAAAATTCTATGTAAAATGAATCATGAATGAAAACATAGCAAACTAAGCAAAACTAGTTTTCAGGACAGCTAGTAAATCAATTTAATGAAATGGTAGATATATGCACTATAGTTGGGTTTAAAAAAAAAACCCTGACATGGTTTAGTGCAGTCCTATTCTACAAGCCCTGAACAGTGGCTCAGTAGGCTACATTTTATTCAGCATATAGTGTAGAGCATCTAGGGACTTTGACTGGAGTATGTTAAAAGAATAAGAAAGAACCAGAGTGATATAGTACTGTATAGAGGGTTGTTTCCTTGAGCCCAGTGAACCCAGGCTTGATCCCTGAGCAAAGAAGCAGGACTAAGCCGGGGGGGGGGGGGTGGCCAAAAAAAGAACCAAAAATAATAATTTTTTAAAAAAGAAAACTAAGCAGGAAAGTGGCATAGCAGTAGTACAAGTCTTGGATGTATGACTCAAATTCAATTCCTGATACCCACCCCTCCCATACACCCCCAAGCCAGCCCCCCAATTAAACCTGTAGCAAGGGAAGAGCAAATATCAACTGAACATCAACGGCCATGGTTCCATGCAAGTGATATATAAAAAAACAGCAGAAAGACAACTAATGAGGTGAAGGAGTCTGATTCAAAGGTATCTTTAAAATCCCTTAATTCTATACAGAAAAAACAAAAACAAACAAAACATAAAAAAAACTAATCTAGGGGTAAAAGTATGATCGTCTAATCAAAATTTAATTTTTAGTGCTAAGACAAAACAACACTGACGATCTAAACATCAGGGAGTATCCAATGTTTAGAAGTAGCCTTACCTTAGATCAGGTGATTCGGCCCTCCCATATCGGTCCTGCCACTTCCCAACGCTTGAACTGGCTTTTCTGGAGGCAGTACTTGTCTGAGACTGAGAAGAGCTGCTGTTTCTGGTGAGATAAATTTTCTATGGTTTTTCTTACATGTTGTTGCCTCTGACCCCCCTTCTGCTTTTCTTTTCTTTTTCTTGACATGCTTTTTCCCTAAGATTTTTAGCTTTTTCCTATAAATTTATTCTCTCCAAGTAACATAAAATACTTGCTTTAGTATTAAGACTGCTAGTGTACTTGATAGAGACGTTGTCATCAACATTTTATTAACTCTAGAATAGTTATAATTATTTCTCAACATGGTTTGATGTCAGAATGCAGACATGTGAAAAGAACCAAGGGCTTATTTAACATTACATTATCAAATAAATTTGTGTTTTTTCACTAGTAAATAACCTTTACTTCTGCAATTTCACAAAATCTACTTGAAAATTGTTATCTCCATTTTCCAATAATAAATATTTTAGTCTACCCAGTTAAAAATAACACTGATGTCTTTTATAAAACCCTACAAATATATATTTCATAAAAATTCCATTTCAAAGTAATTCAACTCTTCCAAAGTAAATTCTAAAAAAAGGTTAACTTTCAAAAAAAAGGGTCAACTTTATTCCTGGTGATGTAATCCATGGAAAGTTCTGATATTTACATTCTCAATAATTCTTTAAAGGATTAAAAGATGTTCTTTCTACATAATAGGAAGAAATTAATTTTGTGTATTTGCTTATTTATATAAAAAGAAACAAGAAACCAGATTTTTAAAAAAAGTGGTCATTAACAGGAAAAATCTCAGTATACCTGTGATTAATTATGCCTCAGAAATTATGCCTATTCTATTGCCACCGCCACAGAAGTTCATCTACTGACCCTGTTCTAGATAAATCTCGAAAGAGATCAACTAGCCCTCCAAATTTCTGGATACTGGTTCTGGCTGAAACCTTCAGGGAGATCTTGGGAAGGGGGTGGACCAAGTTCCCGTCCTACCAAAAGCCCTGGCAGCCATACCCCAATAGCTGCCACCAAGCCTCCATTTGGACCACCAGATAAAATACTCCGGATTTTCTGGAGCCAAACTCTACAATACCAAGAACCCTAGCAGAAACATAGCACTGGATGGGAATATGAAGTAGAAGCTAATCTTGACCAACAAAAACATTAACACAGGTGGCCTAACTAACAACAACAGCTCAGCAAACCTTCAGACAAGAACAACCGCATGGTGATATACAACTATCATGAATTTTCTTTTACTGAAGTATTTTTTTGACCGTTACATTAGTCATCTAGTGGGAACAAGCAATATAAAATAAATTACTGTGGGCCTATTACGGGGGCAGGCTTAAGGATGGTTGGGAAAATGGAGACAAAATGGTGGAGGGATTGGGGGTGGGATCTTAAATGCCTGTAACAAGTCATCCTAAACATTGTAAACCACAGGTTTTAAATAGAGAGGGGGAAACCATGTCTACTGTTACATGAGCAAAAAAATTAGCAAGTGAAATAAGTATTTAAGAAAAAAATGTTAGAACTGAATGCAAACAGAAACATATCAAATTATCTTTCAAATAATATAATCACTTTGAAGTAAACTTTTTAAACATTTTGACTATAAGCCTCAAGATGGAAAATGTAGGTTTTGAATATTTTATGTATACTTTGAGATTAAACAAATAAATATATACTAAAATTGTTGGAAGCAGGTTCAAACTGCTGGAAAGTACAATAATGGACTAGGGAAAGGGAAGTCAAACCCTAAACCTAATTGGAAGTAAAAGAAACACGACTTCCCAATTAAAATTTTAAGAATATACATTTGGCAACTTCCTACTGAACTTTCAGTCCTGGTTTCTAAAGAGGCAAAAAAAAAAAAAAAAAAAAAACCACTGATAGCCCTGTAGTATCACAGCTAGTTCCCAGATCATGTTTTCCGATTACAATTTTCCATTAAAAGGCACCCAGTGTGTAAGTAATTGTTTATTCTAGACTAAAGGGTAGGGGAAGGATAAACATAAGTTGTAAAGTATGGTAAAATCAAAAGATAAAAACTGAGGATGTGTCAAAAAGCCACAAGAGAAAGTTTGAAGACACTCCTACAAAGAAAATCTGAACAATTAGAGGATCAATATGAATTTTGTATGCACACACATTCTCTCTTTACAGATATATATGCACAAATATGCCTTATACATGCACATGTGGTATATAATTGTTCAGTTAATGTACTATATACAAAAATAAGCCATAATTACAAAACCATACTGTCTCACACAAAATAAAGATGAGTCTGATAAATAAATGGAGGCGAAAGAGTTCATGTTAAAAACAAAAGCAAACAAATGGAAAAAAAATCCCCACTTTGCAGACATTATAGTAGTGATTAAAGCAAACAACCAGTGAATCCTAAAATGAGAAAAAAATTCAAAGAGGAGCAGAGTATTTATAGTCTCGTCACAGATTACTAAGAGCAAAAGAGACAAGAGCAGCTTTGTAATGCAGACACCCAAATGATACTTCCACTTATAAATGAGCAAAATAAAATGATCACAAATAATCAAACAAAACAATATCAAATCTACATGTTGATGCACCAAGATGAACAAGACATCATCAACAGGACACCACATTCCTGTGCAAATCTATTATGGAGGAAACAGAAGGGAAAACCCGAACTGAAGGACATTTACAAAACAACTAGATTGCACTCTTGTAAAATTCAGGATCAACAAAGAACGGCTAATGTCCTGTTTTAGATTAAAAAAAAGAAGAAAAGAAAAGAAGAACTACCATGAGGCCAGAGAGAGAGTACAGCAGGTAGAACGCTTGTGCTGCACAGGCACAAGGCTGACCATAGGCCAAACCCCTGACACTACTTGCGGTCCCCACAAGCACCACCATCATCACCATGAGTGATCGCTGACCACAGAGTTAGGGTTAAATCCTAAGTAGAGTTGGATGTGGCCCAAAAACCAACAAGAAAAGAACTACCATAAACGGGTTTATCAGAACAACTGAGCAAAACGTATGGTGTGTGTATATTAGATGAAAGCACTTGACTCACTATTAGATTCTAAGAGTGAAAATCACGTTATATGATTAAATAACACGATATCCTGTCAACGTATTTAGGAGTAAAAGGGCTTTATGGCTACAACTTAAAGGGGCCAGAAAAAATGTTTGGAAAAAAGAAACAGTAAAATTTTAGTAACTGATAAAACTGAGTGAACAGCATACATATACACTTTACACTTACTTGCATTTCAATTCTTTAGTTTGCTTTCTCGTCTAACCAAAACATTAAAAATGAATACAAATGAAAGGCAGGGGCTTCTAGACTAATGATGTGCTTATTTATTGATGTGATCTAATCTAGGTGTACTAGTTTTGTGAGAAAGTTCTGAATTCATCACATAATACAAAACTTTTTTGTTTGTTTGTTTTTGGGTCACACCCGGAGATGCACAGGGGTTACTCCTGGCTCTTCACTCAGGAATTACCCCTGGCGGTGCTCAGGGGACCATATGGGACGCTGGGATTAGAACCCGGGTTGGCCGCGTGCAAGGCAAACGCCCTACCCGTTGTGCTATCGCTCCAGCCCCAAAATTTTTTTAAATTTTTTAAAAAATTTAAAAAAATTTTTAATTTTTTTAATGAAGCAAGAAAACTTCAAAACTTGGAGTCACCTCTGACAGTCTATTGACTGACTGCTTTTCTGGTCACACCCGGTGATGGCAGGAGTTACTCCTGGCTCTGCATTCTGTACTGCTGGCAGTGTAAGGAGGACCGTATAGGATGCCAAGGACTGAATCTGGGTCAGCTGCATGCAAGGCAAAGGCTCTACCTGCTGCAGTATGGCTCCGGGCCCCACAAAATATAAAACATTTAAAGATTAGCAAAACACACTGATATGTTAATGTTTTACTAATGTATGCTGGGCAATACAGAAAGTCAAAACCTCAACACTTCTAAGAAAGTAGAAAATAAAGAAACATAAATAATGCTGTGTAAACATAGCAACAACAGTCTTTATATTAATTGAAGAATCCAAAATTCTAAATGGAAATATAGTCTTCTTATTAGAACAGTTTATTATCCTCTTAAATATTTGTTATCCGGTTTCTAAGTCTTCAATGATAGTACTGTCTTCTCCATAAAGTCAATGAAATGTTACTTTCAAGTCTCTACAAAATACAGAACAGGGTGGGAAAACCCCACAAATATTTAAAGTATTTAACAGTAATTAATACTATCCTTTTGACCAAATTAAAGCTGGACTCAGAAAACAATTTTCCTAATGAGAAATGCACATTTCTTATATCTAAAAGTGACAGAATTGAGGCTGGAGAGATAGAACACTTGCCTCCAGGAGTGAACCCTAAGCACAAAGCACAACCTGAGCACTGCTTGGTACGGTACAAAAACAAAAATAGACAGAACTGCTGTGCTAGATGTTTCTACAGGTCACGGTGGTAGCTAATTATTTGTTTAAGTAGACTAACAAGGGATCTGCAACCTCTCATTTCTTTATATCCTCTTCCTTGGACTACTATCTTTCCAACTCTCCTGTCTCCTTTCTACAGTCTCATTTTCCTTGTCCTGCTATTCCTTTATCCATTTGCCTGGTATCTCAACCCTGTTAAATGCTATTATTTCACAAACAGATGCATTCTTGACGAAAGCATGTGAAACGGTCTCACTTATAAGCCCATGGTCATTAACCTCAAAAAGAGTTGAACACAGAATCTTTTCCTGGGTCATCAGTATTTCTTTCTACTAGCATTCCTATTGGCATAGAAAAATGTCTAACCATTTTGCAAAACAGCAGAACCTTTAGCCCTCAACCCCTCATTTCATCCTTCAGCTATTGCCTAGCAGAGTCACTCCTCTAATCTTATTCACCTACTCCAAATGATGAATCCTAGACAGTCTCTTCTGTTCTTAACATAAGGTACCCAAGTCTAACATGCTCATTTCAACAAGGTAAAGTTGGCTCCCTAGGTAGCTAGGAAATAATAAAATAATCAGAAGAGCACTTTCAGTTATCCCCATGACTATTACCTAACCTCCAACCTTCTGTGGTACACTCTATCCTGTCTTCCCTTTTATACTATAAATGAACAATCCAAGGGCTTTTCACTTAAGGGTAACCTCATACCTTCTGATCTGCTTTAGAACCTGTGCTAAGAAGTATCCCAACTTTCTGCATCATCAATTTTATTCTTCCAGTACTCTTGTTCAAATTAATGTAGTTTCTTTGACTAATGAAAGCTATTACTACAAGTTTTAAAATTAATGTAAATTAATAAAATTTGATTATGGAAAAAACTACCTGACCTCACATTTCACTCTAGATAGTCCCCCCTATTCCTCTATCTACTGGCCCATTTTTCCACTCCTCTCACAAAAAAAGGATTAAAAAATCCTTTAGAGAGGCTGGAGAGATAGCAAAGCAAGTAGGGTGTTTGCTTTGCACACGGCTGACCCGGACTCGATCCCCGGCATCCCATATGGTCCCCCCAAGCACCGCCAGGAGTAATTCCTGAGTGCAAAGCCAGGAGTAACCCCTGAGCATCGCTGGGTATGACCCAAAAAGAAAAGAAAAAATCCTTTAGAAAGAGTTCAGGATAGAAGCCAGCAAGGTACTAATAGAGTGGGTAAAGTGCTTGCTTGTATGTAGTTAACTCAGGTTAAATCCCTGCCATTGCATATGTTCCCCTTACCACTGCCAAGAGTAATTCCGGAGTGCAGCCAGAAATAATCCCTAAGCACTGCTGGTGTGGCCTCAAACCAAAAACAAAAAACAGAATCCAAAATAGAGTCAGGAATTAAGATACTTGCCATTTTGGTGAGCAACATTAATTTAATCTTTCCAGCACCACACAGGGTGCCCAACCATGGCTAGGGTAACCCCCTGAGTACAGAGTGAGTCCAAAACCCAAAATATTCTAAAGCTACTCCTCTCATTCTCTCTTAACTCATTCCAGCCAGGGATGTGGCTCAGTGGTAGAGCAGCTGCCTTTGACTCCAATGACCTTTGCATTCTAAAATCCAATCACTAGTCATCTTAGTTCTCATCTTCTTGATGTCAATCATTCCTTGTTGGGAACACCACCTTTACTTATGGGGGGAAAGGGAGTCAGTACAACCAGTACAACCAGTAGTGTTCAAGACTTACTCCTGGCTGTCTGCTCAGAGAGCACCACTGTCGAGAAATGCCTTGTTTCAAGACATGCACAGTTTGCTTTCTAATTCTTCTAATCTTCTTTTACCTTTCTCATTTTAGCATATTCATTTATATTTTTCTGACCCACAAGGAAGGAATGCCCTAAGATTTTGTCTTGATACTTTCCTAACAATACTTAGCTTGATTACAATATAACTCATTTTATAACTTCATTTAAATACTATTTATATCTGATTACACCCCCAACCTAGCCATTTTCTCCCAACTCAGATCCATTTATCTACTACCTACAACTTTTCTACCTGTATCTCAATGTCCTAAACTGAGCTGGTTTTCCTCCTCAAACAAAACAAAACAAAAACAACAACAAAAAAACCCCACCCCTCCTGTCAACTATAAAAATATTTAACAAGTTCACCAAATGTCACTTTGGTTCAAGTCACTATTATCTCTTCCTGGGATCCCTTTACTGCATCAAAGGGCTTCCCACTGCTGCTTGAAACACTCTAAGTTTAACTTAATTATTAAATTGAGACTTTTAAAGCCTAGTGCAGATGTTTTCATACCTCTATTCAAAACTGAATGGAGACTCATTTATTTCAACTATAGTAATGCCACAAAGCCCTATATAATAATCTGAACCAAATTAAAATTAAAAACTAAAATTAGAAAATAACAAACCATTGAAAAATTGTTACTAGTTATTTAAATAAGTGATAAATGTAAAGAGTATTTAATCTATGTGCCAGGAACTAAACAACTATATAATTACTATATTTAATAAACATGAGTACTCTATGAATTAAGTACTCCTAGATTTTCAGATCAGAATATGGAGATTCAAAGACTATGTCTAAGAAACGAGTAAGCTAAACAGCCAGAATTTGAATTTAAAAAATTTAGCTTTAAAATTCAAGTTCTTAACATCAGTCTATATGGCAAATACCAAAAGCTCAAGTGAAATTCGTATCTTCAAAAGTGAAAAAACAAAGATTACCATTATTTTGTAAGAACGAATATTCCTCACCTATCATAACCTTTTAGTCAAACATTTTATGAGATTATAGTAATTTAACATGATCACCAGCGAGGCAGCACATAAAATAAGGCAGTCGCATGCAGCCAACCCCAATTTGATCCCTGGCATTACAAAAGGTCCCCAGGAGCACTGTCAGGAGTCAGTCTTGAGGACAGAGTCAGAAACAGCTCTTGAGCACTGCTGCGATTGGCCCCAGTCCCATTCCTATTCCCTCTGAGGATCATACTCAGAAATGTTTGTAACTATCAACTAAGATAAAAAAAAAAAATTAAAATCCTATGGACTTGGGCAGGAGAGAGAGCTCAAAAGGCTGGAGTATATGCTTTGCATGCAGGAGGCCGGGGTTAGCTCTCCAGCACTGCATGATGTCCTCCCCGCACCCTAGCACTGCCAGGAGAGACTCCTGAGCACAGACTCGGACACTGTCCCTGAAGCAAGGTATGACCCAAAGGCAACCAGAAAAAATTCCATAGGTTGACAGTTTTAAAGACTATTTTAAGGCTACACTAAATTCTCACATAAGGATTCTCCTACCACATTTGTGTTTTATGAAATATAGTTTCATACAGAAACTCAAAATTACAGAATTAAAAAAAAAATAAAAAAAACTCTATAAACTTAAAACAAGTAACACAAAAGGTAAATAATCTAGTTAAGATCTAGTTCATGACAGGCTTAATTCAAGACTACAAAAATAATTGAAGATATCTTCATTTAACCCAAGATTAAACTGCTGACAACTTTTCCTAGTCTTAACCTTCATTTACCATTATACGGGAACATGGCTCACCACTTTGCATATTTACATTAAAATTTAATGTTTACATTTAAAGTTAATGTAAAACTTCATGTTTACAATAAAAATTTACCTTTTGCAATTGGTATCATGTGGAATTCAAAGTTAGGTATCATTGCAACAAATCAGAAAAAGGAAAAAAAATGTTCAACCAGAAAGATTTCTGAAACAGAAAATCTACAATCTCTTTCATTAAAAATTAGTGAAACACCTGTAAGCCAACATATAGACTTAAGTTCAGTAATTTTTTAAGCCAATAATAAAATACAGGAACCTGAGAGAGAATACAGCGGGTAAGATACTCCCTTTGCACGTAGGTGACCCAGGTTCAATCCCAGGTACCACATATGGTCCCCTAAGAATCCCCAGGAGTAATTCTTGAGCAAAGCCAGGAAAAAGTCCTGAGTACCTCTGATGTGCCTACTTTCCTTACCCGACCATTTCTTTAATTGAAATAATGATCAAAAAATAAAAAACACAGAGAAAATAGAAAGACCACTGTTAAACACCTCTCCTGATTATGAGCGTCGTCTCTTAATACATACATATATACATACATACATATATATACCATGTTTCATTTCTTGCTTACCTAATTGTTTTAAAGTTAGAAAAGAACTCAGAAATTTACAAAAATCATGCATTATAAACTCAATCAAAATAGAATGTTCCTGCATTTTGGGTTTTTACTTTTTTCCTGCTAGAATATCCAGTGCTTTTCTACCTCGTATAGCACTAATGCAATTGAAGATGCCAGTGTCTTCAATAAGCTAGCGGTCTCACTCACCTGCTAGGTGGGAGCCCCGTCTTGAACAAAGAAGGAGGAGAAGTAAACTCAGCTTTTGTAGATGGAAGTGCTGTTTCCTTCTCAGAATTTCCAGTTCTTCCCTGCTGTACCTTAAAAGAAAGGGTCATTAGAGCTTGTTGAATGCAAAACTCAATACTGAGGATGGTAAAGTTTCCAAATGTTAAAATAAATTTGTACCCTTGATTTGAAAGTATATGAAAGACTGTTTCATTGCTGACTGCTTATATAAAACTGACCTATTTAAATATAGTATCAGTTAAAGGGAATTATGAGATTTAATGTTCACAAACTGTCACTATTCAACTACTAAAAAAGCTCACAAAATGTCACTAAATTCCAATAAACCTTAACTCTTCAGGGCTTTGATGAATTCTCAGATGACCATTCAGTCCAAGATATTCAATCAGGATCCCCTACTTGTAAGCTGAAGAGAAGCCTCAAAGATTTCTTCCCTTTCAGGGGCACTTCCCTCATTTAAGAAAATAAGCAGGGGTCATTTTAGCCATTCTGATAATTTTCTATTGAGAATAAGGCATGCCATAATAGCAAGTGTTAATAATTTGCTCTCTTATTTCGTGCCATTTATTTCCTATGTTCTCCCATGATTTGCAACAGAACCAGAGCTTTACTTTAATAAGTAATGTACTAATGTATGTTACTAATGTATATTTACTAATGTACATCCAAAAGCTTGGTCAGTTATCGCTTCTTAACAGTTCTTCTCTCTCTTTATGTTCATTTTCAAACCTGGTGTCTACTTCATGATTTCTCCCGGATTTGTCAATCCTTTGTTTCCACCAGACAATTTGAACACAGCACAGTCACACCTTTTTAAACTGGTTAGATTTTTTTAATACTCTCTTACTTTTGTACTCACCGTGCATTCTTAAAACTTATCAATAAATTATAAGGCTGGAGGATAATACAACAAGAAGGGGGCTTTTCTTAGATGTGATCAACCCAGGTTTAGTCCCCAGTACCACAAATGGTGCCCCAAGGCCCAAAAGGAGTCATTCCTAAGCATAATGCCAGGAGTAAACCATGAGTACAGCCAGGTGTGCCCCACCCCACAAAAGAACAAAAGGTTTATGGATAGATTAACTATTGGAAGCTATTCTATACTTAAGTAGCATCCCACATAATTTATGTCTTATTTTGTTGCCCCTACCTTTGACCTTTATCATCACTCTTTCCCCCATGATGCAAAGGCTAAAGGAATAGCTTATGGCCAGAGGACACCTTAACTCGGACAAAAACATGGAACCATGAACTCAATTCCAGAAACCAACTATGTCTTAATCATGTATTATCTTATACTAATGTATTATCAAACACTAATAATAGTGAGCCCAATCTCTAATAGGTAGCTTAATATATTTAGGATTAAACACTGGTATTTTACTTGAAAATGAGCCCACTGCTAAAAAAAAAAAAAAGTGCATTTAGGGGCCAAATATAGTGGGTAGGAAGCTTGCCTTGCATGCACCTGACCTGGGTTCAATTTCCAACATCCTATTGGTCCTCCGAGCCCACCAGGAATGATCCAAGAGTAACCCCTGAACATCACCAAGTATGGCCCCAAACACCACTCCCCCTGCCAAAAAAAAATCCATTTAAAATGCACTAATCCATATGAGGGATGATGAGGATGAGCACTAAAAATAATGAGAAAAACAGATGGATATGAAAATTAAAATTAACAGAATTTAAGGAAATAAACATGATTCACTCATTCATCCAGCATTTATTAACGACCACACACCAAAAATGAAAACTTGAGAGAAATACTAGAAAATCCCCGTTTGTGGAAAAGATAGAGACATGGTCAAACATAACAATACAATAAAAACTCTGAAAAAAATATTTTTAAATAAGGAAATATAAAAAAAGAAAAAAAAATAGATTCGATCTTCTTCCTGGGGATGTGAGGAAGAACAGCAGCCAGAGCTGATGTCAGGTTCTCAACTGCTCCTCTAAGCTCCAGTAATCTACACATAACTTCTACGTAGAAGTTATGTGTAATTTAAGATTCTTCTTTTTTTTTTTTTAAGGTCACACCTGGTGATGCACAGGGGTTACTCCTGACTGTACACTTAGGAATTACCCCTGGCGGTGCTCAGGGGACCATATGGGATGCTGGGAATCGAACTCGGGTTGGACGAGTGCAAGGCAAACACCCTACCCGCTGTGCTATCGCTCCAGCCCCAAGATTCTTCTTAACATAACTTCTTCTGTGTTCTTAACATAACTTCTTCTGTGTAGAAGTTATGTGTAACTTAAGATTACTTGACTATGAGCCCTGCCTATTTGTCCATGCTTTCCTTTGTGCCTTACCACTTATCTATACTATATTTGTCACAATGACCTTTTAGCTTTTTCTTTTAAACATATAAATTGATCCTTTATCACCTTTTACATTGGTTATGCCTTCTGCCTGCCTATTACAGTCTCTCCCCCAGATTATCTCTCTTGGACATTACTTTGTAATCATTTCAAGTATTATTCCAATGTCTCTTTGGCACTATCTGACCTTTCCCAAATAATATATCACCACACTACATTCTCTAAAGGCATTTATCTTGTTATATGTCGGTCTGCTGACATTATAAAAGAAAATATCTTGGCCTGCTGGAGCTAGAGAGAAAGCTCAACCTGCTGAGCTGATGCTGAGCAGATTCAACACAGGAGGCCAGTGTTGGATCCCTGGCACCAAACAGTCCCCCTCAACAATGTCAGATATAACCCTCCTGGTATGCCCAAAATAATCAAGCAAACAAACACCAGGGGACTGTTCATGGACTATCCTGGTCTCTAAAACCAGTTCCTGGCATGCAATTAACATTTGTTATTTAACTGATTTTGTGACTCAGCTAGGATGCTTCTTCAAAATCTTTGTCTCTTCATAGGCCATGATATTTATGACTGCATTACTTCTGACATGATTAATACCTGTCTTTCTCAATGTCACAAACTCTTTACAAATAAAAAATGCTAATATCTAAAATGCCTATCCCCAACACTGTCTAGGAGAATAAGTGCTTAACTAAAAACTGAAAGAAAAAAAAAATTGGGGAAGAGGGAAAGTCACAGAATTTGAAGAAGTGTAAAGAGATTTACAAAACAAGGGAAAAGTAAGATACAGGTTATCAGGAAGACATACTGCATTTTTAAACGTAAAAACTGCATGTATAGGGGCTGGAGCGGAAGTACAAGTCGACTTGCATACTGACCCAGGTTTTATCCCTGGCACCTCATATGGTCCCGAGCCTGCCAGGTAATCCCTGAGCACAGAGCCAGGAGTCAGTCCTGAGTACCAACAAGTGTGGCCCCAAAACAAAAAATACTGCATATGTACTTTCAGTTTATTTTCTATTTAAATTCTTGAAGTCACTGCATTAAAAAAAATATTTTTAATTCTAAAAATCCTCACCATTTAAACAAACCTCCAATTTGACTTGCATTTTCATTATCTAGGTTCCACTTCAGATGTTGCATTTGTGTTATACTCAAAATATCCTTAACCAGAACACAGACTTTTTCGACCTGTTCTTTTATTTCAAAAAAAATCACCTTTAAGGGGCCAAAGATAGTACAGGGGTTAGGACACCTGCTTCGCATGCAACAAAACCAGGTATGAGCCCTGGCACCCTACATGGTCTCAGAGTCCTTCAGAAGTAAGCCTCAAGCACTGCCATCTGTGGCCCAAATTCCAAAAATTAATATAAACTTAAATAATAAATAACCTTTGAAATAAATATAAATAACCTTTAATATATAAAAATAAAATAAATAACCTTTAAAACACCATGACTGACTTCCTAAAGTAAATTCGTATTAGATCTTACATAGCCAACTGAAAATTAACTAAAGTCTATAATCCTGAGAGAATATTTACCAAAATAATAGTACTATTGTACAAAGATTACTTTGTAAAACTTCCTTCAACTGACATTCATTGCACTGTTTATAAAAGTTGAATATTACCAAAAAAAAAGTTTCTAAAAACAAATTTTGTTAAGATTATAACATATGCCAATATAGGGTTATGCAACTTTAAAAGTAGTACTTACTTAAAAAACTTCATAACCTATGGAAACATTTATCACAGTATACTTAGGTGAAAAAATGCAAACTAGAAAACCAAGTTATCACACACAACTTTGTTTCAACCCGTAAGAACAAAAACAGAAAAGAGAAAACAACAAAATTTTAGAACTTTGAAAGCACAAACAATTTTACAACAGAGCAGATCTAAGTAAACCTGAATCCTACCTCAGCAATGAGAAAGCAAAATCATAATGATTATCATGGCAGGAACCTAACAAGTTCAGAGGAATGACAACTCTAACTCCCAGATAAACAGTCAAATCAGTATAACCTACTGTGAAACCAGGATAAGGCTTAAAAAAAAAAAAAAAAAAAAAAAACAAGGGCAGTGGGCTGGAGCAATAGCACAGCAGGTAGGGCATCTGCCTTGCACGTGGTCAACCCAGGTTCGATTCCCAGCATCCCATATGGTCCCCTGAGCACTGCCAGGAGTAATTCCTCAGTGCAGAGCCAGGAGTAACCCCTGTGCATCACCAGGTGTGACCCAAAAAGAAAAAAAAAAAATACAAAGAAACCAGGAGAAGGATTAGGATGACCGAGTGCCCACTTTCTGATCCACTTCGAGGCCGCAGTACACTGGAAATGAGCACCATGCAACGTAACGGAAAGAGCCAATCAGGAATGGAGGGGGTGCAAGGGGGGAGGGCCTTAAAAAATATACCTTCTACAAGGATACAGTGAATGTCTCCTATTAACAATCAGTCTACAAAAAAAAAAGGGAAAAGGCAAACAACCTAAAGACTCATCCCTATAGTGATGGCTACAATCAGCAAGCTTTAATACAATCACCATCTCAGCCGCACACTCATGGAAGTAAAAGGATCAACATCTGAGAAAAGCCAAAGCTGCAGCCCAAAAAAATAAACTTCAAAAATTTGCATGGAGAAATCTACACATGTATGTACATGTTACAGACAGAAAAAGTCTGAGAGGAATATGGTCATTTTTTTCATGCACATACATATTTGCCCAACCAATCTCACTAGTCACCATTCTATTCCCTGATCCCAAATTATAACTGTACAAGTTTGTGCATAGAACTGAGCAATTTTATTTTTACTTATATCTATTAAACTTCCTCTTTCATTTCACTTTAAAAAATAAAATAAACAATTTTGAAAGAATAGATGACTAGATAAAGAAACTAAGGTACATAATATATACATAGTATATACACACACACAAAAAAATGGAAATACAGAGCTATAAAAACATGAAATCATGCAATTTGCCACTATGTGGATGGATCTGAGAGTTGGACAGCATCATAATGACTGAAGTGAGCCAGAAGGACAGACACAAAATGATCTCTCAAGAAGTGAGCCAGAAGGACAGACACAAAATGATCTCTCATATCTGAGATGTAAAGAAACATAGTAAAGGAATAAAAAATTGTAAATGTTTTTGAACATAGTAAATGTTGAAAGGCAACAAAGTCTCAGAACTGGTCTACAGAACTGTGCTCATCATGGAAAAAACAGGGAAGAATTTTTTGTGGGGGTGGGTGGGACTGGTGAGGGTAGACACTATGCTAATGGTGGAGGGAAGTGGACACTCTGGTCAAGGGTATGGTATTAAAATGTTGTGTGTGTAAAACTGTTATCATTAATGATACTGTAAATCATGGTGCTTAAAATCATTGTTTTTGGGGGCTCGAGTGATAGCAGTGTAGGGCGTTTGCCCGGGGTTCAATTCCCAGTATTCCATATGGTCCCCCAAGCCCTGCCAGGAGTAATTCCTGAGTGCATGAGCCAGGAGTAACCCCTGAGCATTGCCAGGTGTGACCCAAAAAGGAAAAAAAAAAAGTTTTTGAAAGCGCTATAAAAATAGTTAAATTTAAATTATAATTTGGATCTGTAAATTCCAAGTTCAAATTTATTAATCATGTAAAAACTAAATGTAATTCTCCCTTTTCAATTTAGAAAGCTTAAAAAAATCCCCACATTTAAAAAACCAAAACCACTTCTAAGTAACTTCAAAATTGTCAACATTTTGATAATAGAGTACAATAAACATGTAGAAGCTCTTCTGTATTATCCTATCGAGTGTATTTGGAAAGTTAACATGAGAAGTGTTTCTGTTTATTTTTTAAAAAATTAGTTCAGTGGCTGAACTTCTTTAGTGATTGAAAGAAAATTGTATGTACAAAACCCTTCCTGGTTCGACATAAGACAATCCTCAAAAAAATCTTTGCAGTTATTTTTTTAAAAAATTATGATTTTTAATGTACTTCCTCTGTTCATTTCCCATACTTAGTTCAGGCCCTCAGCAATTATATTACTAGTGCAGGGGCTGGAGCAATAGCATAGTGGGTAGGGCGTTTGCCTTGCACGTGGCCAACCCAGGTTCGAATCCCAGCATCCCATATGGTCCCCTGAGCAGTGCAAAACCAGGAGTAACCCCTGTGCATCGCCGGGTGTGACCCAAAAAGCAAAAAAAAAAAATTGTATTACTAGAGTACTCCAATAATTCCTATCCTGTCTCTAATATTCTATTTCCTCCTTATACTGTGGCCAGTTCCATTTATAAAAAAATAGATTTGCTCATGTTATTATTCTCCTCTGTTAAGAACTTTCATATGGTATCCTATTACCCACAAATGTCTGCAGACTAGTTTAAGATGAAAAGCTTTTTCCATTATGGCCCCCGTACCATTTCCAGACTTCTCTCAGTATCTGCCATCCCTCCCAACTTTTTGCATGCTTTCTGGTTTTGATCATATTGTTCACTGTCAACAGACCCTATACTCCCTATGACCCTACTAATGAAACCTCACTCATATCTCAATGATCAGTGTCCATTCAGATCCTTCTAAGACTGCGATTTTAGATATTTCTCTATACTCTCAAACCCAATAAAGTAATACACACTTCTCTAATATTGCATACTGTTTTTCTTTCAAAAAAAAAAGAAAAAACAAAACAAAAAAACAAACAAGTTTCTGTCTATAGAACTAAGGTCGCATGAAGGTTGGTGTGGGGAGGGTGGAGAATTGGGAAAGGTCCTTGGGATATCAATTGAGGGAATTAGTTATGTGTGGTACTAAAATGATGTATGCACAAAATCAATGATTTAAAGTATTGTAAATCCTAGTATCACAATAAAATTAACATAGTTAAAGATTTTTATGATGTATGCACAAAATCAATGATTTAAAGTATTGTAAATTCCAGTACCACAATAAAATTAACATAAAGATTTTTAGTAAGCACAGAAACAAGCTATATTTAACATCTCAATATAATTTTATAATACCAAAGTAATATCTGATTTCATATTACTTCTTGCAATTTTCTAGAAACAAATATTTTTATCTAAAATATGCCTTTTGGCACTTAGTAACTCACACATTTACCTCTTCCTATTTGCAGTATTGATAAGATCTTTGTAATATTTAAGTAACCACCATTTACATGACACATGGTAAAAGACAAGTAATCATTTTTTTAAAGTATTCCACAGAAATCTGAACATCATAAATTTAACATAACTTTCAGAAATTTAAACTGCAGCTTAAAAATATCAACTGCTCTCAAACACATTTTCACCTTTTTAGCATTATCAATTTAAAAAGATCCTATAGACAACAATAAGCAAAATGAAAAACAAAGTGAGCTGCACACAGTAATAAAGTTGAACGACTGGAAAGATGGCTCAATGGGCTGACCACATGCTTTGCATGCAGGAGGCCCAAGTTTAATCCCCATCACCACTAAGTTCCCATCATCAAAAGAAGCCACCCCTGAGCACCAAGATGGGAATATTCCCCAAGCACCAACAGATGTGGCCCCGAAACAAACAAAAAAATACATACCCTATTCCCAAATCAGTAATTCTACAAGACAAGCAATATTTAAGCACATTATCAAGGTAAGAAAAGCCAACAGACTATACTTATCAAACTCAAACCCTTATTCATTCAGAATCAAAAATTAAAATGGAAAAATGACCTCTACTCAAAACCAGAAAAAAAACCTTCAAAACAACTTGCAATAAGCAGGATGTGTATCAACAATGTATTCACGATGGCTACCTTCAATGGAAACCAGTTTCCTTTATATTCTTTAATTTTAGAGGTCTACTGCAGAGACAAAAGTATACAGAAGACGGCAGTTTTTACAAAGGGACTTTCTCAGTTCTATTCAAGGAAAATATAAAGAACCACTAAAAATAAAATTAACTCATTTTCCAGAAAATGTTTCTAGTCATTGTAAATAATGTACAACAGTAAGTTCAATGCCTTAAAATACATAACATCACCAAAACCCAAACCTAATGATCATTTAAAAAAGATGAAACAGCAGGCCCTTTCAAAATATTTACAGCAGAACAATAACCAAATACTTACCCAAAGTAGGATGTAAATTAAAATTAAATTCTCTAGAGAGAACTGTGTCCAGCAGAGCAGCTACATCTGCAGATATAGCATACGCATTGCACAAGGTAGAATTTGGTGGAAAGGGCTGTAGTCCTAAAAGAGGCAGAGAAATGTTCCTGCCCACAAAAGAGTTTTCTACCCAATCTAAATGTTATTCCCAATCTTCGTCCAGGTGGCATTCAGTAAAAGAAACAAGAAATAAGATAAAGGAATACACAACCACATTTTGAGAAAAATTTGTGAGTTGCTGTGTATTGCTGAAGTACTGAAATATATTATTTCGAACTGGTTTGTGATTATATGAAATAGAGCAATCAGAAGTGAAATTCAATACCCAAGTGGAAGAATCAACCCGCCAAGTCCCATATACCTGCAACTCTAAATTTAAATGTTAAAAACCCACAACTTTCTTAAGACTCTTTTCTTAAAAATGTCAAAACTGTAATATATACAATATTCAATGTTATACAGATATTAAGCTTGCCATCTTCCTTACCATTTTGTTAAAAAAAAAAAACAAGGAAAATTTAAGCCTCCAATTTTGATAGACTATATTATGATCTATAGTAACAGCTTAACCTGTTGGAATAAGCTTTTATATCCAACAAACAAACATAAACTATGACTCAAAATAAAATGACAACATAGAGCAAGAACTTTACTTTGCATTTGTTAGTATAATAGGGAACAAATTCACATGCTTGCAAGAGTGGAGATAAAACAACAATCAGCAAACTTGTAAGTCACCAGGAAGCTGAAGGTTTGGAAAAAAAGAAGCTATTTCCATTTCAATCTTGTCCCTTGAGTAGTGGTATGGGAGCAGACTCAAGAACAAAAAATGAGAGCAACCAAGGATAATTTACTAAAATTCACCTTAAAAAGATTGAATCTGCCATCTTGGATCTCTGCACCTGGTGTAACTTCCATAGTACAGTCTTCGGCCTAAGTTAAATAACATATTCCCCATTAAGATACCATGTAATTTTGAATTGATAGGCCATACAAAGACAAACTAGCTGTGGCTAGTCAGTGACTTGTAACTAAATATCAGATAAGCATTAACATAGAACTGTGAAAGGGAAGGGGAAAAAATACGATAAAAAGAATGGAATTTTAAACTATAACATAGTATTTAATCACCTTTATGGGGGAAAAGTGATTAGGGGAAAAAAAGTGGGACAGTAGAAAAGGCAGGGATATTTTGAAATATTTACTAATTACCGTAATTTTATTTGTAGTTGAGGTAACTGGTATAACTTCAAGGCCCATTCGTATCCTTTTTTGTTTTTCACAGTAAGCTTTCCAGGTATCTTCGTTAAATCCATAATTAAAATAATCAGAAAGGTCAGCGCCTAAAAAGAAGACACAACTTTTGTATGCAAGTATTTCAATCCTATTTTTATGCAGTAAATAAAATATAAAAGATGTAAATGGGAGGCTGGAGTGATAGCACAGCGGGTAGGGCATTTGCCTTGCACGCGGCCGACCCGGGTTTGAATCCCAGCATCCCATATGGTCCCTTGAGCACCGCCAGGGATGATTCCTGAGTGCATGAGCCAGGAATGACTCCTGTGCATTGCCAGGTGTGACCCAAAAAGCAAAAAAAAAAAAAAAAAAAAAGAAAAAGATGTAAATGGTACGGTCTATCAGTTTAAACACCTCTTCAAATTTTACTAGTTCTTCCAATTATTTCCCTAGCACCACAAAAACTATGTTTTTAATGAAAATTATTTCCTTTATAAATGGCATTATAATAAAATAGTATGCTATGCAAGTCTAATATAAGGTCAAACTACTATTACAATTGTAGAATATAGGTCATTATTGCTAATTATGCTTAAGACAATTATAATGACATTTACAAAAATCCTATTAATACTATTGATACTGAAAGTTATATATTTTTCTAATGACTTTAATACTAAACATCTTTTTAAAATTTACAATACAGAGAGATAAGTCAAAGAGCTAGAACAAATGCTTTGAATACAGATGCCCCAGGTTTGATCGCAAGCACACAAGGTTCCCAATCACTGCCAGCAGACCTCAAGCACCATCAGGTGTCCCCAAGGAAAATCCTTGCCTCTTCAGCCGGGGAAACAGCTCCAGTATTAGAGCAGATGCCAAGTAGCCTCGAGCCCCACTCCCTGGCACCACAATGCACATCCCAGAAGACTGAGTATCACATGCTCTGAGGGCTGCACGACCTTGAGCGTCACTGAGGCTGTTCCCAGAGAGGGGTATGAAATCATTTATCATCTTACCAGGTTTACGCCATGGTTTATCTTCAAAAGAATCCAAATCTACCTCCAAGAGTGGAACTCCATTAATACTTCCAGGTGCATCAAGGTCTACCCCTTTGACTTTTGTTCCTTTTTTAACAAATGCAAATAGAGAAAGAATGGTATGAGCAAGATACTAAGAGAAAAAGAGAAAACACCATTTTACTAATGATAGCTCTTAATATAACAAAGGCTCTGATGAGAGCATTAAAGTCAGGCATACTATAAGAATAAGCATATTATCAATAACAGTAAACTTAAACTTTAGGGAAGAAACTCTAAGATAAAGGATACGGATTAGGAACTTGTTAACTCATTCAAATAAATTCCTGTACCAGTATGTACCTGTTAACTTCCAGGTATTAAATCACCTTTTATATGCTGTGAACTATAACAGGTTTTACAAGGTTGTACAAACAAGTTAAAAATCAAAAAAGGAAGAGGGGCTAGAGCAATAGCACAGCAGGGAGGGCATTTGCCTTGCACGCGGCAGACCCGGATTCGATTCCCAGCATCCCATATCCAGCATCCCATATGGTCCCCCGAGCATCACCAGGTGTAATTCCTGAGTGTAGAACCAGAAGGAACCCCTGTGCATTGCAGGGTGAGACCCAAAAGGCAAAAATAAAAAAAGGGGGAAAAGAATCCTGTTACCCACAACTACAAACATTATTCTTTTATGTAGCTTCTCACAGAGAAGTCTTCCCATCCTTGAGACATAGTTGCAATTACTCTCTTAGACTGAACTGAAGGACTTTTCAGATCACCTGTGACAGCTACTATAGTCTAGTGTTATTCAGCTATAGTCAATACTTTTTTACTGATGCACTGGCAAATAAAAATTTTACCTGTAGTTCCATAAACTCTTCCTCCTGTCTTGATATTAAGATTCACTGGTGCTGTTCCGTAACTCCTAAGAACAACAAAAGTTATCCTGATAATCTTGAACTAAACAAAAATAGCAATTTATTCCATGCATACAATATACATATACAGACTGACGCTGACTAACATGTTTTAAAAAAATGGGCGTTGGGGAGAGCTCCGAAGTGCTGCTTGGCGGGCCTAAGGGCCTCTTCCTGCCATTCTGTGGTCAGCAGTTCAATGCCTGGGTCTGAAATACAATGTTCTTCAGGCACTGCAGTGCCATGGATTATCTAGAGTACCCCAGTTGTGCTCAGAGACCTTCAAGTCAAATCAGCAATGCTCAGGGGACCAGATGGTGTTGGGGATCAAAGTGGGATTGGTTACAGGCAAGGCAAGTGAATTAACACACTGTACTATTTCTCTGGCCCCTAGAAAAAAAAGTCTTAATTTTTAGTCACTTATTAAACAAAAGATTAAAAAAAAAAACATATTTTGGGATCAAGAAAGATAGTGCAGAAGGCCTTCAAAAGTACTGCCAGGTGTGGCCTTGGAAGCACCTGAGCACCACTGGGACAACCAGACCACATACTTTGGGCCTCAAATTAAACCACCTACCAACTGGGCTGGGAATCACTTGCAGTGTGCCTGGGCCTCCTGAACAAAGGGAGGGTTCTTCCACAAAAGAAACAATTCGATTTTATGTGTTTGGGAATTAAGAGATAGTACGGAGGTTAGGGCACATACATAACATGAGCATGACCTGGTCATCATCCCCATACTGATCCCCAAGCTGATCCCTAGCATACTGCCAGATTATTATCCAGGGATACCAAGCACTGTCACGACAACCCTGGTGGCACCAGCACCTCACAGCACAAACAGCTCTGAACTGCTGCTCAAACAGCCATGAATCACCAGGAGGGAATCCCCAAGAGCAACACCTGGCAGGCCTACCCCTAAAAAAATTCATTCCAGGCCACTAGCATTAAACATCACTTAGGAAGTCATTCCACTCCCACACTGCCCCCCCCCCCCCCGCCCAAAACAAGGGTCTTAAACGTTTAACTATTTTTCTCTTCAAAAATCTACCAGCCAGGGGCTGGAACAATAGCACAGCGGGTAGGCGCTTGCCTTGCACTTGGCCGACCCAGGCTGACCCAGGTTCGATTCCCAGCATCCCATATGGTCCCCTGAGCACCGCCAGGGGTGGTTCCTGAGTGCAGAGCCAGGAGTAAACCCTGTGCATCGCTGGGTGTGACCCAAAAAGCAAAATCAAAAAGAAAAAAATCTACCAGTCTATAACTGACTTCTGTCTTGATATTAAAAGCTGGGTTGGTAAAGGGAAAGTAATACATTTATTTATTTATTTATTTAATTTTATTGAATCACCGTGAGATAGTTACAAGCTTTCATGTTTGGATTACAATCACACAATGACCAAACACCCACCCCTCCACCAGTGCACATTCCCTACCACCAATATCCCAGGTATTAGCGCCCCCTTCTCACCCTCCCCCTGCCTCCATGGCAGAAAATAGTCCCCATACTCTGTCTCTACTTTTGGGCATTATGGCTTGCAACACAGACACTGAGAGGTCATCATGTTTGGTCCATTATCTACTTTTGGCATGCATCTCCCATCCTGACTGATTCCTCCAGCCATCATTTTCTTAGTGATCCCTTCTCTATTCCATCTGCCTCTCCCCTCCCCTCATGAGGCAGGCTTTCAGCTTTGGGACAATCCCCCTGGCCCTTGTATCTACTGTCCTTGGGTGTCAGCCTCATGTGATGTTCTTCTATATTTCACAAATGAGTGCAGTCCTTCTATGTCTGACCCTCTCTTTCTGACTCATTTCACTTAGCATGATACTCTCCATGTCTATCCATTTATAAGCAAATTTCATGATTTCATCTCTCCTAACAGCTGCATAGTATTCCATTGTGTAGATGTACCAAAGTTTCTTTAACCAGTCATATGTTTTAGGGCACTCGGGTTGTTTCCATATTTTGGCTATTGTGAAGAGTGCTGCGATGAATATATAGGTACAGATGTCATTTCTACTGTGCTTTTTGTTGCATCTTCGGGATATATTCCCAGAAGTGGTATTGCAGGGTCATATGGAAGCTCAGTTTCTAATTTTTGAAGGACTGTTCAGTTTTCCAGAAAGGCTGGACCAGTCAGCATTCCCACTGAAAGAGCATCCCTTTTCCCCCACATCCATTACTCAAATATATCTTCTTTATCCACCCATTTTAACTGAGGTGAAAGAATATAATACGGATTCACAGTCTGCCTTCTAAAGAGGTCCATGCTAATGGGTCCCTCCCTCACCTTCCACTTAACTCTCCACCCTCTATAGCCCAACTCTGCAACTTTCATCCACAAAAACTGTTTCTCCACAGCTCCTTTCCATGGTTATTTCACTTATCCCCTCCTGATAACTCTTTTTTTAAAAATTTTAGATGTTTAACAATCACCAGCATCCTCCTAACTGGACTCCACTACCTGGACAAGCCTCATCCAGAAATTAATTTTGAAAAACTTAGGTATGCAGGTTTTGTGAATGCAATCTTCAACTTTCATAGGGTCAGGAAGGTGGTGCCTCCCTCCATTTCCCTGTTCTTCTGGAAGCCCGGCAGGAACCACCTCCAGCGCCATGTGAGTTCTCTCACCGACCATGATCCAGAATCCAGAGACTTAGAAATAAATCTTGAAAGAGACTAAGAATTTCTCCCGGATTCTGCATAAGGCTGAGTCATCCATGGGCAACCCAGAGAGGGACGGGTAAACCCCCACGTCCACAAATAGCGTCCCAGCAGCCAAAACCCTCTATACTCCACAGTCAGCTTTCACAAGGTCGGGCACAGACTACCCTTCCCCCATCTCCCGTACTTCTAGAAGCCCAGCAGTCAGGTGTATGTCCCAAAGCCACCAGTAAAGAATTTAACTCCATCTGTCACTCTGTCAAAACTTTTGGACACCCTGGAGTGCGGCTGCAGTCTAATCAGTCAACAGTCTCTAAATAAATACATGCAATGTAATCAGTAAACAGTCTCTAAATAAATACGTCAGGACAATGAAATGAGTAAGAAAATTAATCAATCATGCCTTGTACTCTTTTTGTTTTGGGGCCACACCCAGCAGTGCGTAGGGCTTACTCCTGGCACTGCACTCAGAGATCACTCCTGGAGGTGCGAGAACCATAAGAAGTGTTGGGATCAAAGCTGAACCATCTGCATGCAAGGCAAATTCCTCACTGGTTATACTACTATTCTGCCCCTGCCCTTTTGTTTTGGTTTGTACTCTTAAAAGGCAGGTCTTGAATCTTCGGAGGGTAGGGGAGCAGGAGTTAAACTTCTGACCCACACCAGATGACTCTCGTGTACTCGATTCTGCTCAGAAGTGATCCCCGGCGATGCTCAGGAGACCATACATACAGAGTGCTAGGAATCGAATCAGGGTTGGTATTGTAAAGGAAGCACCTTAACCCCTGTGCTTGCCATCTCTGGTCCCCAGAACATCAAGAGTCATGTGGTAATCAATACACATGATGTTAGTATTCTTTTGCATAATGATAAAGGTCTTTAGTATGAGGGTCTATTCATGTTCTAAGCCCAACAGTAGTAAGTTAAGTGGGAATAACTGGGAAGATAGCTGAGAGGGTTGAAGTCCCTAGTTCAATTCCTGGGCACAATACGGTTCCTTGAACATGGAGCAACCCCTAAGCACTGAGCTGGCAGTAGTCCTCAAGCAACACCAGGTGTGGCCAAGTTGGTACAGTATGTATCTTCATATGTGAACTTTCTCTCTGTCTTCCCCTCTTTCCATTCCCCCCCTCCCTCCCTCCCTCCCTCCCTCCCTTTCTCTCCGCGCCCCCCCCCCCTCTCTCTCTCTCTCTCTCTCTCTCACACACACACACACACACACACACACACACAGAGTTATTCAGGGTCCAAGAAGAGGTC
This sequence comes from Sorex araneus, assembly GCF_027595985.1. NCBI lineage: Eukaryota > Metazoa > Chordata > Mammalia > Eulipotyphla > Soricidae > Sorex > Sorex araneus. The sequence continues at coordinate 181,059,504 of NC_073306.1, read as the reverse complement.
AGTGGTAGAGCACCAGTGGGAAAGCAACAATGGGAAAAGGAGAGATAAACAAAATCTTTAGTTATTGATCCCTAAGACAAATACTTGAATCTATTCTGGACTCCACTCATTGAAATGTTCCTAAGGATTTTAAGTTGTAAAGGCGACTGCCATTATAACAAAATGACAGTGATATGGAGCTGGAGAGATAGTACAGTTGATAAGGCACCTGCCTTGCAGGCAGCTGATCTAAGTCTGATTTCCTGAGCATCACCAGGAGCAATTCCTGACTGCAGTCAGGAGTAACCCCTGAGCATCGCTGGGAGTGCCTCCAAACCCCCCAAATGATAATGACAGTAACTGAATTACCTTTATGGTTCTTGAAATAACTTAAGAAAAAGGTTCTACTGAAGAAATATTCTAAAGCATTTATGATCTATAACATAAAGTCTACTAGATAAATGGTACATTTAAGAAGATATTTTACCTTCCCAGTACAGCATACATCAAATTTGAAAATCAGAAAACACTGACTTCCATTCAACCACCATAACAAAGTCATTATCTATCTGTACTTTATTCACTTCAGAATCTTTGTATAAGACTCTAAATGTTGTTAGGGAAGTAATACATGAGGTAAGGCACGCCTCACATGCAGCCAACCTCAGTTCAAATCCCCAGCACCACATGTGGTCTACCTACCACCAGCTGTAACTCCTAAGCAGAAGCAGGAATAGTCTCAGAGCACTGCTGGGTGAGGCTCAAATCTCCCCTTCACCCCACAAGTAAAGGTAATTGGATAGACAAATGAATGACAGTTCATTCATTTGATCCAGTTTACAAAACATAAAACTGAGTTAACACAACTAAAAAGCCTAAGGGATAATTAACAACTTAAAAAATAAGCTACAGTGGCCAGAACTATAGTACAGTGGGGTAGGGTGCCTGCCTTGCATGCAGTCAACCTGGGTTCAACCCCAGGCATCCCATATGGATTCCAGAGTGCAGAGCCTAAGTAACCAGTGTAACCAGTGTAACCCGTGTATCGCTGAGTGTGCCCCGACTCCCCAAAAATAAAGAAACATAAGCCATAAAGAGTTTAAAAAAAAACCTGATTTAAAATCAGTTAAAAAGCTGAATAAAAATATTAAAATCCTAGAGCTAGGGAACTAGCTCAAATAAAAGCACATGCCTAATGTGTGGAATTGACCCTGTAGTCAATTCCAGACAGCACATGGACCATGAATACCACCACCACCAATTGGCCTTATTTAAAAAATATACAACACATATACAAAACCAAAGCTCAAGATTGGACAGCAATAAAACGGAAGAATACAAGCTGCAATTTAATAGTTTCTAAATCTAAAAATTTTTAGCACCCATTTTACAAAAACACTTTCAGTTCTAGAATTACAAATTGCTGATTCCATGCAACTTTTATAATCATATTCACCATTAGGAAGGAAATGTTTTCCATGGCTAAGTATTTTTTGTGACATAAATAACAAAGTATTTGTTTTAGGTGTTCAACATGACTTGATATACATATAAATTGCAAAATGATGACCACAGCGAGTTAACATTCATCATCAGTTTTAATGTTTTCTTATGAGAATGTTTAAGATACTCTCTTAGCAACTCAAAGTAAAACTTTAATAAGAATTCTTTCATATCATATGATAAAAAATTTAAAACCAACAAAATCAATCACTAAAGTCTTAATTATGGCACTCAGCTTTTGATACAGAACTGTTACTTAAAGGAACAAAAGATGTATTTCAGTGGGAGAGTACATGCTTCATGTATGTGGTCCTGGGTTCAATTTCCAGCACCGTAAGACTTGAAACTTAAAATTTAAAAACTTACCCATACTGTGGTGCTCCTGTTTTAATGTCTCCGATAGTGACATGAACATCATCCTCATCATCATCACTGTCACTGTCACTATCATCTTCAGTTTCAGTCACTTTCTATACCAACATAAACAGTAATAAAATATATTCAATAATCCATCTTCGACATCTAGTAACTGAAAAAGTAACCAATTTGTTCCATCTATGGGTTTAGAGCTATATAACCAATGTTTCCATTTCTTCTTTGTAAGTTTAATGTTTTTAAAAACTAAAAAAGTGATAGAAATGTGAAATAAGACTCTTTTCCAGCAGTTTTTGTACGGCTACCTAATATATCTTTATATTTAAAGCTTTCTCTCTTGCAAAATGCAATGTGCTAAGATATGCAGCAGATAGAACCGTAAAAAGTAGGTATTTGAAGAACTTTTGGCAAAAGGAATGTGAAGAGTAAAAAATTAGTCACGGGCCTGGAGCGATAGCACAGCGGGTAGGGCATCTGCCTTGCACGTGGTGATCTGGGTTCAATTCCCAGCATCCCATATGGTCCCCTGAGCACTGCCAGGAGTAATTCCTCAGTGCAGAGCCAGGAGTAACCCCTGTGCATCACAGGGTGTGATCCAAAAAGAAAAAAAAAATCATACTGGTGTTAGGTTGAGAAGCAACAAAATGTTACCAAAGAGTTCACCAATCATGGCATTCATTTATATCTAAAAGAGGTCTTGCAACAAAATGACTGGGAATACATTCTATCTGAAAAACTAAAAAACATCAGCATACTTAGGAAAGTGTTATTTTGGTTTCAAACAGCTATTTTGTCGATAGTATCCTATTAGTTAACTTAAAAAAAAAAAGCATCATTTACATCATTTAAACCAGTATTTATTAATAAGGGATGGCATGAGACCAGGATGTTCCAAGGTGCAACAGCCAGAATTCCTATGGGTGGGAGAAAGTAGGAGACTAGAGGAACATTAGCAGTACACAGTAGTCAACAAGTGGAAAAAAAGGCTGGAAGGGGCCAGAGTCTGAAAAAGACCGAAAAACATGAAGCTGGGAAAAACATTTTTTTTCCAGGACAAGTTTAATCCTGCAGAGTACCAATCTCTTTGTTTTATAGAAATAGCTGAATATATTAAAATATTGAAAAGACCATGGTAAATTAATCCCGCAAAACATCACTTTTAAGGTGCATGAGGTCAGAGACCAACATACAAAAAACCATTTTGCTAAAAATAACAATTTTAAAAAAAAAACTGTGAGGATCTAACAGGTTCAGAACTCAAATTAAAGCAATAAACATCTATACATGCTCTACTTCATCTGACTATCATCCCACTATTTCTTTTCACTATGCATCAAATAAATATACCTGACAACCAGATTGCGCAGGATACTCAAAAGTCAAGCTAAATTTAGACTTTCTTCTTAACTAGATATCTAAAGATTTTAAATATGGAAGGAACTGAATTCCAAAGCCTTATGTTACCGGTTTAGGTACACCATTTTCAGCAGCTTCCTCTTCTATTCCAGGTGGAGGATTAGCACTACAAATAAAAACAAGTACATGTCTGTTGTTACTTTTCAGAATAGACAGATTATACTAGCTAATTCTGATAGTTTCTGAAAATTGTCCCCACTGAGAAGGTAAAAACAAGTAAGAGCTGACCATTTATTCTTCTATTCCTATGCCTTGCTTTAAACAAATATTAAACACTGAAGGTGAGATAAAATTGCCTCCAAAATTTGTTATGGACACCAAATTTAATATTTGACAGTGAGGTATAATTAAAGGTTTTTAACACTTTTAACATATGCATCATAATCAATTTTACATATTGTAAACCACTTTGAATATCTGCTGTGCCAGGTACTATACTACTATCTGGTATAAGGACTACATAATATAGCTTTTTTTCTCTTCCTTGGGGCCCAAGAAACTCAGATTTGGGGTATTATCACACTAAATCTTCCACTATTCAGTTAACATACAGGCATCAGCCTGCTTTTTGTTTCATCTATCTTATCAGAAGTGTTCTTAGTTGTACAGGAAGAAAAATTTAAATTAAAAAAAAATATTTTTGTTTAGGACTTCCAGTTTTATATTAACGAGAAGTACCAAGACAAAAACTCTAATCTAAAAGATTAACTGGGGTCAGAACGCTAGTACAGAGGATAGGGTATTTGCCTTGCACACAGCGATCCTCGGCATTCCATACAGTCAGTTCCCTGAGCGCCAGGAGTAATTCCTGAGTGCGGTCAGGAGTAACCACTGAGCGTCGCTGGGTATGACCCAGAAAAAAGTCAAGTATATATAAGCAAACTAAAAACCAATTAATACCACAATCTGTCTAGTTACAACGAAATAGATATATAACAATAAAGTACTCACTTCCAAATAAGACAAGTACATAGCCAATTGACCACCAAATAAAACCTATCCTACTACAGAGCCTAGCTTCTTAAAATATGGTCATGACACAATATGGGGTTGCATAACTAAATGTAAATGAAGCAAAAAGTTTTACAATAAATTTGTACTTTATTATCACTAAATATTTGATATGCCTGGACTGTGCATAAATTACCTGGGTGAAATGAGGTCACATGTAGAAAAGTTTAAGAAATCCTGCTACAGTATGATTTTTTGTTTTAAATTATAATTCTGGGACAAGAATGATAGTACTGTGGGTAGGGCACTTGCTTTGTACATGGCAAACCCAGGTTGGAGCCCCATCACCCCATACGGTCCCCAAAGCCTGACAGGAGTGATTGATTCCAAGCATGGCAGTGTGGTCCAAAAACCAAAATTAATAAAGTAATTCTGATAATGGGAATTAACCAGTAATTCCATTTTATAGATAAAGACGTTAAAAGCACAAAGCAATTAATTCACAACTAGTAAGAGCTCAGGAAGCTGGAGCCATAGTCCAGTGTGGGAGGGTGTTTGCCTTGCACACAGCTGAACAAGGTATGATCCCTGGCATCTCAAATGGTCACACAGCCAGGAATAATTCCTGAGTTCAGAGCCAGGAGTAATCCCTGAGCATTGCTGGGTGTGACCCGAAAAGCAAAAAAAAAAAAAAAAGGAGTTCTAAAAAATCTAAGAATTCTTCCTTAGATTGCTACTAATTTCTTTGAAACTTGTCATTCAGTTTCTCTAGAAATCCATTACTCTCTAGTGGTATTTTGCAACACGATCCTTGAACAAAGCAAAATGGAAGATTAAAAACTGAAAAACTTGTTAAACTTTCATTGCTCAATTGCCTGATCCAAGGAAACAAAACGCAAATATCATTCTTCAGTACATTTAGCCACCTTCTACAGTATCATTAGCCAAAATTTAGGAAGTCCGGGACTAACATAAATGGATATAATGCAATGCTAATGGTTTCAAAGATTTAGCAATGAGCCAGTCACAAGGCTGGAGTGTACCCAAGAAGTGATCTACCAAACTGCACCAGAACGAGAGGTCTGACAGATCTGTCTGCCCAACATACTTTCAGAAAAGAATACTTTGCAATTACCATTAAAACACAGGAAGCATGATAAAATTGCAGTATTTCACTGATTTTTATTTCAAATTGGTATCTGTTGTATGGCTACACCAGTTTATTATACACAACTGATGGACACCCAAGTTGTTTTCACTCATTGGTATAAATAAAATTACTATGAACATTTATGTAGATATTTGTGTACATACTTTTCATCTCTCAAATGCATATCATCTAGGCGTGGAATTTCTGGGTTATACGGTATAGCTGTTCAACTTTTTGAGAACCTGATATACTGTTTTCCAATCTATACCAATTTACAATCTATCAGCATGAAAGGGTTCCAGTTGCTCCAAATCCTCACTAATGCCTGGTTTTTACTTCTCCTAATCATAACCCTCCTTATAGCAATAGCCCAAACAATCTTGAAACGTTTTTCCTAGCCAGTCCTCCCCCAACAAAGTAGACTCAGGAATCTAATGAGACTAATTTCAGCCTGTCTATGAACTTATATACATGTGCTGTCTTGAAATTTAAAGCAAATTTCTGGCTCCCAGTATTATATACCTTTTTAGTAATCAGAGAAAGACACAATCATAACAAATTTACTAATCACACTTTGAATTAAACTCAAAATGTTTAAATAGAACCAAAAGTGCATAACATCATTAAAAAATTTTGATAGTGATGGGGCTGGAGTGACAGCACAGCGGGTAGGGCTTTTGCCTTCCATGCGGTCAACCATATAGTGCCCCTAGCACCGCCAGGAGTAATTCCTGGGTGCAAAGCCAGGAGTACCCCTATACAATGCCGGGTGTAACCCAAAAAGCAAACAAACAAAAAAAAATGAGTGAATAGTAATCACATCTTTAACTTCAAAAACTTTGTTCCTCCAGCTACTGGCAACGAAACGAAATAGGTACTGAAATAGGTGCAACCTTTTAATATCCTCTTTCAGTCAAAATGTTGTAATCAAACCAATGACTATAATGAGAAAATGTTGGTCAACACAACTACACTGGATCACATAGTCAGTGTAGAAATCCATGAGAAATTTCCACTAACCTGGCATTTTCTTCTTCTGGCCTTTCAACTTCATTTTCATCTACCAAGAAAAACGCACAAATAAATAAATTAAATCAAAAAACAAATCACGCTAAGGAAAGCAGTATAATGAAAATCTGAAGTGATCATCACAAGCACTAACCTAGGTCCTTTGCCAAATCACTGTGCACATGCACGTCCCATGGGCCTATAAGCACATCCAAAGTTAGATCACTTTACAATGATTTCACAAGAAACGTCTTTTATAGGAAAAAATAACAACAAAAACGCAAACTTTACTTCTATAAAAATAAGCTTAATTAAAAAGTCAGTTCGAAAGGTTGCTCAAGGAACTCCTACACGTTAACATTTCAGTGTTACTAATGCAAAAATCTTTACACTGGAGATCACTGTTTCTCCAAATCAAGAGTGAGTGTGTTCAAGTGACGTCATTACGGAGCTGCCTGGTGCCCAAACGTGCCATTTCACGCTACTTTCAAAGATAATCAAGAATATGCTTTTTAGGCAAGGAAAAAAATATTCACTTTCAAAACCAGCCGGGGGACTGCGACTTAAAAAGTTAAAGACCAGATGTTGAAGCAAGTCCCCTCCAAATTTACATGATGTACTCAAAACTATTTCGAGAAAAAAATGCACGAAACGATACCTAAAAGTCTGAAAGGCGCAAAGAGCTACATTCAGGATGGGGAATGTTAAAAAGCAGTCTTTAAAAAAATTTTTTTAAAAAAAGGGGGAGGGGTTAAAATTGGAAAAAAAAAAAACTTCACCTGGATACAGGAGACACTCGGGTTTGAGTTTTTCTTTATGGGCCATAAGGTTTTCCATCTCTCCCTAAATGACTTTTAAAGGCCCGACTTAGAGACCAGGAGGGGCCCCGTTTTTGCAGGTGCATTCCTTACACACTGCCCGTCCAGAGAGGAGACGTTAGAGGGGGTTAGGGGGTGGTGGCTTTCCCAGCGGCAACCGCGTGAAGCGCTGAGTGCGGAAGGGCGGTGCGGGGCGCTCAGAGGGTCGGGGAGGGCATCCCGCAGCCGGGGGGCGGGAAGAGACGCGGCGAGACGCCTCCGGAGGCGCGCCGGGCGCCGGGGAGCACCGGGCGGCGAGCAGCGGCGGCCGCGCGGCCGGGCCCGCGGGGCGCGCGGGGGCGTGGGGGGGCGTGGGCCGGGCGGGACGCCGCGCACGCCGCCTCGGCCTGAGGGAGCGGCAGGCCGGGCCGGGCTGCCCCGCGCAGGCCCCGGGGCCGGGCCGCGGCGGGCCCGGAGAGGCGGCCCGGAGGAGCCCGGAGAAGCGCGCGAGAGAAGGGACAGGGAGTTCCGTACCGCCATAGAGCCACTCTTCCTCCTCATCCCCTCCGGTCCCGCCGCTCAGCTCCGACACTAGGCGCTCGACCTCGCCGGCCGACATGGCCGCCCCGAGCGCCACTTAAATACTAAGAAAGCCGGCGCTCCACAGCCCCCTCCAACCCTGCTCCCCCAACCTCGCTGCCCCGGGGAGGGCTGGGGGCGCCGCGAGCGGGAGGCGAAGCCGCCGACTAGCGAACGGAGAAAGCGCGAGACCCCCTCCCCCCACCAGCCCGGGCAGGCGGCCGAGGCGGCGGTCGCGGCGGCAGAGACGGGCTCCGGCGCGGCGCGGCGCGGCTTCTGCGCACGCGCAGCGGCGACCCAGCGGCGCGGCGTCTCCCGGCGGCTTCGCTTCCGCGGCGGCGGCGGCGGCGGCGGCGGCGGCCACCTGAGCCTGACGGCGCCTGCGCGCGGCCGAGGCCCCGCCCCCAAGAAATCCCGCTCTGCCTCTCAGCGTGGCTGTCTCGCCCGCGTCTGCGTCAGCCGCGCCTCCCCTCCCCCTCCCTACCTCTGGTGATCCCTGTTGCCTTTACCTGCCCGTGCTTCATTTACACCTTTTGATTTTTTTTTTGTTTCCTTTTTCTTTCTGGTTTTATTCTCCCGAAAGATTTGGCTTTATCCTTTACATGGTATACGTATGTATGGCTTGACACAGAGTTGTGACGAAGGGACTCATTTCTCGTGACTGAAATCATCACTCCAGGCTACCTGCAGGATTCAATACCCAACTAAAACAAAAAACTAAGATATGATTGATGCATTCTCCCTGCTAGACCATTACAGATACAAACACCTCCACTTTTCCAGAGATAGCCCTTGTTTTCTGTGAAGTGTGCAAGTTCCGCAGTTTTCTGTGTGTCGGCTTCAGGTGTGTTTAGCTAGGGCATGAAAACCAAGTTGCTAAGAGTTTTCAAGATACAGTAATACTATGTGTATCATTCTGCCGCTTTCCTTTATTTCCCTTTCTTTCTAACAGTGTCTCTGTTAAAAATTTTATGTTAGTATATATCAAATTGTGTTTATTTTTCAGTGCTTCATAATATTCTCTGACATGGTGATCACGAAATGAATATGGTTGCTTTTCTTTTGATATGTATGTAGATTGCTTTCACATTACACTTAAAATTATTTTTTAAACTTCTTACTGTAAGGATTTCTTGTACAAGATTTGGACCAGGGTTTCACCAAGATATATCAATGTATGACTGCAAACTATCTGGTCCCATTCTCAGATAATCAACCTCTCTATAGTTCAGTTTTCCCATTTAAGTTGTAGGAAAGATGAGTTTGATGATCTCTCAGTCCCTTTTTATCTAAAGGTTTTTTTAAAAAAGTATACTAACTCTTCAATGAAAAGAAATTCATTTTAGTTTTTAAAAAACAATGGGTTTTCTTGCTGTCTAATAATATGCATTTAATAATTGCCAGTTATCTGTAATTATTTTATGTATAATTGCTGATTATTT